>NC_136058.1:315900385-316322607 GCF_964261635.1 Lissotriton helveticus | reverse complement strand
GAGCTATGCATTAGTCATACGGTTTTAACATTTTGTAATGATTTTAAGTAATCAAACAATAAACTTGAAATTTGAATTTGAGTCTGTACGATGGCTGAACGGCAGGTCCTCCAGGCTCTGGGGTTGCCTGCTGGGGTTCTTGCTGTTGGCAGGTCGTAGACAGAACTGGGGCCAAAGCAATTAGTGTCCTCTTCTTCTTTCTGGGTCAGCAAGGCTCTTCGGTCCTTCTTCTTTCTTCCTCGAATCTGAGGAGGCAAGCTTCAGAGTTGCAAAGACATCATACTAATTGCAACTCAGACCGACTGGTCTACTCAATCACATGCTCTTGTGGTCTGAGGTATGTGGGAATGACAACGAGGAAGAACAAAACTAGCATCATGGAACACAAAAGCACTACTCACTGTAAGAAACAAGCCACCAAATTGACCATACACTTTTTGGAGAAAGGACACAATGCAGAAGAGCTGAAATGGACAGTTCTGGAAAAACCTATGATCCCTCAAACCATTGCTAATATAACCCAATAAGTCTTCAGGAGGGAACAGCAATGGGTATTTAGAGTGAAAAGTGATAGACAATGTCTGAATGATGATATCCCTTGGTTTAGTCTAGCACAATCCTGACATGTGACTTTTAGAGATATACTTAAGACCATCCCCTTTTATGATCAAAGACATACCGCAATCACCAGCCAAACAAAGGTGGGGTGCACCTTCTGATAGTTCCGTGAAAATGTCCAGCAAAACACGGTACTCACTTTGAAGTGACATATTTATCTCCCAAAGTGCTGCATGTTACCGCCTTATAGCCACACACTGACGGATGTGTAGCTATCATTACTTGCACTTGGCGGATAATTATTCAATCGCACTTGGCAATCAATGACATGGCATATTTTACACTAGTAATTGGAATTGACACACACACTAATCGAGCAGAAATATAAAATATACAATACGTCCAGTTTGAGTCATATCAATTGCTCTTATGAACAAGCTTGTTGCCACAATAAACAGATTTCTAAAAGGACATTTATTTTGTTACTAGACTTTTGTTACTGGTGTTCTCTCTTATTTTGACAATAGAGGACCGCCTCACCCATAATGCTCACCTCTTCATGGAGCAGACTTCAAAGTCTCCATAGAATCGTGCAAACTACACGGTCTGTCCGGGCCTGTAGTTTTGTTTGTGGCTTTCGATAGGTGCTTTTTCAAGTGGGCGTAGCTGCTCCGCCTTCGACTCTGGAAGTACAAATGTCTGACAACTCCATTGTCAGTGATTCTTCCGAGGCGCGATCCAGTGCTTGCTGCAACTGAGATCTCAAGTATGTACATTTCTGTGTCCCTGTTTTTTAGGTCAAGCCTATCGCCAGCGCACATGTGCTGCTCGCTCTGCGAGGCATGCTGTAATAGAGTATGCAGTGGAAGCCCCGCTCACTCTCCGCCCATATTTGACATTGGATTGTGTCATTGTACTTATTAAATGCTGGCTTCTGATTCGTAAGTAGGCTTGTTAGTCCCTCCTTTGTACCGCCTTGTCTGCATTTGTTACCGCCCATAACAACTGGACCTTTTACTTGGCTTGTTACACGGTATGCATTATAAGTGGGTGAGCAGTATTTTGTTTATGGACACTGATGGGTACAATGGCGGGCGCTTTTCTTTGTATTTGCATACTGAGCGGGGCGCCCCTTTCAGGGACACTGTGCTCGGTTTATTTATTTTTATTTTTTAAATTTTAATAATGAGCGCGGTGCACGCTTCAGGGACACAACACTCGGTTTATTTAATAGAATTTTTAAAACTTTAATAATAAGCACAGTGCCAGCTTCACGGACACCACGCTGAGGTGGCAGTACCCTGTATACTGTCAGGAGCACCTGCTGCTATCAACACGCTTCGGCTTCTTTGCTGCCCAATCCCTCAGCCAGTCCACGCTCGCCTTGTCTATTGGCAGCCTTCTCCCTCGCATGAGGGGGCATGGCTTAGGGGCAATCTTAGCAAGTGAAAAAATAGCATTTGCAATGCAATAGTTCTCGCATTTACGCAAATTTGACCTATTGGCATTGTAAATGACAACTCTTTTTACTTTTGTTTCCGTTTTTAAAATATAAATTAAAGGCATTATCATTTACAATGCCAATAGCTTAAACTCCTGTAAATGAGAGACCTATTCCATTGCAAATGCTTGTTCTTTTGGGCCATTTAGTCAGTACTGGGGATTTAGTGCTGGGTCGAGGTGCCGCCGCAACACACGGTTGACACAACTGTCTACCTCATGGGCAACCTTCCAGCCCACGTGACGCTATGCCATTCCAGGAACCAGGCCCTGGGGGAATTTACAATCTGCGGGAGATTGCACAGCAATTTTACAGCATTAACCCTTAACCTATATCCCCATGGGCGTATTTTGCAGAGTGCATGGGACCAACCGGGCTGCTTGAGAATGCAGGTTAACAGAATTATGGACTGGATTTGAAATAGGTCTAAGCCCCTGGGCTCATTCTACTACCTACACAGCAGCATTAGCAGTGCAGTCTAGTCCGCTCTGTCCTAATA
Source organism: Lissotriton helveticus (assembly GCF_964261635.1). Classification (NCBI taxonomy): domain Eukaryota; kingdom Metazoa; phylum Chordata; class Amphibia; order Caudata; family Salamandridae; genus Lissotriton; species Lissotriton helveticus. Next base: position 316,320,049 of record NC_136058.1, on the reverse strand, counting down.
TTTCCCCCAGGAGTCCAGAATGCTCCTTCCTTATATTTCCCATGGAGGGCACAAATGATGACAATTCATTTGGCTTTAATCTCTACCCTGACGGCCAAAACCATGCGATATTGCAACTAATCATACGAATGGACGTTTTTTCAAATTGCATTGTGTATGAACATACTGGATATTGTTAGTCCTAATACAGTGCCGAGCAATAAGTCTATACAGGGAATAACACATGTACCTGTTCCATTCAAGATTACTATGATCACACATTTGGTAACAAATACTCATTGGGTGTTACTCACTTCAGTAACGAATGAATGGGTACCACCCACACAGCTTAATACAATGATTGAAGTCAAGTGCTTACACTGGGCTGCATTGCGTTATATTTAGGTTGTATTGCAACTGTATTCCCACTTGTCTTTCTGTCCATAGGACTTAGATGCCACCTTGAGATTTGCGCCGAGGTTAAGGTGATATTTATTACCTGAAATTGAGGGTAAGTTTTAATTATATACATAGTCAATCAATCAGTCAAATAAGTCTTTATTTCTCACGTCATAAAAGACTGGACAATTTATAAATGCACATTTTAAAAAGAACAAAGACACAGCATAAAACCCCAGAAGTATCTGGGACACAGAGTTCCTACCAAAGAGCTACTGATTTTTCCTTTACAGTACGATCAAAATTATATTTGTTTTTAAAAAGAGAATATACAATTTAAAACCTAGTCAATAATTTAATTAAAAAAGGAGTTAGAGGTTGTTAGGCAGTTCGCGACACAGTAGTGGTAATACATAAAGTTAAAAGAATTAACCAAAGTTCAATTAGAACATAACTTTCTCCTCCTTATGGCCCACATCCAGTGCAAAAATTTAGAAACAGCGATGACAATACTTTCCGAACAGTCCGTTTTAAAAATCCTTAATGCCACTGTCCCGTTAGTAATGCCTTTCAACAAACATATAGACTTTAACCACTTATGACGTGGGTGTTTGTACTTTGGGCAGATGAAAAAGATATGGGCAATGATCTCTGGCTGGGTACTACAGAATGGACATGATAGATTTTTTTCCTGCAAGCCATTTACCTGTAAAGGAATTAACAGGAAGATTGCCCACCCTGTACTGATGGAACCGTTTCCTATCTTCAGGAATTGTAATGGTATCCCAATATCCCAATAGCCTTCATAGGCTGGTTCCTGCTTGAGCTCTAAAAAGTCTCTTGTTAGTGATGGGCCAGTGCACATTCGAAAGTTATGCATTGACACCATTGACCAGTAGTGCTCTTTTAGGACCTTACATGGTGGGAAGGCGTTAACTGCTGGATTCTCCCACAATATGCCCAGGCCCAAGGAGATATAGACAGCCTTGACTTGGGATTTTGTTCGCTGTATCGGTACTCCGGACTTCAAGGAGGGACTGGGCGTACTGGGAGAGTTCCGGTGTTACCCAGAGCCTCCTCCAATACGCCACTGGTCTATACCTCGCCACATCCTCCAGTCGTTGGCATCCCAGGTCATAATATAGGGGCAAGAGAGGCGTGGAAGGTGGTAAACCAACTAGTACCCTCACAAACTTATTTTGGGAATTGGATAATGGAGTGATGTTACTAGACCCCCATAATTCGGCCCCATACAAGATGGAAGCACTTATTTTAAGTACTGGGGCGATAGGTTTTGTGGCTGAACGTCGCAATTCCTTCAATAGTGCTCCTGCTAGCTGGGCATGTCTAGGGGAAACATCCCTTACGACGCAACTTTTACCACACAGTGCCTTTACAATGCAGGTTTTTCAACGCAAGTCATTACAACGAATTGCGCTGGGGAGCGCTCTAGGATAGGTAATAGTTTAATTTACTATCCAACACCTTCCCTACTATCCACGGGGACTGGAGTTGGAATAGTAAATTTAACTATTCACTATCCAGCACTCCCCAACGCAAGTCGTTGTAACGACTTGCGTTGAAAAACCTGCATTGTAAAAGCATACGTGGTAAAAGCATGCATTGTAACAACGTACATCCATGTCTAGTGGTTAGATGGTTGGTGTGAGGTTTCCATTCAAGCCTGGAACCCAATGTAATTCCAAGATAGGTAAATGAATGAGTCCGTTCCAGCGGTTCACCATTCATACTGACACACCCTTTCACAAACTTGTGTTTGTGCATAACCATAAATTTGGACTTTGACACATAGATGGTAAGGCCATAATCTTTGCAGAATATTTCAAAATGCCCGATGGACTTCTGTAGCCCTTGTTGCGTCTTAGAAATTAAAAGAGTGTCATCTGCAAACATTAACAGGGGTACCGACATTCCATTCAACTTGGGGCATCCGTAGGATAGTCCTTGAAATAGTCAGTAACCCTGTTAATGTATAACGAAAACAACGTTGGGGCCCCTGTCTTACCCCTCTGAGAATCGGAAACCTATCTGTTACTTGGCCTTGTTCTCCCCATCGAACCTGGGCGAAGTTTTCATTGTGTAGTGTAATTAATAAAGAAAGTACCTCCGTTGGCATACCTTGTTCCTTGAAGACGCTCTACATCTTAAGACGCGGCACTAAGTCGAAAGCCGACTTAAGATCGACAAATGCCGCGTATAGGGTGCCGCCTCCAAGAACAACCGACAGCCAGTAAATCATAACTAGTCTAAAGACCTGGTCTACGGTGCTCGTGTGTGCACAGAACCCAGCCTGGAGAGGAGACAGAACATCAGCCTCATCAGTCCAGTTCAGGATCCTTGACAGCACGAGCCTTGCTACCACCTTCTGGACACAGTCTAGAAGGCTGATCGGCCTGTAGTTTGCGGGGTCAGAACGGTCCCCCTTCTTAAATATGGGGATTGTCTCGGCTCCCTTCCAGGTATCAAGTATGGGGGAGCCTTTGGCGATGGCATTTACCAGAGACTGAATGTAAGGTGCCCACACGGTAAAACACCTTCACTCCGCATTTTTTACTCCGCATACCTTTACTCCTCATACCATCATAACGCAGGTACTGTTACTCCGCAAAATATTACAACGCATGCCATTATATCTTATATGCTTTTACCACGCATACTTTTACAACTAAATTTGTTGTAAAAGCATGAATGGTAAAAGCATTTGTTTTTTATATTTAAGTGTAAGGTAAGTATATGGTTTTAGTTTGGGGGTGTTGGAGTTTATGTTTTAGGGGTTCAGGGGTATTTTAAGGGTGGGTTTGGGTTATGGGGTACAGGGTTTTTTAAGGGTAGGGTAGGCTTCAGGGCTAGGTTTGGGTTTTGGGGTACAGGGGTAATTTTAGGGTTTAGGGCTAGGTTTGGGTTTTGGGGTACAGGGGTATTTTTAGGGTTCAGGGATATTTTTGGGTTTTGGGGTACAGGGGTATTTTTAGGGTTCAGTGGTATTTTGGGGTTTTGGGGTACAGGGGTATTTTTAGGGTTCAGGGCTGGGTTTGGGTTTTGGGGTACAGGGGTATTTTTAGGGTTTAGAGCTAGGTTTGGGTTTGGGGTACAGGGGTATTTTTAGGGTTCAGGGCTAGGTTTGGGTTTTGGGGTACAGGGGTATTTTTAGGGTTTAGAGCTAGGTTTGGGTTTGGGGTACAGGGGTATTTCTTAGGGTTCAGGGCTAGGTTTGGGTTTTGGGGTACAGGGGTATTTTTAGGGTTTAGAGCTAGGTTTGCATTTGGGGTACAGGGGTATTTTTAGGGTTCAGGGGTATTTTTGGGTTTTGGGGTACAGGGGTATTTTTAGGGTTCAGGGCTAGGTTTTGGTTTAGGGGTACAGGGATATTTTTAGGGTTCAGGGGTATTTTGGGGTTTTGGGGTACAGGGGTATTTTTAGGGTTCGGGCTAGGTTTGAGTTTTGGGGTACAGGGGTATTTATAGGGTTCAGGGCTAGGTTTGGGTTTTGGGGTACAGGGGTATTTTTAGGGTTCAGTAGTAAGTTTTGGTTTTGGGGTACAGAGGTATTTTTAGGGTTTAGGGATAGGTTTGGGTTTTGGGGTACAGGGTATATTTATAGGGTTAAGATGGGTTAGTGTTTAAGAGTGTTGGGGTATTTTAAGGAGTAAGGGTGGGTTAGGATTTTGGGATATTTTAAGGGAGCAGGGTGGTATTAGTTTTTAGGGTGAAAAGAGTATTTTTTTTATTTCATATATATATATATTTGTTTTTTAATTATTTAAAAAAAATATAAATGTTAAATATATATATATATTGATATACATATGCATTATTTGGTATATATATATATATATATTTATATTGTATTGTATTGTATTGTAATTGCATTTATATAGCGCTTACTACCCCTGACGAGGCGTCGAAGCGGTATTTTTCGGCGGGTAGCTACTCCGGGACCCACAGAGGATTAGTGTTGAATTAGTATAGTGAAACATGCAAGTACATTTTAAGTGGTGGATAAGTTAATCAGTTATTTGGATTTGGAATGATAGCAGAAGGATAGAGTAGGACAAAGGTTCGTATTTATCTATCGCTCGCTTGTTGACGCATGCTATTCAGGGAGCCTATAGAGGATTAGTGGTGAATTAATATGGTGAAATATGAGGTAATTTCAGTGGTGGATATTAGTCTGTTACTTGGAGTGAGAAGGATAGCGGATGGATAAAAGGGGAAGAAAGATTTGCATTCATATAGCACTTGTTACCCCTGATGGGCGTTGAAGCGCTTTTCTGGCGAGTAGCACGCCACTCCGGAACCCATAAAGGATTAGTGTTGAAAATTAGTATAGTATAAATATGAAGTAATTTGAGTAGTAGATATGTTATTCAGTTATTTAGGCAGTATATTAGTATAGTTGAATATGGAATTTGAGAAGTGAAACATGTTAGTCTGTTAATTTCTATTGAAAAAAGGATAGTGGAGGGATAAAAGAGTAAAAGATTTTTTTTTATATATATATATTAGTAGTAGGAAGAGGCTTTTGGATGAGTAAAAAGGAGTTTTGGAGGGAAGGAGTCAGAGGGGAGAGTTTAGAAATGTTTGTTTTAGGGGATCGGTGTAGTAAAAAGGTGTCAGATGATGCATGGAGGGGTAGAGCAGGAGAGAGTCTAGAAAAGGTTATTTTGGCGATCATAGTAGTGGTATGGGGTTTGGGATAAATGAGAGAGTGGATGTAGAGGATATATTGATAGATCTATAGGATGCGAGATAGGGTAGTGCATTAGAAGGAGTAGTTGAAAGAAGTTTGAGAGGAGTCTGAAGGTTGGGCTAGAAGATATATTGAGTGAAGTATAGGCTGAGAAATAGGCTAGTGCATTGGAAATGCTAAATTAGAAGAAAGAGATAAGTATATAGATCCATAAGTACATTAAAAATATATAGATACATAAAAAAGTAAGTATATTTAGATTAAATATATTGATAGAGGCACAGGATGAGAGATAGGGTAGTGCATTGGATATGCTTTTTTTCAGGAGAAAAGTAACAGACACACAGATCCAAGTACATGGATGGTACATAGATGTACAATGGAAGTATGTACATGTAGACCAAAAATGATTTTTATTTATTGATGATTATTATTATTATTTTTTTTCTTCTCTTAACAACATAATTGTTTTACATGTTTTATAAAGTAATACACAAAGATAGATACATATCTATAGTGAAAACAAATGCTTATATACAGAGGGATATGCTGTAAATTTCTATTTCCGTATGGTACCTATGTGGGGAAGAGCCAGATCTTGAGTAGTTTTCTGAAGATAAGGTGGTTGTCGGTGGATCTTATGTTGGGGGGTAAAGAGTTCCATAGTTTGGCTGCTTGAACAGAGAAGGATGTGCCACCCATTGTTTTTTTCTTGTATGGTGGGATTTTGAGGCGAGATGCTCCTTTAGAGCGTAGGTTCCTTTGTTGAATGTGTTTGGTGATTTTATTCCTGATGAAGAGTGGTCCTACTCCATGTATTGCTTTGTGGGTAATACAAAGCAGCTTGAACGTGGATCTTCTGGCAACCGGTAACCAATGCAGGGCTTTCAAGGCAGGGGAGATGTGGTCTCGTGGTTTGATATGCAGGAGTAGTCTGGCAGCCGAGTTCTGAATCCGTTGTAGTCTTTTCATGGTCGTTAAAGGTGATCCGTGGTAGAGGCTATTGGCGTAATCGAGTTTGGATAGAACAAGGGAGATGGTAGCTTGGACCTTGTGTGGAAATCCCAAATGAGGGAAAATTCGTCGCAGCGTTTTTATAGTAGCAAAGCTTGATCTTGCTAGTTTATTTACTTGGACATTCATCGACAGCTTGGAGTCCATGGTCATTCCGAGGTTTCTTACTTCCTTCGATACTTTAGGCAGTGATCCCAGTTCATCAGGCCATGCGGCAAGCGGGTTGTAATTTTTCCAATCGCCACACGTGAGTATTTCAGTTTTTGAAGCATTCAATTTGAGATGGCTCCAAGTCATCCACTGATCCACGGCTCTGAGACAGCTGAAAATTGGTGATTTTCCAATGTCTTTGGGGCATTCCAGTTGAAGGAGTATTTGCGTGTCATCTGCATAGTTGTAGCACGTGAGGTGAAATTTATTGTATGTATATAGATATATATATATGTAAACACACACACACACACACATATATATATATATATATATATATATATATATATATATATATATATATATATATATATATATATATATATATATATATATATCCACTGCTTGGCTCCTTCCCTTCTCGCTAGGCGCTACTTTCCCTTGGTCGCGTTTCTCCTGCGGTTTAGCCAACCGCTAACAATTCACAAACAGGCTTCCCCGGTCACCGGGGATGGGGGGAGTCGCAGATAAAAAACGGCAATCAGTCGCTTATTTCAGTTCATTTGCAGGTTTATTTCACAAATCCATTCGGGGGTCAAAACAAAAACCAACGCGTTTCGACAGCGTCCGCTGTCTTGTTCACGGTCAGTTTGGTGAGTGAGGCTCACATTTTTAAAACGACAAAACAAACTTGGTGCTACACCTCCTTTTTCCTGGACCCTCCCATGTTTGCAGAGTATTGTGGGACCAGTAGTTTTTAAGACACCATGCTTCTTTAAGCAATCATTTTCACAATTATGATAAAGAATTTCTACCATAATCTAAATAATTTCGAAGTGTGCATTTGTCCACAGTTATAATGCAATTTGTCATTTTATAAACAATTCTGAGTTAAGAAACATGAATTAAATTAAGTGAGTTATCGCCCTCTGGTGGGCTGATCACTAATTTGTCCGAAATTGTTGTACATGGTTTACCATCCGTACTGCCCTCCAGTGGGCATAATATTCAGACATTTGGACAAAAAATTGCTTTCTGTGAGCCTTTTACAAGGGTGAGAAAAAAGTGTGAAAAAGGTGAGGTAGTGAAAATCAAAAGGAAAAACAATAGTTAAAATTAAGATTTAAGACAGATAGGATGCTATGTAAGGATTCACTGATTCATAATTACAATTTACAAGTTTTTATAAATGTATATATAGTTCCTCCGACTGGTTGAGCCCAAAGGGTGTCATGGTTCTGAAACTCAAGATATGTTTCGACTCTTTTTGCCGAAGGGCTTTTTCATGATGACCACCCCTTACTGATAGATTCATGGTTTCAATGCCCCAGAATCGGAGTTGCTTCCAGTCCCCATTGTGGCTTTGTTCCATATGCTTAGCAACTGCGTTAGCTCTGTCTTTATTTACAGTTGCCCGAACATGTTCCAACATGCGTTTTTTTAATTCGCAAATTGTACTGCCTATATACCTTAGTTTACATGGACATTCAATCATGTATACGGTATATTTGCTGTTGCATGTAATGCATTCCTTGATTTTCCAGATTTTGTTGTTTGGCATTACTATTTCGGTTGTTGGTTTTGCAATTTCGCAACATTTGCAGTTGTAGCATTTTACAAAGCCCTTGGTTTGTAGCCATTGTTTCTTTTTGGTACTTGGTTGAAAGTGACTGTGGATTAGCTGGTCCTGCAGGTTTCTGGCCCTTCTGTATGTTATTGTAGGGTGGGTTCCCATTCTTTTACCGATCACCGGGTCCAATTGTAGAAGCTTCCAATTTCTTTTCAAAATTTGATTTACTTGTTTGGTTTCACTGCTGTAATTTGTGATAAATCTTATTGGTTCTTCCTCTTTTGGGGTACAGGTTTCTCGTGGCGTCAGACAATCCGTTCTTGTAGTTTGATTGGCTCGCTCCCAACATTTTTTCGTGGATTGTTGGTTATATTGTCTTTTGTGGAAACGTTGTATTGCACTTTTACTCTGTTTTTGCCACTCTTCTTCCTCACTGCATATCCTTCTCAGGCGCAGAAATTCCCCGTAGGGAATACTCGATATAAGCGATTGTTGATGGAAGCTGGTAGCCTCCAATGTTGCATTAGTTGCAGTGCTTTTGCGATGCAGGGTCGTTTCAATCTGGTTATTTTTGATGTATACAAACGAAAAAATTGGCACAGAGACCAGGCTAATGAAACAAAAGAGGGGGAAGTAAATGAGGAACTGCAAATAATAAATCTTTCTGAAAAGGAAATTACTGAAGCGGAAATATCATTACTCAAGAAAGGAGTTAACTTTTGCCCCACAGCATGCATAGACCTGGCGCAAACACGAATTGATTTATATCTCTATATTCGAAAAATCAAACAGGCATTGACGATTCACTTAGTTGTCAGGTATGCTTTTATTACCAAACACCCTCAGTGGGTTGTGCTTAGTGCCGTCCGCAGTCTCCACGCATTATGGGACTCGTAGTTTCTTAAAGTGAAGTGCATTGTTGCCTTCGTAAGTTCAAAGTCCTGTTTATTATTAAAAACAACATTGTTCCACCTTAGTAGGTTAGGCGGGGTTGGGGCGGGCTCTGTATGCATTAGAGGCGCTGTGCCGAATGGGGAGAAAACGTTCTCATCCACAGCCTGGTAATAAAAGCATACCTGACAACTAAGTGAATCGTCAATGCCTGTTTTATAATAAGCCCAAGAGGAAGAGGCGTGTAAGCCTCGAAACGCGTCGGCTGAAGGAGAATGTTGGCAGTTGAGGCGAGCTGCAGCGAGGCATCAAACTACCTGTTGGTAAGGGGTGCTGTCCTGTTCCCTTTCATTGCTGGGGCAATTTTGTTGGATACTATTATAATAAAGAGAGAGACCAAACCTTTGAGGCGGGTAATCTCAGGAACCACAGCACCAATCACAGCACCCAATACAGCGTTGTAAAGGGCAGTTGCAGCAGAAGGACATAGGCTATGCAGACGCCAACCATATACATTTAAAAGGTAAAAGAACCGTGCCAGCAAAGTAGACCCATGTGGGCGTGTCTGCGTTGTGCTGTGGGCTTGTGCTGGGGGGCGTGATAAATGCTGGGGGCGTGTGGTACGTTCCGCCCTTCGGGCTGGACTGTTCCCATGAGGCAGAGGGTCAAGGATGATTTGCATATGGCCATGTCTGAACTGGGGTGGTGTGGAGTGCAAAAAAACGATGGATTTAGGCCCAGATCTCTGTACTGGGGTGAATGTATGGCATTGTTCTGCATTCTGTCCATCAGCTGTTGTTTTTGTATTTGTCACCCCAAGTGGGATGGGTATGCTCAGATGTTAGTCCCATGCTCTCCACACCACTGGAGTCAAGCTGTTCTGGTTGAAAATGGCTGATAGCAAAAAACTGGTTCTAAGATGCTTGATTGTGGTGTAGGAAAGATGTTGCCTGGCAGTTAGGGCTGGACTTTTCCCATGAGACACAAGGTCAAGGCTGATATGCATATGGCAATGTCTGACCTGGGGTGGTGTGGAATGCAAAACAATGATGGGGCAAGATCTCTGTACTGGTGTGAAAGTATGACATTGTTATGAATTCTGTCCATCAACTGCTGTTTTCACATTCCGCCCTTCATGCCATGTCTCATATCGTGTGCTGGGGGTGTGGGCGTGTGCGGACGCGGGATTACGGGAAAAAAACGAGCGTTGTGCCAAATATTTCATTTTTTTTTCTTCCCAGGTTCTGTACATTCCAGCTCCGGGTGTCCACCCTGCTCCCTTTAAATACCCCTGCACCCCGTAATCAAAACCCACCCTTACTCCTTAAAATACCCCAACACCCTTAAACACTAACCCATCCTAACCCTATAAATATACCCTGTACCCCAAATCCCAAACCTATTCCTAAACCCTAAAAATACCCCTGTACCCCAAATCCCAAACCTACCCCTGAACCCTAAAATACCCCTGTACCCCAAAACACAAACCTAGCCCTGAACCCTTAAATACCCCTGTACCCCAAAGCCCAAACCTACCCCTGAACCCTAAAAATAACCCTGTAACCCAAAACCCAAATCTAGCCCTGAACCCTAAATATACCCCCTGTACCTCAAATCTCATACCTATGCCTAAACCCTAAAACTACCACTGTACCCATTAACTCTAAAATGTATCTGAACTCTTAAAATACCCAAACACCCCAAAACATATACCCCTAATCCCATGCTAACCTCATCCAAACAAACCCTAGGACTAACTATGACTAGCTTCTAAATGAACAATATTCTCAGATGCTTTGTATAAACAATTTCACATGCTTAACAGCATGTACCAGATTCACAATAATGATCTTTTACAGTAATAAATTAGGTAATGGGACAGCTGAAGATTTTGGGGTCCTCCCTAACATAGGGGGAGCACCAAGCAGATGACCTGCACTCGAAGAGCATAAACAAAAAGCACATTTTGTTGAACTTCAGTGGTGATCCCATCATTTTAGGACCACCCCAAGCACAGTTATTGGCAATAAATAATCCCAACCAAAGGCCCTGCAAAGCATTATGGGACAAGATTAGCAGTGGCAGTGAATATTATAGTATCCAACATCAAAATAATTCTACGAAGAGCTGCAGTTCCACTGGTCGTCCCTAGATGTCCCTCACAAGTCAAATGCAAAGCATTGAAATTATTCTTACATCAAGCTGCAGTTCCACTAGTCGTCCCTAGATGTCCCTCACGAGTCAAATGCAAAACCATTGAAACCCTTTCAACAAGCATTTGCATTTGACTCGTGAGGGACATCTAGGGACGACCAGTGGAACTGCAGCTCTTTGTAGAATTCTTTTGATATTGTGTACTCAGGGGTGTGGAATTTAATGAAATATGTACTTGTCCATGGGACAAGTAGCTTCATAAATCTACTTGTCCTGTAACAAAATCCACTTGTCCCTTTCGTGCCATGTAGTGCGCTGTTAATGGCTGCAATCTCATTATAGAAGAGCTCTGATAATAGCCTGTCTGATTATGTCAGGCTAATACTATAGAAGGATTTGAATTTTGGAGGTTTTCACCAGCTCTTCTCTAATCTTTTCCCATACTGAGAAAGGTTGGAAATTTACCCTTGACAACAGCAGAAGTAAAGTTTCTTCCAGGGCTGGGAAAAATGTGGTTGGAGAAAAAGGGAACTTGTAAACACTGAACAGATTTCCCCTGGAGCATATTCATATTTGCTCATGCTAAGATGCAATTCACAAATGTTTTCTAGGACTACGGTTTCCTGGCCTACTTAAGGAAATTCATGTGAATTCATGAAAAACGTAAATCTGCATTAATACAAGGATATATATCATGGGTGCACTTTCGTGGCTTTAACATTTGAGCCACTAATTCAATTGGAGTTAACCAAGACCTTTTGTTTTTATTAAAATGCTATCTCTTCCTATCTGTGAGCTGGCTTCATTGTGTGTGACAGCATTCTGCTGTTTTACAAAGTAGTTTTGTTCAGTGCCAGGAATTTCAAAGGCAATGTGGCCTTTATGAGACCAAATACTAGCTGTCTAGTAAGAATGTGCTGGCAAACCGCACCACACCTTACCTGATGATCCCAAGGTAGAGAAAGGAGCATAGTGTAGGCCAAGTGAGTAACCAGAAAATTTAAATACCCCCACGTTGATTCAAAGTTCTTATGACACCAAGCAAGCGAAAAAAAGTCATTGGAATCCTCTCCAGAATAGGTCTCTTGTCTCTTCAATCTAAGCATCTATCCATTCATCCTTTCACCCACTGATATCGAGCATTTCACCTTTACATTGGCACCCATTCATTATTTTATCCATTAGCCTTTCACAAATCTGTTCGTCCATGTGTTCATCCGTCAGTCCATCCACTCCATATCCAAACCTACCCATCCATCTTTAAACCTATCCATTTCAACCATCCATCCCTTCGCCCATCTATACATCCTCCCTTTCACTCCATCTATCCACCCTCCCTTTCACTCATCCTGCCACCCACCCTTCGACCCATCAATCCATCCTTCCACTCATCCATCCTTCCACTCATCCATCCTTCCACTCATCCATCCATTTATCCTTTACACTCATCCATCCTTTCGCTCTCTAATCCTTACACCATGTAATCCATCCACTCATTCACCCTTCCCCTTATTATAACATTCTTTGTCCATCCACCATACCCGTCACTCAACCATCCCGGTCACTCACTCATTCATCCATCCATCTAGCCAGCCACACTTCTACTCAATCATCATTTCACCCACACATCCATTCATCCTTTCAAATTAATTACGAGTCTTTTGTCTGCCGAGCTGCAGACAGAAGAGGCCCATCAAGAGCTCCACCTCTACTGTAGCTGCTAAAGCCTATCCTGCCATCTTCAAACCTATCGATCCAACTGATCCATCCCGCCTTACTTTCACTCATCCATCCTTTTGCTCATCCTTCCATCCATCCTTTCACCCCACACCTCCTCTTCACTCCTATTCATCCACCCTTTCACTCATCCCTCCATCCATCCTTTCACTCATCCATCCACCCCATCCATCCTCCTTTTCTCTCATCTATCCACCTACCCTTTCACTTAATCCATTTATGCTTTTGCTCATCCATCCACCCTTTCACTCATCCATCTTCCGTTTCGCTCATATATCCATTCACCCTTTCACTAATCCCTCCATCCACCTTCACACTCAACTGTCCACCCATCCATCCATCAACCCTTTCACTTAGCCACCCATCCATCCATCCCCCACCCAGTCAGCAATCTATTCATGTACTCTCTCACCCATTAATCCACCCTTTAAATAAGACGTCCATCCTTTCACTCCTCAATCCACTTTCAACCTATCCCATCGACTCACCCATCCCTTCATTCACCCTTGCACTTATCCTCCCATTCTTTCACACATCCATCCTTACATCATCACTCATTCATCCATGCATCTATCCATTCACCCTTTCACTCCACTCATTCATCCATCTATCCATCTAGCCTTTCACTCATTCATCCATGCATCCATCGATTCACCCTTTCACTCATTAATGTATGCATCTTTCATCCACTCTTGGACGTATTCATCCATGCATCTATACATCCACCCTTTCACTTATTCATACATGCACCCTATCCATCCACTCATTCATACATGCACCTATCCATCCACCCTTTCACTCACTCATTTATGGATCTAAGCATCCACCCTTACACTCCACTCATTCATCCATCCATCCATCTATCCATCCAGCCTTTCACTTGTTCATCCATGCATCTATCCATTCACCCTTTCACTCATTCATTTATGCATCTATCATCCACTCTTACATGTATTCATCCGTGCATCTGTACATCCACCCTTTCACTTATTCATACATGCATCTATCCACCCACCCTTTCACTCATTCATACATGCATCTATCCATCCACCCTTTCACTCATTCATCCATGCATCTATATATTCACCCTTTCACTCACTCACCCACCCTTTCAAGTCCATTATGGGCCTTTGTCTGCTCACCTGCAGACTGAAGAGGCCCATCAAAAAATCCACAGCTGCTGTAGTTTCTACAGCGGTGTGTTCACAATGCCCCTGGTGCAGGCACAAAGTGAGATGAGAGGCCTAGTGCAAGGACAGAATTGGGGGTGGTCTTAGGCCTGCATGAAAACCCATGGGGAAACTAATGAGCTTTAATGTAAGAAGTGTGGCTCAGGGGTTAGAGGCGGCAGACCCGGAATCTGAGATCGGTCCTGGACCAGGGTTCAATTCCCCGCCCCAGCGGGTCTTGGGCTAAAAATTCCACGGACTCGATAATTCTCACCCCGGTGCCTCCTCGACTCACGGGTTCACACTCTGCGACTCTGGGCAACAGCTTGCTTAATCTCCACAACGGCCCCTCGTGGCGGGATGCCTGACTTTCACCTTGTGGATACCCTGCTATCTCACAGGGGAATATCAGGAAGGGTTCCCTAAGCAAGCGCCGGGACACCTGCTTTGCGGGTAGCTGTGCGCTATATAAGCTCAACTACATTTACATGTAAGCCCTCGATGATGTAAGATATGAGAGGCCAAGGGGAGCGGGTCAGGGATGTCAGAGGGCAGCGGAGGGTGGTGGGTGGGGTTAGCAGGTACAGGCACCGGGTATATAATGTGTACAGGAAAGGCAAAGTGCAAAGGAGGGGGTGCATGAGAAGGGAAAGCAAAGTGAGTTGAAGATGAGGCCCAAGAGTGGAGCAGAGACTACAAGGCAGGGGTCATTCAGTTCAAGTCAGAGCAAGAGGCAGATAAGGCAGCCTCTTACATGCCATTACTGCCAGATGTTTGTCTCATGCTTGAAGAAAATAAAAGGACATGGGGAGGACCTGGAAGCCGCACGAGCTTATCGAGCTGGCTCCAACTTTGAGCTCTGCTTTATCATTTTGTTGTTCTGGGGAAATTAAAGTGCAGGCCCCAGCTTTTGCATTCACCCTTTCACTGCCAATAAATTGCTCAGAGCAACTTATTAACTGGCTGTGACCTACAGGGTTGAACAGCTGTTTATCAGATTACCATAAAACTGTCTACTTGTCCTTTGGACAAAATACAAATTAAAACCTCTTGCCCTCCTAAGAAATCTAGGTGTCTCGGGCGTCGGGAGATAGGAATTCCCCACCCCTGTGTACTATATAATATTCACTGCCCACTGCTAATTTCATCCCATAATGCTTTGCAGGGCCTTTGGTTGGGAATGTTTTTTTTGCCAACACCTGTGTTTGGGTTTGTCCTAACAGGATGGGACCACAATTAAATCGTTCAATAAGATGTGCTTTTTTGTTTTCAACGCATCTGTTTGGTACCCTCTTGCATTTGGTGATTCATTTTTCTAACGGCGGCCTTCGTCGTAGGAGGAGCACCACCTCATTGTTGTTCCAAGAGGGGCCGTGCCGCGGAACTGTTCGGCGGCAGTACGGCGCTGAAAGCCAAGTATGAAGACTTTCCGAGATGTGCCAAATCCTACAAGGAGAACTTATGCTTTTAATAAAATACATTTCCGATAGAAACCCACTTAGGAAAGATATTTTGGCTCAGGAGTGGACTTCATCTCCCAGCATGCAATAAAATCCTAGCACCATGCGGACAATGCATGCGCACAATAGAAATAAAAGAGATCCTGCTCTAAGGAAGTGTAACAAGCAAGCCTCTGATGAGATGCTGATGGCATCGAAACGCGTCAGGCGACAACGGATAACTGAGGCACATCGCGGAGAGCCGTCATTGCAGACTGGATGGTCGGCTTCCAGTTGTGTGCCTTCCTGAAAGCTTCTGGGCATTTGGTGATTCATATATATATATATATAGTGTAAGTACATTTTCTAAGTTTACCCCACATATAACTTCACCACATATGCCTTTGCGGAGTGATTGTACTGCGGAGTAATGGCTCCGCGTGTAAAAGGGTCAGACTACCAACCAGAATATAAGGTCCTCAAGTATTTGCCCGGCGGTGTCGCCTCTTGAACCCACAAGGTATTTAAACTAATGAAGAGGCAGGCGCTGGAGACTGGAAGGCAGGAAACAAGGTTTTATTCTCTCCGGAGGAGAACACAGCAAAACAGACAGCAGGTATCGTTCTGAGGTGCTCTACCCGCATCTCTGAGGCCTGGCCTCTTATATACAAGTTAATCACTTTATTGCATGAAACACATTCTCGCTAATACTTTGATGTTCGAAAGACATCCCCGGAATCTCCCCTTCAGGTCCGTTCCCCCACATAGTTACAGTTGAAGTCCCCACCCCGGTCACAACAGGTGGTGATCATCGCGCAGTTGGATATTCTGCCGATCCATGGAAGGGGTGGGGTTCGATCGGATCTCGTAGGGCGGGGTTTTTGATCGACCCGGGGGTCCGGCAATGGGGGGAAGCTTCCTACTGTACTGGGGGTAATAAACAGTATCCGCAGAGCCAGGTGGTGGCCTGGGAACGGGGAAGACAAAACGGGCACACAGAAAAGAGGGGGTTTACATCAAAGGACCTGGGACCATGAAAGGAACGGAGGGAGGTGTCGTGCTGGGAACAGGATGGGATTCCGAGGCAGAGCTGCACTGAAGAGAGGTTTATGACCCGAGACATGGGAGAGCGAGGGGGTTGCCAGCATGCGGAGGGGGGGGGGTGGTGCCCGTGAGGCTAGGAGAGGGAGAGAGACGCACTGGTTATCAAAAAGGGGCAGGGAAACCATGGTGTTCAAAATGGCGGTTGTTTACGTGCACGAAAAAGGGGTCAAGAAGAGCAAGAGGGCGCCGATAATGTTGACAGTTTCAGCCCAACTTTCAACAGTCCTCCCTTTTCAACATATCTAGCCAACTTGCTTACTCAATGTCAATTTTCATCAAATTTCTAACCTCGGTATCGTATAATGCTCTCATGGGTTCGTTTCCAACGTCCACAGTTTTGGAGAAAATACAACTTGCACATAAAGAACACAGAGGTGGCAGACATTGAATTCCTAAGCATAGACCACATATTACAACTACGGGAATCAGGATAATGGTGAGCAGTCTCCAGCCCCAGTTCTTAACGGAGTCCCAGAACCAACCACCAAGCGACCATTCTCCTTGTTCTTGGTGGACTTCCGAAGAGAGTCTGTGAAGATGTTCAATGGCTTTGAACACTGAGGGTGAGTTGTCCGGAATGTATGTACAACAGCTGGACCCAATAACGCGGCATGCTCCTCCACGGTCCGCCAGGACCACGTCTAGAACGAGGCGGTTCTGGAGAGCCACCAGCCGGACCGCTTGGAGCTCGGCAGTGTTGTTAGCGAAGATACCAGCTGTGATGTTCATGGTTGTCTCAACTGCCTGAGTCAGGTGTCGGATGGCACGGCTGTTTGCCATCGGGCCCCAGAGGGGGACGAGTCCTTTCATAGCATCGAGGAACTGTGCTCCTGTTGAGTCGGCTTGTTCAATGTCTTTGGCTCGTTTTTGTCTATGGTGATTCGCTGGGGCCACATAAGTCGGAGGAAGGATGAAGGAGATGAAACAAGTGCCCCCCCAGCCTTTGGGGAGCCAGGTATAGGCCTTGGTACCGCAGACAAAATACATGTTTGGGGATGACACGAAGGAAGGTGGATCCGTGGAATCCAAAGTTCTGGTAAAGCGGCAAGCGCTGTGACCCACCAGCTGTGTCCCAAGTCCTTCTACACACATGTGGCCTGTGACGTTGATGACCGACAAGGCCACAGTCAGAGTGGCAGCCGTTCGTTTCCGTAGATAGGAGAAGGTGGGTCTGGTTGGATTGTTGAACACCTGCATTTCGATCCGTTCTTTAGCCGGGATGTCCATTTGGATTGAATCGTTGGAGGTCTGCGGGCAGAAGTGTATCTTCGTTTTGTTTCGCCGGGCCCCGTGGGAGAAATGCGTTACGGTTCTGCCGGAAGTGGCATTGTCCTTATAGCTTTCTTGCAGGAGGATCAGCCAAGCAAGGCAGGAGCCGTGAACGGAGAAGGGTGAAGGAATGAATGGTATTGAATGTCCAGTGGCATGGGGTAGCAACCCACAGATCCAGCAGTTGGTGGCATTGGTGGCAAGATTGTGTTGGTGAAGCAGCTGCACAAAAGAGTTATTCCAAAATTCCTTTCGCCTCTCTCTTAGTTGAGGAGAGAGTGAAATTAGATAGTGTTCCTTCATGGTGGTAGGCTGAGCTGTGGTTAGGAATATTTCGCGAGCAGGTGCATGTTCCTCCATAATCCAGAGCGTGGTCATGAGGAGAAAGCAGAAGAGGCTTACGATGAAGAGTGCAATTGTCTTTGAGCTATGGAGTCTGTCTGTTCTCGGATTTCTGTAGTGGGTATTTCCTGTTGTCTCCATTGGCTTCTTATTTGGCGCTTCCATCATCTTCTTATCTGGCGCTTCCATCATCTTCGTTTTCAAGGTGCTCGGTAGTGGGCAGGACCACAGACTTAGTTTAGCTTCTCTCCAGGTAACCCTTGGTAGGTTTGGGTCACCGTTCTGAGATCCTTTAACTTAGTCCGTGACCTACTTAGCCGAAGCTCCCTCCTTTCGTCGCAGGAAATACCCTTCTCGAGATGGTACCGTGGGATCAGAATGTTTTGAAAGTTCAAGTGTCTCTGTGTCGGGATAGCAGTTCAATGATGGTCGGTCTTTGTTCAGGAGTTCTTCTTGGGTACTGACGTTGTCTGCCGTGGCCAGGGCTGAGGAGACCTTTTTGCAGGGATGGGCGTGCAGCCAGTGCTTCTTCCCCTCCACTCGAAGTGCGGTCCGAGTGGTGATCAGCACTTGCCAGGGGCCCGTCCACCGGGGTTCCAAACTCTTTGACCGCTGAAAATTCCGGATCAGCACGAAGTCCCCCGGTTGGATGGCGTGACCCGGACCCCTGGAAGCATCGGGGATGGCCTGCTGCACCTGCTGATGAATGACAGACAGAGTTTCAGTCAATTTATACAGATAATCAGACATTAGGACGTCCGGGACGTCATGAATGGACGTTGGTTTCGGGGCAGACCAGACGCTCATGGGTCGACCGAAGACAACTTCATAAGGAGTTAAGTGATGTCGGGTGGGGGTAGAGCGCATCGATAGCAATGCCAGTGGGAGGGCGTCTGGCCATTTCAGACCCGTGGTAGCCACTATTTTGGCCAGTTTAAGCTTTAGTGTGGCATTGTGTCGTTCGACAAGCCCAGCAGATTGGGGGTGGAAGACTGCGTGGAATTTCTGTTTAATACCCAACCCATTTAGGATGAGCTGGATAACTTTGGCTATGAAGTGGGGGCCATTATCACTCCATAAAATACGACAGAGGCCATAACGGGGAAAAAACTCCTTTAACAGAACCTTTGCAGTGGCCGTAGCGGTGTTGTCGCGGGTTGGATAGGCTTCCACCCACTTGCTAAATGCGCACACCACAACAAGTACATATTTTAGGCCTTGGCATCTGTCTAGCTGGATGTAGTCCATCTGCAGGACTTCAAATGGGTGGTTTGGGACCCCAAATCCCCCCCGGGGTACTACAGTTCCTTTCCCGGGGTTGTGTTGCAGGCATATTAAGCATTGTTGGACCAGGCGTTTGGCGGAATCTGGGATCTTATCATTGTGCCAAACTCTGGAGACAAGTTCGATCATGGGGGCTGATCCTATGTGGGCAGGGGAGTGTGCCATGGTCAGTATGGGAATCAGGTATGAATCAGGGAGCAACCATTTGTTCGTGTCTTTTGTCCGCCAGCAGCCTTCATCGTCTTTTAATCCCACCCGTGTCCATTCAGTCAACTCGTGTTGTGTGCTAGCCGTTTGAATATCCCTGATAGTGTCTCCAACGTCAGTCCATTTTTCCGCTTGTGACCTGGTCACGTACATATGTGTTGTCGTCCTATTTTCAGCTGTCGTTCGGGCAGTGATGTCGGCTAGTGCATTTCCCTGTCCAATGATGTCTGTCACCTTCTTGTGTGCCTGGCATTTGATGACGGCAAGCTTGTCGGGGAGAAGGACAGCTTCGATTAAGGCGGAGACTAGATCCCCGTGCAAAATGGGTGTGCCGTGTGAGGTCAAGAATCCCTTTTCCCTCCAAAGGAGCCCAAAATGGTGAACCACCCCGAAGGCATACTGGCTGTCGGTGTAAATGTTCGCTGTGGTTCCTGTTGCCAGGATGCAGGCTCGTGTCAAAGCAATCAGTTCCGCTGCCTGGGCAGATCGCTGGGTGATGCGGGCTGTTTCTACTACGGTTCGAGCCGTGGTGACTGCATAGGCAGCGGAAGTGGTACCGTCGGAGAGTTTGATGCAAGAGCCGTCCACCCACAGCTCCCCGTCGGGGTCAGGGAAAGCCGTGTCTCTGAGATCAACCCTACTCCTGGTTTGTTCGTCCGTGAGGGTCACGCAGTCATGCACAGGGTGTACATTGGGATCGTTCTCTGGCAGAGGTAACAGAGTTGCCGGGTTCAGTGTGGTGCATCTTTTCAGGGTGATATGGGGTGCAAGCAAAGTCAGTTCGTATCCGGTCAGTCGTGCACTCGTCAGATGTTGCGTCTTGGTTTGGTTCAGGAGGGTGTCGACTGCATGGGGTACCAGTACCGTGAGGGAATTCGAGAGTACAATCCCCTCACTCTGTCGGATAGAGATTGCAGCAGCAGCTACAGCTCGAAGGCAGGCAGGCAAGGCTCTGGCGACAGGGTCAAGAGTGGCAGAGAAGTAAGCGCACGGTCGTTGCCTAGGGCCGATGGCCTGGGTCAGGACAGATAAAGCGCACCCCTCCCTTTCGTGAGTGTAGAGGGAGAAGGGCTTTTTGTAATCAGGGGTACCTAGGACGGGGGCTGAGCAAAGGGCATCTCGTAGTTCCGTGAAGGAAGTTTGACATTCAGGGGTCCAAGGGAGTGGGAAAGGGACGTCTTTGTTTAACAGAGAAAGCAGTGGTTTTACAATGAGGCTAAAGTTTGGTAACCATTGTCGGCAGAAGGAGGTGAGGCCTAATAGGGAGCGGACCTGTTTCTGGGTCTTAGGGACAGGGGTATCTAGGATAGTTTGGATTCGATCAGGAGTGAGTTTTCTTCCATCTTTGGACAAAAGGTGACCTAGGTAAGTGACCTGGGGTTGGCAGAATTGCAACTTCTTCTTGGAGACCTTGTGGCCATTTTCCGCAAGGAAGCGCAGGAGTCGAATGGTGGCGGTAACCGCTAGAGGGGTGGTGTCGGCTGCCAAAAGGATGTCGTCGACATATTGTACTAACACCACTCCGTCCGGTAACTGGACTTGATCTAGTTGTCTTTTGAGGGCCTGGCTGTAGATGCTAGGGCTCTCCGTGTAGCCCTGGGGCGCTCGGCAAAACCTATATGAGCGGGCTTTTAGGGTGAAGCCGAAGAGATATCGGCTGTCTGGGTGAATGGGGATGGAAAAGAACGCGTTTTTGAGGTCGATGACGGTAAAGGTGGTGGCAGTAGAAGGAATCAAGGTCAGGATGGTGGTGATGTCTGAGACCACAGGGTACTGGGGTACCACCACTTTGTTGATCTCTCGGAGGTCGATGATAAAACGGTATGCTTTCTCATCTCCTTCTCCCTGCTTCTTGATAATGGGCAAGATAGGGCTGTTGCAAATGTTGCTAACCACTTCCTCTACCACTCCTGCGTCTATCAGTGACTGGATAATCATTACCAATGCCTTCTCGCCCTCTGGCGATATCCGATATTGTGGGAGTTTTGGGAGTGTTGCGTCTGGTCGGACAGTAATGTGCACTGGGTCAATTAACATACGCCCTACGTCCGAATCCGCGTTGGCCCACAGATACGGAGGCAGAGTGTCAAGCAGGGATGCGTCAGCGTCGGTGATGGAAAACATGTGTCGGGGAGAGCAATGTCTAAGCAGAACGGGGTTGTCGTAAAGAAACACTCGAACTCCATCTTGAGAACACCTGATCGTCGCTCGGAAGTGTTTCAGTAAGTCCAGTCCCATAATGGCGTCAGGGCTATTGGAGGAGAGCAAAAACGTGGTGTCAGTGGTGTTGTTTTCTACGTCAAAGAGGATCGGTGCAGACAAAGGGTTGGTGGAGGGCGTTCCATCGAAACCTGTCGATGTTATGAGTGAGCCAGACAAGGGTGCCCTTGGAATCAGTCGTTTAGATAACGCACTACGTGTTGCGCCAGTGTCTACCAGAAATGGTGACTTGGTACCCAAGACCTTAGCAGTGACGTAAGGGCCCTGCTGGTCAACATAGAGCTCGACTGGATCCCTCCCTTGTCCTTGGCTGTCCTATGCGAAGTTGTGGGTGTCTTCATAGTCAGATTGTTGATATTGGTTCTGCCTGGGTCGATCAAACGTATTTGGTCTGCCTGATCTGTCGTTAGTCGTGTCATTTGGGGGCCCTCGCTGTTGTCCCTTATGTCTCGGTCCGTTTGCTATGTCCCTGGTGTCTTTGTTTTTGATCATTTCCAGAAGAACTGGGCACTGGGATTTCCAATGGCCGGTCCCTTTGCAGAAAGCACACTGGTTCTCTCTAAGGTCTGTGCGTCCATTGTAGGAAGTCAGAGAGCGGTCCTGGGGAAATGTAGTCTTAGGGACGTTCGTCTGGTAGTTTCCCCGATATTGGTCTCGTCCTATAGTCACCCCCTGTAGTTTGGCAATCATCACCCTCTCTTTCAAGTCCTTCTTCTTTTTCTCCGTTGCCCTATCGTTTTCATTTTTCTGATGTTCATAATATTGGGCCATTTGGAGAATCGCTGTAGGTTTGGAGGCTGCCCAACTACTCTCGCTGGCCTGTAGTTTCTGGGAGATCTCCGATGACAGTCCCTTAACATAATTCTGGACAAACAGATGGTGTCCGGTTGCAGTGGTCATGTCCTGGCCGCTGTAATCGGAGAACACCATTTCAAACCGGGAGAAGTATTCCGATACATCCTCCTGGGGTTTCTGGCGGCAGGCCGTTACTATCGACCAGTCCACTTTCTTTTCTGGGATCAGGGTTTTTAATTTCTCTACGATTTTATCTGGAAGGTCTAGAATGGATTTCAGAGGCTTTTGTCCTGGTCCCCGTTGTTTATCCAGGCCATCGAGTTGTGACCAGGTATGTCCAAACAGCTCAAGGTGGTCGACTTTCCGGATTTGCTTCCACATATCAGCTGGTAGACATAACCCGAAGAACAAGTCGATGTCAGCCAGGGTCATAACCGCTGAACCCAGGGCTGTACCCAATTCAGTATAAAAGGCAGTGGGGTTTTTACGTAGATCGGGTAGAGATTTCCGGAATGTCAGAATCTCTTGCCGGTCCCATGGCTGGTAGACCCAGTTGTACACTACCCTTCCCTTCGCATCTTGGTTGTTTGCATCATCGTGAGTCCCTGTACCTCGGGGAGGAACCCAGTAAGGGGCAGCCTCTCGTATCGGCATCATGGTGTTAGATTGCTCGGTTGGTGGTTCGATCACTACGGAGGTCGTGGTTTTAGTTCCCGACTCTCGTTCAGTGAGGTGACGGAAAACCTCAAGCGTACGCGTAAGGAGGTCCGACACATCACACTCGCCCTCATCCCCAATATCGACCTTCCGGTACAGGGCCGTTAGGCTCCCGGGACCGTTGTCTCAATATCGGTCCTCGTATGCATTCAAGACGTGATAACACAGTCGTACGGTAAAATGTCGTCTGTGACTCCCTGTATACGAGTTGAACATATCCGTGATGTACTCTTCGTCTTCCTTCCTTTCTACCAGTGTCCTTGCTATCTTGTCGATCCCTGCTCGCTCATCTTTGCTCAGTCTGTTTGTTCTTGCAGGGCCAGCCCCCCGAGTCTCATGGTCGCCTAACGTTGTCGTTGATGTAGTATTTAATACAAGGGGTTCGGCTGGCACAGAGGCCATTGGGGCCGAAGCTGCGGCAGTACTTTCGTTTGTACCTGGGGGTGGCGCGTGCTGTGCTAAGGGTTGGGAAGGGGCATATGGAGGGGGCATGTAGATGATAGGAGGACCTAACAGCAGATCATCGTTAGTTCGTTGTTTCGAGGGTAAATCAGGGTAGAGCATGGAGGGAGTTCTAACCGGACACTGGCTCGGTGTTTCCATTTCTAGTTTCTGTTTAGCTTTCTCTCTTTCCTTTATCTCTTTTTCTAGTTTCTGGGCAGCTAGGTGGGCTGCTTTTCGCAGCTCTTTTTCCAACCTACTCTCAGTTTTCTTTTTACGTTGTTCAGTTTCTTTGCGCCACATGCCGAAACTGTCAAGCATAGTGGGTGTTGTCTTGTTTTTACCAAGGGCTGTTTCTAGCGTTTTTATTTTATCATCATCGAAGGATCCTATCAGGGGCCACTGACTTTCTTGACCCTTTTTCGTATATGTATGCCATAGTTTGCTATAGGCTATAGCGGTCAATCCATGCTTCGTGAACATGTCCTTATTAGGGGTGCCTTCCAGTGGGGCTGGGTGGTCCATCTCTAATAAGCGGTCCGGGCTAAACAGGCTACTAATCAGTGGGGAGAAGACAGACATGACGGCTCGTAACGAGGGACTAAAAGTCAGCACTGCCTATCTTATCACTGGGTGCAAAGACTGGACAGAATATTTCTATTCTACGTTGTTTGCAGGCAGTGAGTACCTCATGGATCAAAATAACAAAAGACCAATAAATATTCGATGGGGAGAATGAGTAGGTCCGCAAAGATCTGCGTTACCTACCCTTTTCACTATCTGCAGAAAGGGTGGTCTCTTCCCTGTTTGCAGACAGAGAATCTCCATAAAACAATAGTTTGCGAACAACAGTTCAGTTTCAAGTAATTATTCAGTGGGGGAGAAAAAAATAGGCACGACTGCTGCCCTACCTATCCTCCACTGTTTGCAAAGAGAGAGCCCATTGTTTCTCCGTTTGCAGACAGTGAATCTCCAAATAAATAAAAAGGAGCAATACTAGTATTTTTTAAACAATCAAGCAATCATTTCGCAACTTGTCGTGTTTACACGACCTTACCCGGACCGCATGGACAGTTTCTTGTCTTCCGAATCCAGCGCCCGATCGTTCTCTCTTCTCCGTTATCCTCGCGGCACTCCTGATGGTTCCCAGTCAGGACCGTAGATCACTCGAGAGAGGTCTGTTCGGAACCAGTGAAGTTCGGATGATCGGCTGTCAGACGAGGGTCTATCGGACAGACGCGTTCCCGATCGTTGCAGTCGTTCACTCTGTCGTCAGGACCTCTCCCACTGGATCCACGAGTCGCTGATGGGCCCCACGCTTGGGACGCCAATTGTAAAAGGGTCAGACTACCAACCAGAATATAAGGTCCTCAAGTATTTGCCTGGCGGTGTCGCCTCTTGAACCCACAAGGTATTTAAACTAATGAAGAGGCAGGCGCTGGAGACTGGAAGGCAGGAAACAAGGTTTTATTCTCTCCGGAGGAGAACACAGCAAAACAGACAGCAGGTATCGTTCTGAGGTGCTCTACCCGCATCTCTGAGGCCTGGCCTCTTATATACAAGTTAATCACTTTATTGCATGAAACACATTCTCGCTAATACTTTGATGTTCGAAAGACATCCCCGGAATCTCCCCTTCAGGTCCGTTCCCCCACATAGTTACAGTTGAAGTCCCCACCCCGGTCACAACAGGTGGTGATCATCGCGCAGTTGGATATTCTGCCGATCCATGGAAAGGGTGGGGTTCGATCGGATCTCGTAGGGTGGGGGTTTTTGATCGACCCGGGGGTCCGGCAATGGGGGGAAGCTTCCTACTGTACTGGGGGTAATAAACAGTATCCGCAGAGCCAGGTGGTGGCCTGGGAACGGGGAAGACAAAACGGGCACACAGAAAAGAGGGGGTTTACATCAAAGGACCTGGGACCATGAAAGGAACGGAGGGAGGTGTCGTGCTGGGAACAGGATGGGATTCCGAGGCAGAGCTGCACTGAAGAGAGGTTTATGACCCGAGACATGGGAGAGCGAGGGGGTTGCCAGCATGCGGAGGGGGGGGGGGTGGTGCCCGTGAGGCTAGGAGAGGGAGAGAGACGCACTGGTTATCAAAAAGGGGCAGGGAAACCATGGTGTTCAAAATGGCGGTTGTTTACGTGCACGAAAAAGGGGTCAAGAAGAGCAAGAGGGCGCCGATAATGTTGACAGTTTCAGCCCAACTTTCAACACGCGTTGTAATTAATGCGGAGTCATGGTATGCGGGATTTTTGATTGCGGGATTTCGTCACATATTCGCCCACACACCTTTCCCATATAACAAGAGATCAGCAGGTACGCTATCCAGCCCGGGCGCTCTGCCCTTTGGGACAGAATGAAGAGTGTATTCGACATCCTTTATAGTAAAATATAATGGCGTGTAGTTTACAGCAGGGATGAAGCTGTTAGGACTCATCCCGGAGTCAAGGGGCGGGCAGGCAAACTGCGTCTTGAAATGCGAGACCCACACGTCTGGGGGGACATGATTATGGGGGTGATCCCTGGGGCGCCCCTTCCCCCATTTCACCAAGTCCCAAAATGCCACCATGTTCCTAGTTCTGCTCGCATTATATAACTCTGACCAATATTGGTCGTCCCAAGATATCTTTGCTTCCCGTTGCACTTTCTTATACATCCCCCTTGTAGCTCGAATTCGATCCCTGTCTTTGGATCTAATTGCCGCGGCTAGTGATTTATATGCGTCCCTGCAGCTTCCACCATGCCATGAATCTGCCTGGGTTTTGGATCTTCGTTTAGGACCTCTAACCTCCTTAATAAAAAAAACTCTTAACCTATTAAAAAGAGTTGTGTGAATGGGAACAACCTTAGACAAAAAGTCTTGGTCCGATGTACACTCCTGGAGCTCGATTGTGGCTTTTGCCGCTAATACTCCCATTGTGGCTAAATGTTCCTCTTTGAGCAGACAATCAGCCCATTTTACCCTCCTGGTATCATTTAGGGGTATATGTCAACAGAGGTGGGTCTGGGATCTACCGACATTCCACCATACAACTCTGCTGTTAGTATAAGTAGACCGTGGTCACTTTCCACCCGTTTTTCAATGACCATTTCTTTAATTGATGACCAAAACTCTACATTAAAGAGGATATAATTTATCCGACATTTACGGGCCCCGTTGTTAAATGTGAAGTCGCCATCTCTGTCAGATATGGTTCTGCCAGTGGCTGCCCTTAGCCCCTGCTCTAGGCATAGGGTTTTTAGCTGCAATGCAGCTTGCGTCCATCTCTTTATGGGGGGAATGGTCAATTGCGGGATATCCCATGTATGGTCTTCCTTGGTTGCTAATTCGATATCGTTGTTATCCAAGGGTTTGAAGCAGCATTTTGCTACTAGAATAGTGGTATTATACTAGGTTGGTGGCGCCACAGGGAGATGTGCACTTTTCTTGTATACAAGTAAATAGATTACAATTTTCTCACGGTGCTAAAAGGAGAAGAGAACCACTTCCCTCTTCTGTTTAGGCAATGCCACAAAATGTTTGTTACTCCTTAGCACACGTTTTGCTATTAAATGATAATGTTAAATACACGTGTTTCCACAATACAGTTCATCCATCAACAAATAAAATGTCTTAATCCTTTTGTTCAGGGTTTGTCGCTGTTTATTGAAGAAGACGTCACAGCCAACACGTGTTTCGTCGTACTGGGGAATGTAACCCCCGACTTTTTCAAGGCTGTTTAAAGAAAATGGTAATGTTGTAGCACATTACTTTAGGTCATAACATTTGATCTGTTATTTATACATAGCATTTAGGTGGTTTTTTAAATTTTTTAAATTTAGGTGGTAGTGCAATATTCCATTTGCATACATAATAAGCATGCTCGTATTGTGACATTATCGCCAGTCTTTCAAAACAGACGCTGCATCTTACGCGAGGCAGGCGGGACGGATTTACTCCCGGTAGAAAACAACGAGAAGGTAAGAGTGGAGAGCGCGAAGGTTTGAACTAACCACCCGAAGGGCGGGTCCCCACGCTAGTGTGTGAGACCCGGGTGAAACGCGGGGGCAGGTCAGAACTACAATAAATCTAAAAGGAAGCCGATATGAATATACAAACATTGGGTTTAAGTTATGGACATGGGGAAGGAGATGTGGGGAGCACCATGGAGAAAATGAAAATACGAAAGTTATGCAGCGACAAGCAGATCGGGGTACGAGACGGGGAGCACATCCATGATTGGCAAAGCACCTCGCACTCTTAAAATAGCATGGCACTGTCAACAAAATACCTCTTAATGGGGAGCATTACACGGCATATATAACTTATATACGTGGTAGACTTAAAAACAACCTGGGAACACCTTTTGTTAAACAGTGGGCCAACCTAATACATAGAGGGCGAGAAGATAATATTACTAAAAGACAGCGCGAGATTAAAAGTAAGTCAATTGAAGTCAGAATGGCATAAAATCTGATATATGAATTATAACTTACAGATAGAGAACCATTATTTTGGTCATCATATCACCAAAGCTTGAATAGCACCCACGATATCCACACCAGAACCCCTTGAGGGTTGGAAGTATCACCTCAACTAACGTGAGTAAAAGTTCAAAATCCTTTAATAAATAGCACTTGTGTGGTACTAGAAGTTCCAAACAGGATTTACATTATGCTTCCATATTTCCTCACACAGAACGTGAAACAGCAACGGAGAATAGGTACAAGAATGCATGGTTCCTAGTTAAGCATGAACCCACGTTATACTTCACAAAAACAATCACAATTAGAAGAACCTTGCATGTCACCCCCAAAATAGTGATAATGACACCATCACCGGTCTCTCCATACCTTATAATGGGCTCATAATCTCTAGATTGTTAAGAACAATCACACTGCAAATGAACCTTTATTAATACCATTAAGCTTGTACCAAAAGTGGGAACGGATAATGTCACAATACGAGCATGCTTATTATGAATGCAAATGGAATATTGCACTACCACCTAAATTTAAAAAATTTAAAAAACCACCTAAATGCTATGTATAAATAACAGATCAAATGTTATGACCTAAAGTAATGTGCTACAACATTACCATTTTCTTTAAACAGCCTTGAAAAAGTCGGGGGTTACATTCCCCAGTACGACGAAACACGTGTTGGCTGTGACGTCTTCTTCAATAAACAGCGACAAACCCTGAACAAAAGGATTAAGACATTTTATTTGTTGATGGATGAACTGTATTGTGGAAACACGTGTATTTAACATTATCATTTAATAGCAAAACGTGTGCTAAGGAGTAACAAAGGTTTGAAGCAGCAATTGAGGTCTCCAGCTATCAACATATTCCCTTTGCCATTATAGTAACTGAGATGGGAGTCCAACAAGGAGACTATCTCTGATGGTTTTCCCTTCGGTTTGCCCCTTTCGTATATTGAAAATATACAAATCTCTAGATTTCTGACTCTATTTTAATAATTAAAATGTCGCTGCTACTGGAAGCCAGCTGAGAAACTATATACCTGGCATCCTGTCTGACCCAGATCGTCAGGCCCCCCCATGGGCCTTCCCCTCATACTTGGCGTGGCTGGACTATAAAAGTTAAAAAAACCCTGTCTAAACTGGGGTTCTATCTGCCACGTTTCCTGGAATAATATTTATTTTATTTATTTTGAACGTTTTATATAGCGCGAACAAGATCCTTGCAGATATCAGAGCGCTTTACACATACATGGGATAAGAAAAACGAGCGAGTGATTAACAAAGATTTTGTGCATGGAGGAGCTGTAGGTTATCAATGGAGAGCAAAATAAGATAGGGAAACAAGGAACATAGATCGGACAAGACATGTAGTAAATGGATAAATGAAGAGTCTCAAGAAATCCAAAGCAAATGTTCAGGTGGATTTAACCATGAGGATCGCTTTTACTTCTTTTTTTAAAAATGCAGTGGAGGAGATAAGTCTGGTTTCTGGAGGGAGGGCATTCCAGATCCTTGGGGCCATTCCTGAGAAGGAGCGTTTATAAGTTTTTTCCTTCCGGAATCTTTGAGGTTTCAGAAGAAGATTTTTTGTGCTTCTAGTGGCTCTTGAGCCACCTGAAATTGTCAGTTTCTGGGTGAGGTAGCTGGGCAAGATGTGGTGTACAGCCATGTGTGTAATGCAGGACGATTTTCAGATAGATTCTAAATTCGTAAGGCTGACGTGACAGTTGTCTATAAACGTTAGCCAGTCTTGTGATGTTAATTTATTCTTTAGGCCTGCAATATTCCAGGATACCATAGATTGTACTATAGACGAATTATTAGCACAACCATTGGTCTGAGGAAGACAACCTTGAGAAACATTGATGTTGGACAACTGACCTGTGTCTGGAGCAGCGAGAACTAGACTCCGAACAATGAGGAGGCAACTTGGTTCCGTGGCAACCATCCCATTACAATCAACATCACTGTGGTGCTGCAATACGCCCGAGGTTATAAGGGCAGTGTCTTCCTCTCTTATGATTTCAGCATCATCCTTATCGTGTTGAGTGGCTATTCCCAGGTTCTTACAAACTATGGAGTTAAACAGTCAATCATTCGCATCCAGGGTGCTCAATGCCTCGTACCGATTAGACTCCACGGTTGCCCTCGGATTGCCACCAGGCATTTCACCAAATTGTCTATGACGAATGGGTCTTTTATGCATATCAGGGCTATAAAAGAAGCCCAGCGGGCGGATATTTATACCCTCCTGAATAGATCTAAATTGGGCTCCCCTATCCAATATATCCCTAACCAGGGCTGGTGATCTAAAACTAAGGACGATGCAGTCTCCTTCAAATCTCTTCTTAGATTGCCCTACCCATGGGATCCTTCTAGCCATCATAAATTGTTCGAATAGATGGTTTCCAAGCCCAGTTTTCTGATTTAGATAGTGTAATGATTTGTGCTTTAAGGTAGACCAATGCTCCTCGTCATGATAGGCGCATTTCAGGGCATTAGCAAGAATAATTGTATACGGCGTAGCCTCTGGTGGGAGGTGTAGGGAGGGTCTGTCTAGCAGCTCCTCCCCATCACTCCTAAGTTTGCCGCTAGGACCCTGTGGTCCCGCCCTCCCCCTACATGCCTGCTTAGCATTATGAATCTGTTGGGTTGCTGGGGGTGGGGTTGGAACTAAAGCTGAGGGGCATTCCGCCTGTCTTTCGCCCTGCGAACTAGTTGGAAGTGGCAATGCCTTATCCCTGGTCCTGATGGTATCACTAGCTCCCTGTGTGATTTCCTGGTGGGCAGGTATATTTTCAAATAGGTGTTTCTCAATCTGGTTCAGTCTCTGCAAAATAGCCTCGAGTTTCGCCATAACGGGAGTAATCAATGATAGCAGCCTTCCTTCTACCATATCAACTGCATCCAGTGGCGAGTGTGAGCAATCTGGCCCATGGGCAGCCACAGGTGTATTCATGTTGTTTATTTTTCTACCCCTTGCCCCTCTGAGGGTCTAAGTGTCCCCACAGGGCTTCTTGGATTGGGTGCGTGGTTCCTATTCTTTGGCTGTTTTGAAGTCTGAATACTCGTTTTAGGGGCACTGCACGCCTTCCTTTTCCTGGACTGGACTTTCCTTAAAGTGCCATTTGTGGATTTAGATTGCCCTTAGCGTGTGTGTGGCGGAGAAGGGACCGTAATTGGGCAGGGGGGGACAGCAGTATTTAAAGCCCCTGGGGTGTCCTGTTCGGATATAGATGGAGAATAATTTTTCAGGCTAGAACACGTTGCTACAGTTATATTTGCCTCACTCGTGGGAGCTGATGTTGGCGAAGGCAGTGAAGGTCTTGGCTCTAAAGAAAGCCTCCGCTCTGTTAGCTGTATTTCATGCATTAGCAAGCTCTCAGCCCTAACAAGGAAAGCATCCAATGTGCCAACAACATCTGCCCCATTTCCCCCCTAGCGATCCGTCTGACTCATGATCTTAGTTAACACAGTGAGAGGGCTACCAGCCTGGTTACTGGTAAGATATATATTAAATTACCACTAGAGTTCAGAGTGCACAATATTAGGTCCCGTGGTCTGACTCCCTAAAAGCCCCACACCCCTTCACGTTTGCAAGATGAATCTTATTATAATTTTAATGTCCCCTTTTGTCCAATTATTGCACCTAAGAAGAGTTCAGGTGAGCAAGGAGTTACACTTAACATTTAAACACTAAACATTAGGGTTAAGCGCTGAATGAAGAAAGGGAAGAAAGAAGAAGAAGCCTATAACTACTTTAACAAATTTACAAAAACAATTATAATTTATTCATATACACATCTGTCATAAAAAATACAAAATACAGAGGGGACAATAACGCTCAAAAAAGAGTTGGCAAAACAAAAAACATACAATCCACATGCCAAACTAGTGGCTAACAGACAAACATTCTCTTTACAAAAAAGGAACAACATAGACAAAATAATGTGTCCTTTGTAAATTACGGCCACAAAGTGCGTCGACGGCGTTTCAACCGCATATAAACTGCGCGGTCATCTTCAGGACAGTAGTTAGTTGAGCGTACACTTTCTAGTCAGACAGACGACCAATCGTGAGGGAATTCAATAACTTGTAGAAATTCCAACCCTAAACAATTGTGAGTGAGGCACTCCAATAGCTGGGGTCCCGATCAATCAATGCTTCTTAAACATAACTCCAATTGCAGGAACTAAAGTTTCCCTGTCGGTCTGCTCAATCAATCAGCAGCCAAACTCGCAGGCGACCACGAAACCACTCTCCAATGTCACAGGAGTTCGATTTTGCTTACTTGGATTCCCGGAACAAAGCTAAGAGATGTGGCCCAGCCTTTACCGGGCTTTGACGGGCCTGCCCTTGGCCCGGCATGCCCGCGCGCGTCCCGCATGAGTGCTCCGGTGCTTTTGAGCCCCTCACGGCGCTCCCGATGACACGGTGAGTCTGCACCTGCAGGAGGTCTGGGTAGTGTAGTCCCTCAGCCCGTGCTGGAGCCGCGTTCGTCTCTGCAGTCTCCTCCGGGGACAGCAGTCACCCCGAGGGAGGAATCCACACAATGTCCACAGGTAGGAGTTAATTATTTGCACAGAAAAAGGCGTCCGGCGCCGCGTGAGTGCTCCAGTGCTTTTGAGCCCCTCACGGCGCTCCCAATGACGCGGTGAGTCTGCGCCTGCAGGAGGTCTGGGTAGTGAAGTCCCTCAGCCCGTGCTGGAGCCGCGTTCGTCTCGGCGGTCTCCTCCCGGCACAGCAGTCACCCCGAGGGAGGAATCCACACAATGTCCACAGGTAGGAGTTAATTAATTGCACAGAAAAAGGTGTCCCGCGCCGCGTGAGTGCTCCGTTGCTTTTGAGCCCCTCACGGCGCTCCCGATGATGCGGTGAGTCTGCGACTGCAGGAGGTCTGGGTAGTGAAGTCCCTCAGCCCGTGCTGGAGCCGCGTTCGTCTCGGCGGTCTCCCCCCAGCACAGCAGTCACCCCGAGGGAGGAATCCACACAATGTCCACAGGTAGGAGTTAATTAATTGCACAGAAAAAGCCGTCCCGCCCCGCGTGAGTTCTCCGGTGCTTTTGAGCCCCTCACGGCGCACCCGATGACGCGGTGAGTCTGCGCCTGCAGGAGGTCTGGGTAGTGAAGTCCCTCAGCCCGTGCTGGAGCCGCGTTCGTCTCGGCGGTCTCCTCCCGGCACAGCAGTCACCCCGAGGGAGGAATCTACACAATGTCCACAGGTAGGAGTTAATTAATTGCACAGAAAAAGGCGTCCCGCCCCGCGTGAGTTCTCCGGTGCTTTTGAGCCCCTCACGGCGCACCCGATGACGCGGTGAGTTTGCGCCTGCAGGAGATCTGGGTAGTGAAGTCCCTCAGCCCGTGCTGGAGCCGCGTTCGTCTCGGCGGTCTCCTCCCGGCACCGCAGTAACCCCGAGGGAGGAATCTACACAATGTCCACAGGTAGCAGTTAATTAATTGCACAGAAAAAGGCGTCCCACATAGTCATTATAGTTATACCTACTGAATATGTGATGGATGACGATTGTGCATCCCAAATGGGGTTGTTTTGAACACCTAGTTCTAATTTTTGAGTGAGTGCACTGGACAAATTGTGCTTGATACCTTGACACATTGCCTATTTTCAGGTAATATACCCACCAGTGGATCCTTGGCTGAGTGGCCATCCACCCAAATTACTGGTTCTGTATATCATCCCTTTCTTTATGGTTTCATTTTTGTGAATTGGGGCAATACTACCCCCTTTTTTCTCACACCTGTCCTGAAGAAAGCCGTCACACCTCTACGGAGTGTATGAGGTTGAAACATGTCGACCCTCACTGTTCTATGACAGGTTGAATACCACCCCTCTGTCATAGGTTTCATTTTTTAATCCGGACCTACGGACGCCCTGAATAAAGCTATTGGCGTACCTTGGCGTTAGTTTTATCTCATACACATACCTTTTTTCTTTTCCATCCTTCACCACACCCTGCTCACCTACAGGTTTTACGATACCGCTTTCTCACATTTAAAACATCCCTGATCTCCTCCCTCTCAGAGAGGGGGTTGCAGCCCGCATTGCGACCAGGTTCGCTATGCGAGGAGGTTGCGCTATGATGAAGCATGCCCCACAATAGGTGGGTGAGGGAAACCTTTCTATAATAGGGACATTCCAGCACTCCTCCTGTCCACTTGAGACCCAGGGGCCATTTTTGTGGTTCTGGCGCAGGAGCTGCCCAGTGAAATCTTCCTACAGCCCTCTAGACCGAGACAACACAAGGAGCCGATGGTAAAGGCTGCGGGGTGTTCATTAATAACTGCTCACAGGGCACAACTTTCCATAAACTTTTCCAGATTAATTCTGGAGATGTGGCAGCATCATCAGGGTCACTAGTGCCAGGACTTATGTCCACGATTATGGTCTGGTACGTGCAACTATTAATTTAGTGAGAGGAGGGGCACTGCTTTATTTAATTAAGATTAATCAACCTTCTATTCAATTTATAACAAAGCGTACTGCCTAGGCGTACACAATGTCCCTATTGTGTTAAAACTAACTCAAAACCAAATCAAGTGGACCCACTTGGCCTTGGCGCACTGTTGCTTATCTATTTGTTGATAGATGTTACATTTATGTTTATTAGCATTACATGTCATATGTCGTATCTATGTTGTATTTAGAAGTTTTACGGGATATGTATTAGTCTGCCCCTTGGATATTGGAAGATCAATGTAGTTATATTCGATTATTTTTTTTATTTTTTTCAGGTTGAGCCCCGGACGAAGGGCCCCACGGCCCAAAATGCATAGGTCTATCCTCTAAATATGTGATGGATTACAAAGGCTACTGATGAACTTGTTATTGAGCATTATGTTTGTGTATTATATAATCATGAGTAAATATGACCTGTTGATGGTTTACTACAAAAGGGAATCCACAAAATGGGACAGGGTGGACCCTACAGTGGAGGGGAGCACCCAGTGTGGTTTAAATACCCCTCACACACCAAAAGGCCCCTTGGTGTCATGCTTCATCATCGGGGTCTTCGCAAACCTCTACGGAATGCGGCGTGCTACGACTCACGGCTACGCAGGAGCACTTTAAGGTGAGCTATGTGTAAACGTGTGTGAGGGTAGGAAAATGTGAGTGAAGGTGAAGAGAAAGGTTTAAAAAATACCTGGCTCGTGGGCTAACACAAAAATATTTTATTTAAACCCCGGCTGGTATTGTTAAAAAGTGCAAGGGTGGCGGCCTTTACTAGTTAGGGTAAGGCAACCTCACAAGTGCGTCGTCAACATGTTTCGGAGTAAAGAACTCCTTCTTCAGGACAAGGATATGCACTAAGTATCCCCACCTTACTCACATGGATGTAGATTTAAAAGTGTGCTCTACAAAAATAAGTCTAGGTGTAATGTACCTATCAAATTGATACAAGTTCGTTGCGCCCAATTGGCGAGAAATAGGAACCTGTGAAGGAACAAAAAGGCAGAATAAACCATATTGTCACAATGGGTGTGGAATCACACTACAGGGTAAAAAAGAACCCAGTGTCGGTCCAGGAACCCTAGAAAAAATGTAATAGAACGTATAAAAAACACACAGACACACACATGGACAGGGACACACATTATTAGTCTCTGAAAAGACATCAGGTATCACACTATGGAATATAAGGCATGCTGTAAGTAAAAGTGTGGCTTACTTATGATCACAAGTTTAATAACCTCATGAGCTCGATGCGTGATATTGGGGGTCAGCTGTCCTGCCTACTGTGGCGACCTAGAGAATGTTTAAGCATTTAGGTAGTTAGATTTGCTGATCTTAGACCCAGATCTAGGTAGGAAGAGACACCCTGTATCAACATTTGAACTCACGGTTACAGCATAGCCTGCTCGACTTCCTCCCCTCAACGTGGCTCCGACGAAGTGTCGGTTCAATGGGAGGTTTAGCGTTTATATATTATCAAGGTAATTGAATAATTGCCCCAAAATTGAAAACAGGAGATGCCCAAACAAGGATATGTATCCATCGTTTTCCCGGTATTGCGCGAGAAAGCAGGGCGCGACCAGGATTGAACTGAGCCTGCGTGAAGACATGGACACTACCCGTCGGTACATGCATACGGCGGTAGTGTCTCAGGCAGGGCTCAGCAGTGCGAGGGCCATCCTCAAGCGCATGCGTACGGGATGGGAATTGCAAGAAGACACGCGCGTGCAATAGCAGTGTCTCTGACTGAAACTAGCCCGATTGTTTAGCGCATGCGCAAGTCGGGGTTATATTGTTGTTGCCACTTTGAATAAAAGATATCTCCGAACATCCTAGGCTCTTAGACTTTGTTGTAAAGGCAGATAACCAACAGTATGAGGAATTAACGCGCCTTACTTCTATCATTCAGTGGGAGGGACATGAGATAGAAGTATAAAAATATTTCCATAAATTTACTTATAGAAATTATTATTGGTGGCGCTACCTAGATGGAATTAATATAAGAACTGTGTAGGTCATTCTAGCCTGGTGTAAATGTTATACACCCGAGGTGTAGCAGATTAATGCGCCTCAGTTCTACCCAACATAGTTGAATATGCGTGGGAAGGGGGGCCATGAGATGAAAGTTAAATGGGCTGAAGCCTATTGTAATAGGACGTAAAGGTACATTTAGCTGGAGTCCTAGAGACCAATAGATTTCATTCCATCAACGTAATTGGCTCCATGGGATGGAGTCATTAAGCCCATTCACATCTGAGCCCAGACGGAAAACCCATCTCTGCTCCTTCTCGAACAGGCCCCTGTCAGAAGGAAGTTGCTCAATCACTGTCCAATGTATTTCGTTCACACAGTGTTGTGCCTCGAGGAAATGTGATGCCATCTTGGTGGTCTGTTTTTTGCACCTCACGTTGCTTTTATGTTTGTTGATCCTGGTTTTGACAGGGCGTGTAGTCATCCCTACATATTCCTTTCCACAGGGACATGTGATCAGATATATTACGTTTCTGCTGTTGCAATTTGTGAAAGTACGTTGATCCCATCTGGTGCCATTCCTAAATACAAGGCTGAGACTTTTTCCAGTAAGGTGACAGTTATTGCAGTTGCCACACGGGTGATGCCCGTGGAGATCTCGTAGTCTCGTCTGTTCGGTCACTGGGGTACAAGGTCTAGTATGTACCAAAATATCCTTGAGGTTTCTTCCTCTCCTGTGGGCAAACAGCGGTTTCTCTAATTCCAGATTGCCACTCGTCAGGATACGCCAATGTTTATTAACAAGTTTGGAGACTTGGTTAGAGACCGAACTGTATGTTGTTACACAGACTGTTCTATTCCGTGTCACTTCTTTTGGGGGATTGTCTTCTAACAGTGCTTCCCGGTTGTTGTTGCGGGCCCTTTTCATTGCCTGTTGTATTATCCTTCCTGGATATTTCCGTTGTTGTAATTTCTTGCTTAGGTCTAGGGCTTGGGACTTATATTTTCCCACATCGCTACAGTTCCGTCGGAGGCGTAGGAACTGTCCGTAGGGCAGATTATCTCTTAGATGGCGTGGATGGAAGCTATCGTACCTTAGGAGACAGTTCCTGGCTGTAGGTTTAAAGTGTGTCTCAGTTTTCAGAAAACCCGCCTCATGGTAAATGTTTAGATCTAGAAACACCATAGAGGCATTGGACACCTGGTGCGTGAATTTAAGAAAGTTGTTCTGAGTGTTGATCCAATGCATGAAATCGGTGACTGTTTGGCCATCCCCTGACCAGATAACCAGGACGTCATCGATGTAGCGTCTCCAGGACAGGATCCTGTTCCTGAACGGGTTGCTGGGGTGCAGAATTTTAGTGGCCTCCAGATGGTGTACATAAAGACCCGCCAGGCTCGGGGCAAAGGTGCTGCCCATACTGGTACCATGGCATTGTAGGTATAGGGTTCCTTCGTATTCAAAAAAGTTCTTAGTCAGGGCCATAGAGATACATTCCATCACTACCCCACGGGGTGTGTGATAGTCCCATTGTTTGCTGTGTAACACCTCCTCAATGATGAGGAGGGTCTCGTCGTGGGGGAGGCTCGTATATAAGCTTTCCACGTCGAGGCTCAGTAATAACTGGGAATTGGGATCGAAAGGGTGGTCTTGTAATATTTGGAGCACAGCTTTGGTGTCCTTCAGGTAAGTATCTGTGGCTTGAACCAGAGGTCTCAAGAATGCATCCGCAAACTTGGAAAGTGGTTCAAGTATTGAGGATATGCCGGACACAATCGGGCGACCAGGTGGATTTTGCAGGTTCTTGTGTACCTTAGGGATCGTGTAGAAATATGGTATTCGTGGATCTTTTTGTGTTAGAAAATCTGCCTCTTTTTTCGAAAGCCAGTCGTGGGCCAGGGCCTCCTCAGTCAAAGCCCCAATGTGAACTCTTATGGACTCCGTAGGGTCCTCAGTCAGAATCTGATAATTTCTCCTGTCCGCGAGGAGTCTTCTGCATTCCTGGTCGTATGCAGCGGTTGTTTGAATTACAACCGCCCCGCCCTTATCCGCGGGTTTGATCACTATTTGTTTATTCTGAGAGAGTTCTTTTATAGCTTCATTCTCTTTTTTGCTTACGTTCTGGAACACTCTTTGGTTTGTATCCATTCTGCTCAATTCCAGCATTACTGCTTTTTCGAAAGCTAGAACTTCTACAGGGAGTTGGTGATCCAATGGTGTAAAGGATGATTTGGGTTTCAAGCCTGTGTCAGATGTCTCAACCGTGGGTTCTTGGTTGTAAAAGAAAGCTTTTAATTTGATAGTTCTGACAAAGTTCTGGACCTCTTGATGTATATATTTTGGTACATACTAGACCTTGTACCCCAGTGACCGAACAGACGAGACTACGAGATCTCCACGGGCATCACCCGTGTGGCAACTGCAATAACTGTCACCTTACTGGAAAAAGTCTCAGCCTTGTATTTAGGAATGGCACCAGATGGGATCAACGTACTTTCACAAATTGCAACAGCAGAAACGTAATATATCTGATCACATGTCCCTGTGGAAAGGAATATGTAGGGATGACTACACGCCCTGTCAAAACCAGGATCAACGAACATAAAAGCAACGTGAGGTGCAAAAAACAGACCACCAAGATGGCATCACATTTCCTCGAGGCACAACACTGTGTGAACGAAATACATTGGACAGTGATTGAGCAACTTCCTTCTGACAGGGGCCTGTTCGAGAAGGAGCAGAGATGGGTTTTCCGTCTGGGCTCAGATGTGAATGGGCTTAGTGACTCCATCCCATGGAGCCAATTACGTTGATGGAATGAAATCTATTGGTCTCTAGGACTCCAGCTAAATGTACCTTTACGTCCTATTACAATAGGCTTCAGCCCATTTAATTTTCATCTCATGGCCCCCCTTCCCACGCATATTCAACTATGTTGGGTAGAACTGAGGCGCATTAATCTGCTAAACCTCGGGTGTGTAACATTTACACCAGGCTAGAATGACCTACACAGTTCTTATATTAATTCCATCTAGGTAGCGCCACCAATAATAATTTCTAGAAGTAAATTTATGGAAATATTTTTATACTTCTATCTCATGTCCCTCCCACTGGATGATAGAAGTAAGGCGCGTTAATTCCTCATACTGTTGGTTATCTGCCTTTACAACAAACTCTAAGAGCCTAGGATGTTCGGAGATATCTTTTATTCAAAGTGGCAACAACAATATAACCCCGACTTGCGCATGCGCTAAACAATCGGGCTGGTTTCAGTCAGAGACACTGCTATTGCACGCGCGTGTCTTCTTGCAATTCCCATCCCGTACGCATGCGCTTGAGGATGGCCCTCGCACTGCTGAGCCCTGCCTGAGACACTACCGCCGTATGCATGTACCGACGGGTAGTGTCCATGTCTTCACGCAGGCTCAGTTCAAGCCTGGTCGCGCCCTGCTTTCTCGCGCAATACCGGGAAAACGATGGATACATATCCTTGTTTGGGCATCTCCCGTTTTCAATTTTGGGGCAATTATTCAATTACCTTGATAATATATAAACGCTAAACCTCCCATTGAACCGACACTTCGTCGGAGCCACGTTGAGGGGAGGAAGTCGAGCAGGCTATGCTGTAACCGTGAGTTCAAATGTTGATACAGGGTGTCTCTTCCTACCTAGATCTGGGTCTAAGATCAGCAAATCTAACTACCTAAATGCTTAAACATTCTCTAGGTCGCCACAGTAGGCAGGACAGCTGACCCCCAATATCACGCATCGAGCTCATGAGGTTATTAAACTTGTGATCATAAGTAAGCCACACTTTTACTTACAGCATGCCTTATATTCCATAGTGTGATACCTGATGTCTTTTCAGAGACTAATAATGTGTGTCCCTGTCCATGTGTGTGTCTGTGTGTTTTTTACACGTTCTTTTACATTTTTTCTAGGGTTCCTGGACCGACACTGGGTTCTTTTTTACCCTGTAGTGTGATTCCACACCCATTGTGACAATATGGTTTATTCTGCCTTTTTGTTCCTTCACAGGTTCCTATTTCTCGCCAATTGGGCGCAACGAACTTGTATCAATTTGATAGGTACATTACACCTAGACTTATTTTTGTAGAGCACACTTTTAAATCTACATCCATGTGAGTAAGGTGGGGATACTTAGTGCATATCCTTGTCCTGAAGAAGGAGTTCTTTACTCCGAAACATGTTGACGACGCACTTGTGAGGTTGCCTTACCCTAACTAGTAAAGGCCGCCACCCTTGCACTTTTTAACAATACCAGCCGGGGTTTAAATAAAATATTTTTGTGTTAGCCCACGAGCCAGGTATTTTTTAAACCTTTCTCTTCACCTTCACTCACATTTTCCTACCCTCACACACGTTTACACATAGCTCACCTTAAAGTGCTCCTGCGTAGCCGTGAGTCGTAGCACGCCGCATTCCGTAGAGGTTTGCGAAGACCCCGATGATGAAGCATGACACCAAGGGGCCTTTTGGTGTGTGAGGGGTATTTAAACCACACTGGGTGCTCCCCTCCATTGTAGGGTCCACCCTGTCCCATTTTGTGGATTCCCTTTTGTTTATGCATAACGTTAGGAGAGACAGGATCCACTTCTCCTCTCCCTCCCTCCCTTGTTATTTGTGATGGTTTACTACATTCATTGGAGTTTGATTTGAGATTACAACCAATTGATTGTTTGTCTTTGTATATGTAAATACATTGGTAAAAGAATGTCGCCACTAAAGAGTGGTTTAGCAACAGTGCGCCAAGGCCACGTGGGTCCACTTGATTTGGTTTTGAGCTGGTACATGCAACAAAATGTCCAGAGCACCACCAATAACAGTAGAAAGGTCCGGCACTCCAGCGGGTCGGTTGAGGTTGATTCAGCAATAATCCATGAAGGTACACATAGACAGATGGTTGGTTTAATTTGTTTTTATTCCAAATCATCGATAAAGGACAGCTGACACGTGTTTCGTCGTATGCAACAACTTTTTCAAGGCTTGTAAGTAGTTTGTCACGACAAATCGTCAAGAGGTAACAATTACCCAATCCAAATCAAAGCATCCAGGAAACCACAAGACTGTAGAGGTCGGTGGCTCTCAGAACAACAGTGACTCCTCTGAGGTCTGTGATGCCAAAGCCTAAATATATATATTCAGGACCCTGCTAAGCCTTGAGCGCCCAATATTGCCAGAATGTAGTCACCTACGTGGCGTTTGTCCCCGTGTG
Organism: Lissotriton helveticus; assembly: GCF_964261635.1. Taxonomy (NCBI): domain Eukaryota; kingdom Metazoa; phylum Chordata; class Amphibia; order Caudata; family Salamandridae; genus Lissotriton; species Lissotriton helveticus. Next base: position 316,278,309 of record NC_136058.1, on the reverse strand, counting down.
CCTGATACATGACAGTGAGTGGGTCAGCAGGTGGCAGGAAAGGGCGGGGCCACCACTGGTTCCACTACAGGTAGCAGAAGATTGATGCTAATGACACTTCATACATGCGGTGCAGGGGTACAGGAGAGGGGAGGGAGTGATGGGGGATACAGAGAAAAGGAGGGACAGTGAGTGGGGGAAGGGAATGGCTTGGAATACAGGGAGGGAGAGAAGTGGAGACATTGAGTGAGTGTGACTGAGTGACAGTGAGTGAGTATGAAGGAGGGAGTGAGACTGAAAGAATGTGAGCAAATAAGTAGTGAATACTGTATATTTTGTACAATGTTCCTCCCACCCAGTGAACAGATGTTAAGAAAACCAGTTGGTCTGCAAAAGTTCATAAGGAAATTTGGGTTGAAGTGAGATGGGGAGTCAATATAAAGAGTTCAACAAATTATTGATGTGAACCTTAGGGTGCACAAAATGCTTTAAAAACAGGATACACAAAAGAACAAATAGTAGGACAGAGAAAGATATTTATAACCACTACATAGAAAAACAGAAACACTGCCAATGTTTACAGTGCCAAGAATCCTCTTGATGAAGGCTTCACTCTATAAACAGTATACAATACTAGAAGGTCACATAGAGATGGATGAAAACTGCTTCAGGCCTTTGGCAGCAACACTGAACAAGCATTTACAATGCAATGGTTTCGCCTTTTGAAAAGTTTGAGCTATTGGCATTGTAAATGACAAAATTTGTATTTATGTGTTGGTTTTGAAAACAGATAAATAAATGGCATTGTCATGTACAATGCCAATAGTTTAATCTCTGGCAAATGCCACACAAAAACACACAGACCCACACAGACCCACACACACCGACAGAGCTCCCCCCACACACACACACACACACACACAGAGCCACACACACACACAGAGCCACACACACACACAGACCCACACACACACACAGACCCACACACACACACAGACCCACAGACAGACCCACACACACAGAGAGAGCCACACACAGAGAGAGCCACACACAGAGAGAGCCACACACAGAGAGAGCCACACACAGAGAGCCACACACAGAGCCACACACCCCCACCCAGAGCCACACACACCCAACCAAAGCCACACACACCCAACCAAAGCCACACACACACTCAGGAGAGCAATCACAGCGAGGGGGCAGGGAAGCAAGCACAGCGAGGGGGCAGGGAAGCAAGCACCGCGAGAAACACCTCAGCTCCACCACCCCGCCCCCACAGCCTCACGCTGCAGTCTCCTGGAAGGTACAGTAGCGGACATAGCAGCTCACAAGTAATGGACCAAACCAAAGCATCCTTTCTTCAGGCCCCTTCCTAACGCCCCCCTCTCCACCCCCACGCATTCTAGTTTCAGAAGCCCCGCTCGCTGTGCCTGAGGCTAAAGCGATCAGCAGCCGCAGCTCAGACAAAGCATTTTTGTTACCTTATATGGCCATCCTTTGAATGAAAGTGCATAAGCTCTAGTTAGCACAGACTAGAAACGTGGCGTGGTGGTTGGTGCTCTGTCCTTTATGGACTGCAGTGTCTGCAGGTAATGCACTAGAAACGACTGTGTAATTCACCTGACCTCAATGAGGTATATGTACAGTGCATACCATGCACAAGACAGCATACTGTGTAGGGGCAGCCACTCACCCTATGGGCAACACAGCACACTGTGCAGGGGCAGCCACTCACTGTATGGGCAACACGGTATACTGTGCAGGGGCACTAAAGGTGCAACCACTAACCCCATGTACAACACAGCACGCTGTGCAGGGGCAGCCACTCACCCTATGGGCCACACTGTATACTCTGATGGGGCCACAAGGCGCAACAACACACCTCATGCACAACACTGTGCAGGGGCAGGCACGTACCCCATGCACAACACAGCACACTGTGCAGGGGCAGCCACTCACCCTATGGGCAACACAGCACACTGTAGTGTACTTGGCGTTGCCTCGTGTAAGAAATCAAAAGGAACACAAACTGCTAAACAATAGTAGTCAAGCTGCATTCCCCTGTTCGTATACAGCTCAATACCCCACATTCACCTCCCAAGTGTAACATACAGGACAGCATGTTCATCTACAAATGATGTATCTTATTCCACTTGGTGGCCAGAGTCACCACATAAATCGATGTAAAGAGAAGATGGAAGGGATACCATTTGCCTAAGTGACCAAGCATATTTACATACAGAGATCTCTTAGCAAAACATAACCAGGAATAACTCGCCACAGAGAAACGCTACCATGATAATTAGGATGAACACATTTTTAAATTATGTTTTTATAGCGCTGCTGTATCACGCCATACAAAGCACAATTGAATAACCCAAAAAACTCTTCACAGAAAAAATACAACACAACATGCACACACCATCACTCAACCTGTTTCACTTCACCCCTAGATGCACAACATAAAATCAGACAAAAGAATCTTTCACACAACAAAACTTGAAATCTATTCAACATTCACTTAATTGCATGACCATTTTCCTACACACCAAACATAGGACTGAAATGTCTAAATGAAAACTGCGCGGTTGAAGAGCGAATGACTGATACCAGTCACTCTCAACCACTCAAGCCAGCCAGCACCAGGAACTATGCCCTACTTTGCCATTCACAATACTAATTGTCACAGTGCTTATCATTACACTATGGCACACTTCTCTGAAGTTCTTCAGAACTGAAGGTAGAAACTCATCAACGGTAATATAAGATGCAACCAGCTTCCATCAATCGAGGTTTTATAATCTGATTCCGTGAATAATGAAAGGGCCACTTACCAGTCATAATGTTGATCGTGCAATGATGAAGGAAATAATCCAGATTAATTAAACCTATAGGGAAATCCCTTTTCCAGGGATTTCCCTATAGGCCTAATTTGTCTTAAGTACCCTGTTCCCTGGAACTAGTAGGGTCATCTCTCTCTTTTTCACTCAAATAATCCAGATTAAATGCATGTAAATAGCCTATTTCCTGGGATTCGTCTGTGCCTTAACTCCCTATACCTATTTCACACCTTGAACCATGAAGGTGGAGTGTAGGGTAATCAATAACACTGCTTACAGTACCTTTTCATGGTTTGAAATAACACAAAAAATTCACACAGGTGCCACTACTGTGTTCATCTCTCTAACTCCAAAGCAGATCTGACCTTCTTAGCACTCACTCAGAAGATATTTATTCCAAGTCAGCACCCTAAAAAATTCTGCTGCTGTCTCCGAGATCTGGTTTAATTGATGCTTTGTTTTTCCACGCATTAAGAAATTACAATAACGGGTACGTCATTGTTATTTGGAACAGTCTAGCCACAGACTAAGTAATTACCCTTTATACGTGAAAACAGGTGTCAATCTCTTGGGAAAGGATTTGAATGCGCATACATCAGGCTGTGTGCACTCCCATCCTCGGTGCAAATGTTGAGGGCTCCAGTGCCTCTAAAATCGGTCATTCTATTTGAAGCATTATTACGAAACGCTTCTGAGTGTTAAATACACTTTTTTTATTACAATTCTGAGGCCATATTTTACATGATGTTATAAGGTAAATATTATGATATCTTATACATGGGCTCTTAGAGCCAAGAAATACCGACTTCCTCTGCTCGACTCTCCCTATTAGCTCTAATGCTGTCAGTGGTTATCCCTATCATCTACATGAATGGGACCACCCTGGACCAGTTTTTGAACACGTATCCGCCTACCTCTCTTACTCCTATAGAAGACGTCTCTGGGTGGAATGCTAGTCCTGTTTCTCCCGAAAACACTCACCAGCAGAAGGAGGCTGTTCTTCCTTTCTCGCTCTTCTTGTGCGGCCCGACATTGTTTCTCCCGCCTGAAGGTACCTATCAGCCGCTCCCTTCCTGCTCTGCGCGCCGCTTCCTGAAGAGGCGGAGAGTGGATTGTAGTGTCTGAGAGCCTCGGCGCTAGGGGCATCGCACCTGCAGCACCAAACATGCGCTTAACGTAACATGGCTTGACTCAAGGAAACTCGCCATGATGGAACGGACATCGCTATTGGGAAAAAACAACGAGAAACCCCGAAAATCAACGCTTTTCCTGAACTATCTTTTTAGAGGAAAGCCCCTGTACAGAAAATAATTAGTCATAGTCAGGAGGACATATAATTAAACGTTTCTTATTACTGATGGTTTGCATTACCGTTTTCAAAAGTTGTTTTTTATTTGCCCAGTGTGAACAATATCCACATTTTTGCAGAGGTGTACCATGACTTTCATAAGTGACAATGCGAATCCCTTCAACAGAAAGCAAAACGAAACCCGATACATTGATGTGGAGCTTTTCAGAGACGACAAGAGACGAATCCACAGAGAGTCTAAATTGTAGCATGTTTTTGTACCAAATATGTCAAAGGCAACAATATATCGCGTCTTGATATATTCATCTTAATAACGCCTTAAAGAGAGAAGTAAAATAGTTTCAACTTCGTAATCCGATAATGTTTTGGGACACAATTCAAAATGTCCGTCTTGTTTCAAAGCGATTGCTGGTTACAGTCGCCCCGGCTTACTTTAAACACCTTTCCAAGATGTCCGTCATTCTCGCAAGTAGCTAAATAACGGCCTGCGTGCTAGGTTCCCATAGGCATCAGTTAAACATCACGTAGTTCATTCTTGCAGGCATGGGAAAATTAAGTAAATTGCTCCAAACCCCAGGATATTGAGCTGAGGCTCGATCTCAGCCCCCAGTCGCGGTAACGCGACTGTCATGGTAACATTCAGCTTCTTGTGCAGCAAAAGTGCACTTATTAATATAAAAAAGCAAGTCTATGTTGTGGGGGCTCAAGAATGAAATAGGCTAATGTTAATAAGTTATATATTAACTTTTATTAATGTAGATAAGATGTGTTCACAGTATCAATTTTCTAGGTGTTTGGAAAATACTAAACAAGTCAAGTCCCGGGCCGACAGCCAATCACAGAGCGGCCCGGGAATGACGTCACGGGGGTGTCCCGGGCCGGCAGCCTATCACAGCGCGGCCTAGGACAAAGGGGCGGGGCTTAAAAAAACACTGCGAAACGCCCCCAAATCGCGTTTTCAAGAGAAAGCGCGATTAACAGCCTCTGTCTCCCAATGGCTAGCCTCCATTTATGGAGCTAGCCAATGAGAGGCAGAGGCGGTGCCGACATCCATACTCTTGACAAAAGTTTTCGTTCTGGGAGGGGCACTTCGTGCCCTCCCCAGGTCGAAACCTAAAAACACAGGGTGCTACAAAGACTGCTCAGGTACTTATTTTAAAAACATTTATGGTTTACATATTTTTATTGATTTTGAAGATACATAGATAAACAGTAGCCATCACCTACAACCTGTGGCCGTTGGGGAAAACTAAAGAAAGAAATATACAAGAAGGAATTAATGGAAAGGAACAAGAAGCGAAAGTATGAGAGAAGGAAGATAAGAGTTCTGGCACCTAGAGCGGGTTTCTGCTTACACATGGCTGACAGTAAGCCACTGGGGGGATTATCCCTCTATTTGGGAGTGGTCTCCCGAGTGGGAGGTCGTGATAGGGAGTCGTAGTACTCTGAGGTATCTTGGACAGGTGAGTTCCATAAATCCGGAGGAGAAGAATTCAACGGTGGCAACCCATGTTTTGTTAAATCAGGGTAGTGCGGGACAAACCGGCTGTAATCTTTTCCATGCCCAATATCTCCCATACCTTGTATAGCCAGTCTATCTTAGGTGGAACCTCTTCAGTTGCCCAATGGGACAGCATCCCCGACAGGTCTTAAGAGGGTACGTAATGGGATTTGGCAGCCTCAATAGGCTGTAACTGGGAAATCTGGGTATTTCGGTGTGGTGAATGGAGTCCACATCCTGCAGGACTGTGTTCCAATAGACCTGTATTTTCGGGCAATACCAGAGAATATGGGTGAGGGTGCCCACAGTTGTCCCAGCACAAATTGCTTCTATTGGGTTTTCATTTTGCAGTTATAGCCGGGTGTATAGTACGAATAATCTTCTATCTTTAAGAACATTTCTTTCCCCGCAGTACTACAGGAGGAGGCTCTGGTCCTGTGAATTATATCCTGCCACTCTTTAGGTGAAAAGTCCCATTCCATCTCTGATTCCCATCTACGCTGCGCTGGGTCTTACCGATATGTTTCGGTGTATTAAAAAAGGAGTAAATATCTGACAGCAAGTGCTTGTTTGAAGTGCGTGTGTTAGACTTGCCATCTTTTGGCGTGTTTCCATTGAGTTTTTGCTTCCTGACCTCCTGGTTTTGGCTCTGTTTATGCTGGCTTAGTGTCTGCGCACTTTGTCACTGCTGATCAGTCTTAAACTGCAAGTGCTCCTTTTGTAAACTGTGTTAGGGATTGGTGTTTCCATGATTGGTCTATTTGATTTACCTGTCAGTCCCTAGTAAAGTGCACTGAGCGTGCCGGGGCCTGTAAATTAAATGCTGTTAGTGGGCTCCATCACTGGAATGTGCCACCCACGCAAACGGCCAGTAAATGGAACTCTGGCCTGCCATTGCAGAGCCTGTGTGCAGTCTGGGACTGTCATGTCGACTTGGCAAGTGTACCCACTTGCCAGGCTCTAACCTTCCCTTTTCCTACATGTCAGTCGACCCTCAGGTAGGCTCAAGGTACCCCAGTGGGCACGGTGCAGTGTGTGAAAGGTAGGACATGCCCTGGAGTGTATGGCATGTCCTGATATTGAATTACTGTCAATTTATTTTTTCAGTCGCAAGGCTATCTGTTTGCATAGGACAGAATGGTGAGTTTGTTTATAACATCTTCTAAACATAATTGGCCCTCGGAACTTGATAGAAAATAAAGTTTAGTATGCCTGAACTCAGAATCTAAAGATGTATCTTTTAGTTAAGGTGAATTTTACATTCTGTGTTTGAAAATACCACTTTTAGAAAGTAGGTATTTTCTTGCTCAGCCATCCAGTAGACCTCTGCTGGGGTTGTGGATTGACTGTCTGGATTTTGGATGACAGGGGCTGGGGAGGATCCGTGGCTCCTGATAGTCTACGTGGGTCAGGAAAGGGCTGAATGGACCTGGGCTGCATTTAGAGTAGGGGAGGAGATTTCCTTTCACCTGAATGGGCCTGGTCTGCCTCTGACAATGCCGTCTCCACCTCCTGCCAGGAAGCCACACCAGGGAGGGCAGAACTGGTTCTGACTGGGCACAGGCACTCTCTGCTTGAGAGGACAAAGGATTTTGGGCTATAAAAAGTGAGGCCCAAACCCCTGAACTTAAGAACTCTTTTGGACCAAGAAGACTGCCAAGAAGAAGAGCTGGAGAAGCTGCGAGGAGGAACTCCCACTTTGCTGAGTGCTTTGCTGTGTCGGCCTGCAGTGGCTATTTCTGTCTTGGGCAGGGAAAGGACTAGGGCAGGGAAAGGACTAGACTGAACTTTCTGCAATCTATTTTTGCAAGGGCTTGAGGTAGAACTTGCCCCCTGTTCAAGAAGTCTCAGGGACAGCAAAGACTTCAAGTTCTTTCGTCCTGAGCACTGGGGACTGTGTGTTTTGTGCTGTAACAGAAGAAAAAGCAACCCAACTCCGTCTACGATGCCGCGGCTGACTCAATGTCCTGAAGGCACCGCAGAGGGCACCGCCGCAATGCCGCACTGCGACTCTGGTCTCTCCAATGACACCTGCTGACATCCTCACCAAGCCAGTGCTCGTACCGCAATTTCTGGGCACCGCACTCCACATCGCCTCATGATGACGCCTTGGTATCCCCTACGATGCCGCCCCATGCCGAAATCAACGCTGCTGCCTGCACCGTGGTTAGAGGGCACCGCTTGTAAAGTTACACAATGCACCGCCATCATCCTGCACAGCAGCCTTGGCCTACTAATGCCAGCGCCATTCACTCCAGTTCATCAACCGACGACAGCGCTTCAGCAACGAAGACACCTCTGCTTGCACCATGACCTGCCAGCACCGTGATGAGCACCGCATCACTTTACACCTCGACCCTGGTCTCACCGACGATGCAATCTGACACCCGCCACAGAGCCACTGCTCGCACTGCGACCTGAGGGCACCACACGCCGCATCGCTGCACTTCGCACTGCAGCACCCGATGCCTGCCGACGCCAGTGCTCCTGACTTCAACCGCGAGGAGTTCGAACTGCAACGCGTGTGACTTCAAGGACCCGACGACTCCTGCACCGATACCCGGAACCGACGCATGCGGACGCCGTGCTTTCGGAAGCTCAACGAGAGGGCGCTGACATTTGCATTTCTAAAGGTACTGTTTTGCTGGTCTTCCCGACACCATAGGTAGCCCGCGATGCCACGGTTAGCCAGAACTGTTTGGATTTGTTTGTTCACGATGCGGTGATAGCCCCAGAGGGAGTTATCGACTTCAAGGAACCGTTTGTCAAGGTTATTTTGATAACTGAAGATTTCTAATTACTGTATTATGGATTTTTTATAGCTTTTGGTCCTGGCTGAAATATATAAAAATATTGGATATTTTTATAAACTGGTGTGGTGTCCTTTTGTAGTGCTTACTCTGTATTACTGTTGATTATGTGCAAATGCTTTACACACTGCCTCTAAGATAAGCCTGACTGCTCATGCCAAGCTACAAAGGGGGTAAGAAGGGGTTATTTTAGGAGTGTAACTCCCTTATCCTGACTAGGAAGAATGGTCCCTACTTGGACAAAGGTGCAAACCCTTGACAACTAGAGACCCCCATTTCTAACAGCGTGTGATGTACCATATCTCAAATTTTGTAAGGGGGCGGCAAGCATGGGGTTGCACCTGAGGCTGTGTGTCCCAGTGTCGGATCACTAAATATTGACTGTAGGTGTCTTGGGGAATTCCAAAGCCTGATACCAACCCAGGAAAATCCATTATCCCCTTCTCATCGGATAAGTCACCTATCCTTTTACAGTTGGCTTCTTGCCATTTCAGATATCTAGTCCCTTCCATCGCTGGGGGGAAATATGGGTTGCATATGAAAGGTGTTAGTGGAGAAACGGGGATCAAAAGGCCAAGGGGTTCCTGTACCCTGTCCCATACCCTAATGGCTGCCCTCAGTACCAGCAGGATATAAGCTCCAGCCAGCCTATGCCGTTTAGGGAGCAAGGGAACCTTCCATATGTGCATCCCTGCGTTGCGCGATCGATGAAACACCGATGCATTTCAGACTCTAATTTGCATGACTCGATCATATACCTTAATTGCGCTGCTTGAAAGTATTTCTCTAAGTGCGGGACCCCAAGACCCCCATCGGCCTGCTTCAGCAATGTTTGAAGTCGTGCCATGCAGGCTCTTTTCCCTTACCATATAAAGTTCCCAATAAGGTGTTGTAGTTGCGCCAATATTCGAGGGGGGAGCATAGTGGCAACGTCTGCATCACATATAGGATGCGAGGCAGAAGAGTAATTCTGATAGCCGTCAGCCTGCCTAGCCATGACAAGGTGTGCTTCTTCCAGTTAAGGAGTTCGCATCTGGTCTCATCCAGCAAGGATGAATAGTTAGCCTAAACCGTCTTTTCCATCAAGGGAACTATCTGCAACCCTAAGTAGGAGATGCCCCTCTGGGCCCATACAAACGGGAAATCCTGCCTCAGGTGATCCTGCTTCGCTCGGGCAGGGTTAGGCCGAGTGCCAATGTCTTTTGTATGTTGATTTTGAATCCTGTTAGACCTGGCACCATTGGCGTGGGTCTCCCTTCCATTTTTACTGTTGCCTCATGTGTTTTGCTGGTGTTAGCTGCTCAGAGCACTGTGCCACTGCCAATCAGTGCAAGTGCTCCCTATATAAAAATGTATATATTGATTGGTTTCCCTGATTGGCTTATTTGCTTTACTAAAAACACAGTTGATGGACAGAATGTAGAACAATGTCATACATTCACCCCAGTACAAGGATCTGGGCCTAAATCCATCGTTTTTTTCACTCCACACCACCCTGGGTTAGACACTAGCTATATGCAAATCAGCTCTGACCCTTTGCCTCATGGGAAAAGTCCAGTCTGAACTACCAAGCCATGTCTTTCCCAGACCGGAATCAAGCATCCAAGGACCAGTTTCTGGCAATCAGCCTTCATTCAGCCTGGATAGCTTGGCTCCAGTGGTGTGGAGAGCCTGGGACTCACGTCTGAGCATACCCAGCCCACTCGGGGTGAAAATTACAAAAAACACAGTTGATGGACAGAATGTAGAACAATGTCATACATTCACCCCAGTACAAGGATCTGGGCCTAAATCCATCGTTTTTTTCACTCCACACCACCCTGGGTTAGACACTGGCTATATGCAAATCAGCTCTGACCCTTTGCCTCATGGGAAATGTCCAGTCCGAACTACCAAGCCATGTCTTTCCCAGACCGGAATCAAGCATCCAAGGACCGGTTTCTGGCTATCAGCCTTCATTCAGCCTGGATAGCTTGACTCCAGTGCATATAGCCAGTGTCTAACCCAGGGTGGTGTGGAGTGAAAAAAACGATGGATTTAGGCCCAGATCCTTGTACTGGGGTGAATGTATGACATTGTTCTACATTCTGTCCATCAACTGTGTTTTTTGTAATTTTCACCCCGAGTGGGCTGGGTATGCTCAGACGTGAGTCCCAGGCTCTCCACACCACTGGAGTCAAGCTATCCAGGCTGAATGAAGGCTGATAGCCAGAAACCGGTCCTTGGATGCTTGATTCCGGTCTGGGAAAGACATGGCTTGGTAGTTCGGACTGGACTTTTCCCATGAGGCAAAGGGTCAGAGCTGATTTGCATATAGCCAGTGTCTAACCCAGGGTGGTGTGGAGTGAAAAAAACGATGGATTTAGGCCCAGATCCTTGTACTGGGGTGAATGTATGACATTGTTCTACATTCTGTCCATCAACTGTGTTTTTTGTAATTTTCACCCCGAGTGGGCTGGGTATGCTCAGACGTGAGTCCCAGGCTCTCCACACCACTGGAGTCAAGCTATCCAGGCTGAATGAAGGCTGATAGTCAGAAACCGGTCCTTGGATGCTTGATTCCGGTCTGGGAAAGACATGGCTTGGTAGTTTGGACTCGACTTTTCCCATGAGGCAAAGGGTCAGAGCTGATTTGCATATAGCCAGTGTCTAACCCAGGGTGGTGTGGAGTGTAAAAAACGATGGATTTAGGCCCAGATCCTTGTACTGGGGTGAATGTATGACATTGTTCTACATTCTGTCCATCAACTGTGTTTTTCGTTATTTTCACCCCGAGTGGGCTGGGTATGCTCAGACGTGAGTCCCAGGCTCTCCACACCACTGGAGTCAAGCTATCCAGGCTGAATGAAGGCTGATAGCCAGAAACCGGTCCTTGAATGCTTGATTCCGGTCTGGGAAAGACATGGCTGGGTAGTTCGGACTGGACTTTTCCCATGAGGCAAAGGGTCAGAGCTGATTTGCATATAGCCAGTGTCTAACCCAGGGTGGTGTGGAGTGAAAAAAACGATGGATATAGGCCCAGATCCTTGTACTGGGGTGAATGAATGAATGAATGAAGGAATTCCGATTTGTAGAGCGCACATAGCTGCCCTGAGGCGTCCAAGCGCTAAGCATACCGTCTGAGGTTTGGGTTAGAGGAGGCAGGTTCAGCTCCATCATTAAGGAGTGAATAGGAGCGTTTTCAGGTGTTTACGAAAGGAGAGAATATTGGAATTAGATCTGAGATGCTGGGGCAGAGCGTTCCACCTCTTAGCTACATTGTAGGAGAAGGAGCGGCCTCCTGACCTTGATTTCTTTATTGGCGGCACAATGGCTAGATTTGCAGAGGTGGAGCGCAACTGTCTTGTGGGGAGGTAGGGTGTAATGAGAGGGATATTGATTGCCGGTCCTGTAGACCAGAAGGTCTGGTGGGCAATACAGAGTGCTTTGAAGTTTACTCTTTCCTTTATAGGGAGCCAGTGCAGTGTCCTCAGTCCGGGTTTTGCTGATGATCTGCGGGGGAGTTGTAAGAGTGTTCTAGCTGCGCAATTCTGTATTAATTGCAGTTTGCGCAGGGTGAAGTCAGGGGCTCCGAGATACAAGGCATTTCCGTAGTCCAGTCGCGACTGAATTAGGCCCAGAACCACGGTCTTTCTTGCTTCAAAGGGGAGAAGAGGCAGGATCTTCCTGATAACTCTCAGGATGCCGAAGCAAGTGGCAGAAAGTTTTGTTGCCTGTTGATCGAACGACAGGGATCTGTCAAGCCAGACACCCAAACTCTTGATGGCGTCTTTGGGAATAGGGGCAGGGCCCAAGCTGGGAGGCCAGAGAGTGTCTATGGTAGATGGTACGGTATGACCCAGGAGCATGAGCTCAGTCTTGTCTCCGTTAAGTTTGAGACAAGACTTGGTCATCCAGCTCTTGACCATCTCCATGCAGCCAGCGAGATCTACATTGGCTGAGGGTCCGCCTGCCTGTGCTAAGGAGACCACCAGCTGGGTATCGTCCGCATAGGTAACGATCTTAATACCAAATGGGCGGACGATCTCAGCCAGTGGCCTCATGTAGACGTTAAATAACGTCGGGCTTAACGATGATCCCTGCGGGACTCCACACTTCAGAGGCTTGCTGGAGGAGGTGACATTCCCTTCATACACCTGGAAAGATCTGTCACTCAGGTAGGACCTGAACCACTCCAGGGCTTTGTCAGATATTCCGGTGTCCAGGAGGCGGTGTCCAGGAGGCGCTGCAGAAGGATGCCGTGATTCACGGTATCAAATGCCGTGCCGGGTGAATGTATGACATTGTTCTACATTCTGTCCATCAACTGTGTTTTTTGTAATTTTCACCCCGAGTGGGCTGGGTATGCTCAGACGTGAGTCCCAGGCTCTCCACACCACTGGAGTCAAGCTATCCAGGCTGAATGAAGGCTGATAGCCAGAAACCGGTCCTTGGATGCTTGATTCCAGTCTCGGAAAGACATGGCTTGGTAGTTCGGACTGGACTTTTCCCATGAGGCAAAGGGTCAGAGCTGATTTGCATATAGCCAGTGTCTAACCCAGGGTGGTGTGGAGTGAAAAAAACGATGGATTTAGGCCCAGATCGTTGTACTGGGGTGAATGTATGACATTGTTCTACATTCTGTCCATCAACTGTGTTTTTTGTTATTTGCTTTACTGTCAGACCCCAGTAAAGTGCACCGGGAGTGCCCAGGGCTTGTAAACCCAAATGCTGCTAGTGGGCCTGCAGCACTGGTTGTGCCACCCACAGAAGCAGCCCTGTAAAATATGTCTAAGGTCTGCCATTGCAGAACCTGTGTGCAGTCTCGTACTGTCATACTGACTGGGCAAGTGCACCTACTTGCAAGTCCCTAAACCTTCCCTTAACTTCATATTAGTCACCCCTATGGTAGGCCCAAGGGCAGAGTGCCTTGTAAGCATAAAGTAGGACAAGCCCTGATGTGTGTGGCATGTCCTAATAGTGAATTACAGCCATTTTCGTTTTTCACTATTGTAAGGCTACCTGTTCTCCATAGGCCAGAATGGGTTGCTGGAATTATTACACACTGTAATCCTAACAGACTCAGAGAACATGGTAGAAGTTCAAGTTTAGTATGCTTGCCTAACTATTTCAGCCTGCCTCTGCTAGGATGTGTATCTGCTGTCTGGTTTCTGTGAGTGACAGGGCTGGGGAATTCCAGGAGACAGGCTGGGGCTGCCAGGTGGAGAATAGAGAGATTACACCAGGATGGGTGGGAGGAGTAACCCTTGACTCTAAATAGGGCTGTGCTCTGCCACCACAATGCTGGCTCCACCCCCTGGGGAGTGTCTGATGTCTCTGCCCTGCACACTGAAAGAAGAAGCCAGAGACTCCAAAACAAAGTGCTCCAAAACTGGACTGAACTAGGCACAGGCCCCCTGGCCTGCAAGAACAAAAGATTTGGAGTATAAGTATAGGACCCCTGCTCCGAAGAAATCAGATCCTGCTTGAACCACGAAGAACCTCTGCCCGACAAGAAGGACCTGGAAGAAGCTGTAAGAAGGAGTACTGTCCCAGACCTGGGGGATTGGCCTGCAGTGGGTGCCTTGCTGTGGAAGGAGAGGAAAAAGACTGAGAGAGACTTTTGCAACTTGTGCTTCAAACAATCTCCAAGGACTTGTGGGTGAGTTTGCCCCCTGAACGAAGTCCCAGGATTATTGGACTCCTCCTGCCTTCGCTGACCGAGCTGCTGAACTTTGCCCTTCCTTATCGCTGGAGCCGCGATCCTAGTGCGCCTCATCCCCTTCTTTGCCCTGACGCCTGTGCCTAGCCGCCCCCGCACCGTGTGTGCCGCTCCGCTACGAGCCGAGCCTAGCACCGTCCTGCCTGGGCCGCCCGCACTCTGCCTCACTCTTGCCCCCTGTCCGAGCCGCACTGCTCGTCTCGCCGCCCCCACCGCTGGAAGCCGATCGGTGTGCCACACAAGCCAAGGACGGCCCGTACGCACAAAGCGTACCAGCCGCCTCGCATCCCACTCTCGATCAACGGGCCGCGCCGCACTGAGAGAAGCCGGCCGTACGCCTCGTACTGGCTGCCTTGTGCTGCGCTGCCCGCATTGATCCGCAGCTCTGTCCCGAAGGTACGGCTCGAACGCCGTGACCGCCAGAGGCAACCCGCATCGCCCGCCCCGCTCCTCGAGGCCCCCCAACTCTAAGCCTCGCACCGAGATGCCTACCAGAGCCAGGGCTCGCCTCGCAGAGAAGCCTCCAGCATCTTTTTGTTGCTTACATGTCCCGGACGCCGCAATCGAGCCGGACTCTGCATTGCAAACAGGTACTGTCATTCAACGCTTACCACAGTATGTACGCCATGGAACCAGGAGTCCGCACCGCTTGTTTAGTGCCTTTTTGACATTGTTTTTCAACTGTGAGAGTCGGACAAGAGTGCGCAACGTGCACAGGACCCAAGAACTATGCATTTTTTAACAGAATTCTTATTTTATTGCTAAATAGTATTGTGGCCTCATTTTAAAATTGTTATTTGAGTCTTGTGCTAAACCTTATATAAAAATACTTATTTTTGATACAAAACTAGACTGGTGTCCATTTGTGGTGTATCATTGAATTACTGTGTGTGGTCATAAATGCTTAACCCATAACGCTCTGAAGTTTAGCCTTGTCTGCTCGCGCCACGCAACTTAGAGGGTGAGCAGGGGTTATTCTAAAGAGTAAGTCCCTAGCCCTGACTAGAGGAGAGGGTCCCTGCTTGTCACAAGTGCTTACCTGTGCCAACCAGAGACCCCCAAATCTAACAAATCCTGATAACGCGCTAAATGTTTTGACTTCTTCTAATAAGGGAGGCAGGGAGAGTGCCGGGTGTGTGAGGAAGGATGTATGACGTTACAACGCATACTTTTACAACGCCTACCTTCCAACGCATTTTTTACACCGCAACATCCATTACAACGCTCACCATTACAACGCATGCCATTACAACGAATTCTTTGAAACTACCTTTACAACGCATTCCACTACAACGCATACTACATTTACAACGCATACCATTACAACGCATTACATTTCATTGCATGTAAGGTAAGCGTTGGATAGTGTAGGGGTAAAAATTACTATTCTAACTCCAGGGGGTGCAACAGTAGGTAAGTGTTGGATAGTGTAGGGGTAAAAATTACTATTCTAACTCCAGGGGGTGCAACAGTAGGGTAAGTGTTGGATGGTAAGTTATGCATTGTAATGGTATGCGTTGTAATGACTACGTTGTAATGGCATGCGTTGTAGGGGTGTGCGTTGTAGTGTCATGCGCTGTAATGACTGCGTTGTAAATGCATGCGTTGTAATGGATTTTGCGTTGTAAAAGTTTCGTTGTAATGGTAGTGCGTTGTAAAAGTTGCGTTGTAAAGGTTGTATACCGTGAGGAATAGCACCACATCGTCCACGTACAATGATACTTTTTGCTCTCTGTCACCAATCTGAATCCAAGTGACCGTTTAGAGCTGTCTGACTCTTTCAGCAAATGGCTCCCGGTAGCGCGCAAAGAGCAAGGGGGAAAGCGGACACGCCTGGTGGGGCCCCCTCCCTATCACAACCGGATGGGAAGTTAAACCGCTCACTCTAATGCGCACCTCCGGCCCTCTGTACATGCTATTGACCCATCTTCGGTAGCGCTCCCCAAACCTGCACATGACGTGTCTCATGTATGGCCAAAGTACCCAATCGAAGGCCTTCTCGCCGTTAACCGACAAAAGCAGCGCAGGCTGTTGGGTGCCCTGAGTTTTGTCTAATAAATGGCAGAGGCGTCACGTCCCAAAGCTACAGTTGCGTTCGGGAATAAAGCCGGATTGGCCTGGGTCCATCAGGCCCTGCTTGTGAGGAGACAGGCGGGCTGCCAATACGCTAGTGAAGATTTTTAGATCAACATTTAGTAGAGGGATTGGGCAATACAAATAACACTCTAGTGGGTCCTTCCCTGGTTTTGGTATCACCACCACCTCCGCCATAGACATTGTGGGGGTTAAGGTTCCAGTTTTACTGAATTCATTAAAAAGACGAACAAGGAGTGGTGTTAGTTCAGGGAAAAATGCTTTGTAGAAGTCTACGGGAAAAGCGTCTCCTCCTGGTGCTTTCCCCACTGTTAGCGTCTGTATGGCCCACAGGACCTCCTCGGGGCGGATATCCACATCTATAGTCTCTGCTTCTGTCAGGGGGAGGGACGCCACCGGCTGTAGATGGACATAGTCCTCAGAGGCTGCCTCATCCAGGTGCTGCGTCGTATATAATGTGGTGTAGAAGGTTTCAAATGCCGCCGCAATGTCAGTGTCATTCTGGAGGATCTCTCCTCAGGGCGTCCTTATACCCATAATGCGATGTGAATTCGTTTGGGACCTCAACAAGTGTGCTAAGAGCTTCCCAGCTTTGTTACCCCTTCATAGTAGCGCTGCTTAGTACGTAGGAGCGTGTATTCTGCAGGGTTGCAGTCGAAGGCCCTCAACTGCTTCCGCATGTTAGTAAGTTGTCTCCTTGTCTGAACCGCGCCAGTGCGGCGGTGAACCACTTCTAGCTCCCTGACCTATGATTCTAGTAGGTCCTGCTTGTCCTTCCTATCCTTGTTCAGTCCCACAACGATGGATAAAAACCGGCCCATTGACGGAAGTGACCCAATTAGGGCCACTAGGGTCACTCGCGACCACCTCTCCGCCTTTCCGGACAAATGAAGAGTCAGGAAGACAGTAGAGAATACAAATCAAAGGAATTTATTAGAAGTACACTCGAGTGCAGTCCGGTCTGACCACACTCCTTAGATTGCTCCAGAGGGACTGATTCCTGCCAATATGGTAACACATAATGTAGATCTCCAGAACCACTAAAGACACGCCCAGGCTGGAATTTTCAGTTGGTACCTGGTGAACAAAGAAGATACAGAAGGATGGGTTGCAATCCTGGGACCGAGTTCATGCTATTTCAGCATCAAGGTTACTCTGCCTGTGCCCCGTCACTATAAGGGTGGGAGCAGGCCTATCTAGTGAGAAAGGTATGTCATTACAAAACAGTTTAGTCATTACTACAGCGAAGCTCAACCGTGGAGAAATACAGGGAAAAAGAAATTGCAGCTGATTTCTGCTGAGGCAGAAAGAATGAGACAGAAATTAGTTTCGATTATAGCTCAAAATGGAGGCTCAACTTAAAACGGTGCAGTGAATGCTAACTTTACATAGGGCAATATGCAAGCAAAACGAATACATAACATTTACATTTCAACACTGTATGACTGCTTTCAGGGCGTCCCACAACTGGGGGAATGGAACCGATCCATCATCATTGATGTCCAAGTAATCACGGATCGCGATCCGTACGCCGGTCATATTGAAATCGTATGTGAGTAATTTATGATTGAGCCTCCACGACTTCTGGCCAAGCAGCCCTCGAGGTAAACAAAGCACCAGTGAAACTGGGGAGCGATTCGACAGCGCAGCCGTCCCTATCGTTATATCTTTGATGTAGCCCAAGACGCGGTGAGAGGTCCAGAATAAATAGATCCGCGCATACGCTTGGTGAGATGCTGAAAAAAAGGTGTATTCCCGAGCAGTGGGGTTGCGGTGCCTCCAGGCGTCCGTCAGCCCCACCTCCCCAAGTCTCTGGAGCATAGATTCTGAAAGAGATCCTGAGTTACCCAGCCGCGCTACTGACCTATCGAATTGTGAGTCCAGTACTACATTAAAATACCCTCATAACACTAAGTCCTCATCCTGGGAGTCCACAATGATGTTTAGCGTATCCGGAGAAAGGCCTCCTAGTGCTTATTAGGGCTGTATATGGAGGCTATGGTATATGTGTGGGATCTACTTGCACTCGCAATGCCAACATCCTGCAGAAATTTCTGCGTGTACCCCATTACAGTTCCCGCAAGTGTGAAGCTATAAAAAAAGCAACTCCGGCCTTCTTCCCTGTGGTCGAGGAGAAGTATTGTTGATCATACCATTTAGAGGAGAGGCCTTTCCAGTTGGTGCGCAGCAAGTGGGTTTCTTGCAATTAGCAGATATCGCAGCAGGCCTCACTAAGCATTGTGAGGAGAGCACGTCGCTTAACGGGTGCGTTGAGTCCCTGGACGTTGAAGCTCATTATCCTGATCTTTATTGTGGACATATGGGTGTGTGGGGATCAACTTCTGGGGTTGCGTGAAAACTGGGGTGCGCCCACTCTGCTCACAGCCTATCTGGGTCCCCATATGTTAACATGGTGCGCTGATGGAGGCTTCCCTCCCTATCTTTTCTCCCATCCCACCCCCTCTGCTGTAGTGGCTTTCGCATCAGCGTCTCCCTCCCTGTCCCAACGTAGGTGTATGGTATGACACAGTGAGCCATTTGTTTGAGTTGAACACCGCCTGGGGCAAAGACTCCCCCCTCTACCCTGGTTTCGGCCTCCCCCATTGTGTTTTAACTCCCACCCTGTTTCCATGTGCCCCCGGACCATCGCATTGCTAGTCTTCCCCGAATGTATGACATTACAAAGCATACATTCACAACGCATACCAGTACAACGCAACTTTTACTACGCAAGATCCATTACAACGCATGTTATTACAACGCATGCCATCACGACGCAGATGCTATTACAACGCATGCCATTACAACGTAAGTATGGGTAAGTATTTTTTAATTTTATTTAATGGGAATATAATAGTAGTGTAAATGTTGGATAGTGTAGGTGTTAAAATTACTATTCTAACTCCAGGGGGTGTAGTAGTAGGGTAAGTGTTGGATAGTGTAGGGGTTAAAATTACTATTCTAACTCCAGGGGGTGTAATAGTAGGGTAAGTGTTGGATAGTGTAGGGGTTAAAATGACTAGTCTAACTCCAGGGGGTGTAGTAGTAGGGTAAGTGTTGGATAGTGAAG
The DNA here is from genome assembly GCF_964261635.1 of Lissotriton helveticus. Taxonomy (NCBI): domain Eukaryota; kingdom Metazoa; phylum Chordata; class Amphibia; order Caudata; family Salamandridae; genus Lissotriton; species Lissotriton helveticus. The sequence continues at coordinate 316,259,005 of NC_136058.1, read as the reverse complement.
GGGTTTAATTATCTCTTTGATAGATGTAACAGCCAAAGTGATGGGCCGGGCTGTCTTGAATCGCCTTACGAGCTGGGAAGAAGAACATCATGTGCTTACTGATGTCCAGTATGGCCTTCGGGCATGCAGATCCACGACCGACCAATGTCTAAACTTGTATCTACTGGTGACAAAATATACAGTAACAAATAAGGAAAAGATCTATTTAGCATTTATGGATCTGGCAGCAGCCTTTGACTGCGTGAACCGGGAGAAGCTGTGGACTATAATGTCTAATTTAGGGGTAGAGGCCGGTCTCATTAAGATTCTGAGAGCCCTTAACTGGAACACATCTGCAAAAGTGAGGTACAATTTGGAGGGAGAGAATACTGAGTCCTTCGAGTGCACTAGTGGGGTCAGGCAGGGGTGCATCTTGGCCCCCTTTCTCTTCTCTCTATATATTAATGGCCTAGAACAATTTTTAATTAAACTAAAAGTTGACTCACCCAGAATAGGAAGCAGACCAATTCCTGTATTGCTCTACGCAGACGATGCGGTGTTGTTGGCTCGCACCCCACTCGGACTGCAGCGTCTGATAGACGGGTTTGTAGATTTTATGAATAGTTTAGATCTATCTGCCAACATGAGTAAATCATATATTATGGAGGTGGGGCCAAATAAATTGGGCAAAAATTTTAATTACAAAATAGGCACAGTGAGTTTAGCGAAGGTACCGACATTTTCATACCTGGGCATTTTATTTGATAGGGGCCTAAATTTTAAATCACTGATTGAGGAACATTGTAACAAGTTAGTATCAACCTCAGGGGCAATAATGAATTTTGGCCGCAGACTGGGGCGATGGTCGCCTGAGCAGATGCTGACTTTTTACAACTCGATCTGTTGTGCAAAAGTGGCATATGGGGCAGAATTGTGGGGGATGGCGGAGGTAGCTAAATTGCAAATTGAGGAAAATAAATGCCTGAGAAGGCTCCTCAAATTCCCCCAGTGTGTATCGTCCCACATTTTACATGAAGAACTGGGTTGTGAACACCTAGAGGACAGGGTGAGGACTAGGGCCCTTGTTGCTTGGCTAAAGATCTGGGTTAACCCAGAAGCCAGCTTGACTAAACAGATAATCATGGACTGCCTGGGGAGGGAGAAGGGATTGTCCATCCCTTGGCTCAGATATGTGACGGACAGCCTGGATAATATCGGGTGGGTGGATCTTTTTCTGACACCGTCCTGTATTACAAAGCGGGATCAGGCCAGAATAAAGGAGATGCTATCTATACGCAAAGCCAAAGTATGTGAGGTGGAGGCTAGAAACAAACAGTCAGTCAAGGCACATGCTGTAGTGAGATCTTGCAGTGGTCTGGAGCCTTACCTCGCCCTTGTACATAACGCCCAGGATAGGTTTTTATTCACACGTTTTAGGCTCAACTTTTTACACCATTTATTAGCCAAACCGGCGGGTTTTACAAATTCAGTTGAGTCAAAGGATCCCTGCCGCTGCGATCATCGATCTCCGCAGGATACCCTTCATTTTGTATTATTATGCCCACTTTATTCAATGCCCAGGCGTCGCTTTTTAATATGTGTGTTTAAAAAGGCCAATCTTAGATGTGTGAAAGAAGCTCTTGTATTTTTACAAATGGCCCGAGATCCCCTGACTTTATTTTGTGTGATACATTTTTTAAGATCATCAGTTAAATTAAGAGATACTAGGGGAATCTGTTGAGTAATCGCATGACTATTCTGATAGAAAAGTGGAGAGGAGATTGTGGTTCTCAAACATGATTGGTGTAATTAATAGTATTTCCCCTGATGGTTTCTTTTAACTATCTATGCTCGTATGTTTTTATACATTGTACTTTTATGGTGTTAATGAAAAAAAATGCCGAATAAAGAATATGATGATGATGATGATAATTAAAATAAATTACATTAAAATTAAATCAAATTAAATTACCATATATTAAATTAAATTAAAATTACATTTAATTAAAATAATAAAATTCACTTAAGTAAATTAAATTTAAATTTAATTAATAGTAATTAAATTAAATACTTACCTATACTTACTTTGTAATGGCATGTGTTGTAATAGCATCTGCGTTGTGATGGCATGCGTTGTGATAGCATGCGTTGTAATGGATCTTGCGTTGTAAAAGTTTTGTTGTAATGGTATTGCGTTGTTATGCCCGCGTTGTGATGGCTGTTTCCCATCCTCCCCATATGTAGCATCGGTGGTCGTAGGTCCCGCATCTAGAGAAATAAAAAGAAAGGGAGAGGAAAAGCACAGAAAATAGATGAATGAACAAACGATTAAAGATTGCCATCAACTTGGCATAGAGTGCAATATCATGGATGGGCCCATATGTCTGATGGATGGTCATCTCGTCGACGAAGGTGATCCCACCCCGCTAACACCAGGTTTTCCTCATCTCTGGACACCTCTGGTGATTTCTGCGGCCCAATGATAGAGGGTCACTTGGGACACTGAGCTCAGGTGGTCAGATTGTCTCTAGCCCCGTCCTGGTTCTGTATCTGTTGGAGCAGTGCCTCTCTTTCTTTCTGGCTCTCCGTAGCCAAAGGTTTGGAAGACTTCCCACATCTGTTCCTTCGCCATCCTCTGGGTTTTTGCAAATCGTGTGGGGTAGAATTATCCGCCGACGACCCCGGGGCGCCCCCTCTACACCAGATCAAGACCGAGCACCTCCTGCGCCTCCTTCAGTGACCGTACTAAGTGTAATTCTTTGTCCCAAACAAATGAGAGTCTAAAGGGATGTCCCCAATGGTAGCAGATTCCTTTATCATGCAAGTAAGTTGTTGCTGGCTTCAGGGCTTTACATCTTTGAAGAGTCCGCGGTGACAAGTCCTTGTATATTCCAACCAGGAGACCCTCAAAAACAATGGTTGCTTTATCTCCAGTGGCACCCATAAGGATTTCCTTCTGCTGGAAAGAGTGGAGACATGTAATGTTATCTTGACGATGTCCCGGGTCCCTGGCTGGTCGGCTTGCGTGGTCCGAGCGATCAAAGATGATTTCTTTATCTCCAAGTGCTGTGCCACATGGCGGAAGAAGCGGATCACCCAGTCCTTCGGCTTGCCCACATCTGCCAGGAGAGCTACTCCCTTAATGGGTATGTTGGATCTCCAAGAGCGATTCTCTAGGTCCTCAAGGCGGAGATTGAGCTCCTTGTTTCGGTCCCTGAGGTCCAGCAACTCATGGGCTTGTTCTGTGATCTCTTCCTCCCTTCGGTCTCCATTCCTCTCCAGGGAGTCGACTTGGTCACCAATTCCCTTTATCTCTGCCCTAATCTGCTTGATATCGGAGGCAACATCATGTCTCAGGCCTGCGAAGTCTTCTCTAAGTGTGCCAAACAGCTGCTCCTGAAAACCTTGGGTAATTGGTTCCTCCAACTGCTCTCCAGGGAAGTCCATATCCTTCTCCTGTGGTTAGGCCCCTTGCTCTTCCTGCTTTATGGTACCTGGTTTCTGCAGGAGATCCTTGATCGTCTGATCTTTTTTTGTACGGTGTGCGGTCATCACTACAGGGCCCCGTCGTTAGTCTGCCAGCAGTGCAGTTGCTCAGTCCAGCCTCAGCTAAGTTCACAAGCCTTCTAGATATTCCGCAGGCCTGGACTATATGAATACTAGTATTGGTTTGTCATTGGTACCCACGTTCACAATCAGGCTCATATGGTTCCCGGTCTACGTTGTGTCTTTGCCTTGGCCCCAGACCCTGCCCCTTAGTGGGGAATTGTCCTGCATCACTCCTATAGGTTAGAGCAAGGGAACATTTCTCAGACTTGGGGCCAGCGGATCAATTCGTTCAGTGGCTGGAATCTTTATTAGGCCAGCTCCAGTCCGGCCACTCAGCGCCAGGGCCTCGCACTTCTAGCTGGGAGTCCTCTTAGGTCTTGGGGTCAGCTGCTCATCCCCGCATGGGGTCGATGATCCCTGTGCAGAAAGGAGGAGCCGGAAGGGAGGGGGCTCTTCACTGCCCGCTCTTCTCTCAGGCCACTGCAGCTATTCCCTTGCTTGAAGATGGACCCAGTGCTACCCCAAGGTGTGATCTGCCAGTAGTGTTGGGGCCTGATTCCTGATGACGTTTGGGGAGTCACCAAGGCCTTCTCCTTTCCCCCGTTACTAGTTGCCGCCTTCCCATCCACCTCGGGCCCAGCCGGACCCAATACTGTCTCTGGCCTCCCCCAGCAGCAGCATCGGCCCTGAGACTTTCACCTTATCAACACCGCACTAGGGTTCAGTGGCCTCCTGCTACGCCTTTCCCTTGCTGGGGGCATCAGGATGGCGTTTCTCAGGGCCACTGCCCTCTTGTTGGTCGGGCTGCAGCTCGGCTCCTTCCCTGGGCCGCACGTCACGGCATCCCTCCCAGACTGGCCTCGGCTTGATAGGCCAGTTCCCTCGCCTCTCGGCCCGGATGTTACCGAGCACTCACCGCCGCGCCAGAAGCTCTCTCAGCTTTCACAGGGGGCTCCACTCCGTGGCCACAACAGCTATCCCACCAGTCCTGCACCGAGATCCACGGGTCAGACTCACACCGCTCCGCAGCTCGTCTGCCGCGGCTATGGCGCAGTACGTCTCCGACGCGGAGCCGACCTAACCGCCGCCTGCAGGTCTAAATATTTAAACGTTATGTGCCTCTCAGGAAATAGGGCATGTTCAGCTATTTGTAGTGTCCAGGTTACCTGTTAGCTGCTGATTCACCAGCCACGGTGAGCGGAGCTCCAAAGAAAAGCTGCTACTCCGCCGCCATCTTGGCCACCCCCCTTAAAAACATTTATTAAGTAATGTTTCATAGTATGCTATTGCTTCCCCCTTCCTTTATTCCTCCTGCCTCTGCCTCACTCTTTCTTTCCATATCCTTCATAGACTCATAAAATAATAAGCATTGGCAAAGCCAATAGGCCTCTCCTATGCAAGAGCTATTGGCTTTGCCAATATTTTTAAGCAATGCTGTACACCAGAGTGGCTGCTGTTCAGCATGGCTGAAAGTTAGTGGCGTGGAGTGGCGTGGAGGGGGGTACAGTAAAGTTAAGTGGTGTGAAGAGGAGTGGAGGTCATGGAGTAGCATCCAGTTTTGTGGAGTGCTGTGGAAAAAGTAGAGTGTCGTAGAGGGAAAGAGTGTAGAGTTGAGAGGCATACAGAGTCAGAGATGAGTCGAGTATAATAGAGTAGAGTGGAATAGAATGTTGTGGTGCAGAGTAAAATGTTTCAGAGTAGAGTGAAGTGGCGTGGAATGGACTGGTGCAGGGTAGAGTGGAGGAGTGCAGGGTAGAGTGGAGGAGTGCAGGGTGGAGGGGAGTGGTATAGAGTAGTGGGGTAGAGTGCAGATTTGCACAGTGGAATGGCAACACCGGAATTGTGTAGAGTGCAGTGGTGAAGTGTACAGTAGTACATAGTAGAGTGGGGTAGAGTGCACTGGCATAGAGTAGAGTAGTGCTGATTAGAATGGAGAGGTGTAGAGAGAAGTGGCGTATAGTGCATCGTTATGGAGTGCAGTGGTTCATGGGAGATCAGAGTGGCATAGAGTGCATTAGTGTAGAGTGCCGTAGAGTGGTGTAGAGTGGTGCAGAGTAGAGCGCAGGAGCATAGAGTAAAGGGGCACAGAGTAGAGGGGCACAGAGTAGAGGGGCATAGAGGGGACTGGCATAGAGTTCAGTGACAAAGAGTGCAGTGAGAGCATATAGTGAAATGGCGGAGTTGAGTGACCCCAAGTTTAATGGTATAGATTTCTGTGGCGTAGAGTTAAAAGGCATAAAGTTCAGTGGCATAAAGTAGAGTTGTATAAACTGGAGTGGTAAATCATGCAGGGTTGCAGAGTTTACTATCGGAGAGTGCAGTGGTGTATGGTAGAGGGGAAAGCATTGGCGTAGAGTTCAGTGGTGTAAAGTAGAGTGCCATAGAGTACAGTAGCATGGATTAGAGTGGTGTAGAGTGTAGTAGTACAGAGTAGAGTGGCGTAGAGACCAGTGGCATAAAGTAGAGTGATGCAGAGTAGAATAGAGTGGTGTAGAGTGCAGTGACAGAGTGCAAAGGTGTAGAGTGCAGTGGCATAGAGTATAGTGGCGTAGATTCAAACGAATTTTTTAAAACTATAACTAAACTATCTACAACAAATACTCCTAAAAATCAAGGCCATTCTCAATTCTGCGATAAAATTGCAGACTTTTTTAGACACAAAATAGAAATTATATTTTCTTCATTTACCAGTATGACTACAAAGGATCGGATTAGTTCCAACATGAAGGAAACGGACGAGTATGGCTACTTATTGTCATTTTACCATTTTACACCCTTGGAGAGGTCAGATACGCTCAAAGTACTGAATGCGATTAAATCAGAAGCTCCTAATGACCCTAGTCCAGTATGGATCATTAACCCGTTCCTTGCTAGTGACGGAACCACTCCATCACGAGCCACAGGCGCGCTGTTCTCATGACGGAGTGGTTCCGTCACGCCGCGGCCGCTCCGCTCACGCTGCATCAATTCCGCGCCTGCGCGGCTGAATTAATGAGCGGGTGGGGCCGTGAGGGAACCACTCCGTCATGAGCACAGCACGCCTGTGGCTCGTGACGGAGTGGTTCCGTCACAAGCATGGCGGTGCCGCGCGATCCCCCCTCCAACTCAGCGCCGCGGCGGAATTACCGCCGCGGCCAAGGGGTTAAACAAATCCCTCAAACAATTGGAACAGCACTGACCCTTTTGCTGAATGCTGCTCTGTCATCTGGCATATTTCCTAATGTGTGAAAAAAAGCATCTGCTCCTCCTTTATTGAAGAAGAATACTTTTGACCCTAAAGATCCTAATAGCTACAGAGCGATCTCTAGGCTTCCTTTTCCTGCTAAAATACTGGAAAAGGTCATTAACAACCAACTCAGTGCTTTTCTCCATCTTGATAATTCTCTGGACCCATCGCAATATGGGTTCAGAGCCTATCATAGTACTAAGCTGGCTCTGTTAAAATCCACGGAGGAAATTCGAGAGGCAATGGACAGGGGAGGAAATACTGTACTTATTCTATTGGACCAATCCGCGACCTTTGACACGGTACATCATAAAATATTGATGGACCGGTTGTCTGGAATTGGTGTAAAGGGGGCCGCTTGGAAACTTTTACAATCTTTCTTATCAAATAGGTTGCAAAGTGTCAACCTGGATGGTAGCACCTCGGAACCTTTATTACTCCCTTGTGGGGTGCCGCAGGGCTCGTCTCTTAGCCCAAAGCTTTTTAATATATACGTGGCACCACTGACAGGAGTCATTAGGTCCTTTGGCTTCCAGCTCACCTCATACACAGATGACACACAAATTGTGTTATCACTGACAGAGGGAGTTGAAAAGGAGGCCATGGATCTTTTTTATGACTGCATGGGCGCCATTTTGGTCTGTATGTCCTCCAATTGTTTAAAACTCAATTCCTCCAAGACTGAGGTCCTAAAATTTGGCAATAATCCGTGGGTGTGGACACCAGAGTGGTGGCCAGAGTATCTTAGTCTATGTCCAGTACCTTCAAGAAAAGCCAAAAACCTGGGAATTCTGGTGGATAACAAACTTCCTATGGGGGACCAAGTAAGTATGGTGACCTCAGCCTGCTTTATGGTTCTCAGAATAATAAGGAAAATTAAGATCTTCCTTACTGAGAGCAATCTTAAGACAGTGGTGACGGCCCTCATAACGGCGGGTCTGGACTATTGTAACAGCTTATACCTTAATGTTCAAATACAACACTTGAACAGGCTTCAATTGGGCCAGAACGCAGTGGCTAGAATGCAGTCTGGAACACCGAAGTTCGTTTCTGTTAAGGGAGAATTAAAAAACTGCACTGACTCCCAGTAAAGCTAAGAACACGCTTTAAGGCTTTGTGTATTGTCTTTACGGCCGTTAATGGAACAGGTCCTGAGTTTCTCAGAAGTAAACTCCAATGGTATGTTACAGGTAGGATGCTATGATTAACTGCTGCTAGACAAGTGCAAGTTGACTCATTAAAAAAAAAACAATTGGGGAGGTAGAAGCGGTATTCTTTGTGCATCTAGAGCTTGGAACAAGCTCCCTTTTCAGCTTAGAAATGCCCCAGACCTTTTTTCTTTCCATAAGGGCTTGAAGACATGGCTCTTTTCTCAGTAGCAAGTTATCAGCCCCTCCAGGTAACCAGTACTTAGTGCCAGGACACCCCCGGGCAACAGTACGCTCTATAAGTATAAATAACATAACATAACCTAGAGTGTAGTGGCGAAGAGTATTGTGGCAGGGTCTAGCGGTGCAGAGTAGGTTGACATTGAGTGCATTGGTTGTGAGTAAAGTGGTGAAGAGTGAATTGGCATAGAGTGCAGTGGTGTAGAGTGGTGCAGAGTAGAGCAGAGTGGCGCAGAGTGCAGTGCAGCAGAGTAGATTGTTTCAGAGTAGAGCGCCATGGTGCAGAGTAGATTAGAGTGGCGTAGAAGAGATTGGCATTGAATGTAGTGTTGCAGAGAAGAGTGGAGTGATGCAGTGTGGAGAGGAGTAGTGCAGAATAGAGTGTAGTGGTGTAGAGTAGAGTGGAGTGGGGTCACGTGGAGTAAGCATGGTATGGTAGCGTACTACCACACAAAACACATCTTCAGTTGAAATGTCCATTATATTTGCACTCGTATACAGTTTTATTGATAAACGTATTCATTGTACTAATGATAAGTGGAAATGTCATTATCCAATGTATTGATTTGATCATCAGCACATTTCGTTTAAAGACATTTCCATTTTGTTGTGTGCTTGAAGAAAAAATAACATTGTGTAGCCTTCCTCAAGCTGACCTCAGTAGCCAGCGTGATTGCCACATAAATCCTATCACTTGTAAGTCAGAGGAAGACAAATAAACACCAAGCTGTCTAGAAGCCATGGCCTGAAATTTGACCTCTGTCTTTGAATGCACAGCAAACGTGACCAGATAAGAACACGACTTAAAAGCCTGTTTACAGAAAGAGAGTTTGTGGAAGAACACAGTAAACAAAGTTTGGCAACATGAGGGAGGAACACGAGCTAGACAGTCTAAAGCAAATAAAGCCAATGAATAGAAGGCTAGAAAATATAAGTTAGAAACCACAAAGCGAATGGTAAACATTCCCAGGTCATCTTTCTGAATGCCCCATGCCCCATCCTGTCTGGTGGGGTAAGACCTAAATATTCATCCAGTATAGATGTCTTGAGGCCTTGTTCCTTCCTGTTACTGCACAAGGCAGCGGGGCTTGGACGACACAGCATCTGAAAGTTAATTGGCAGACTTCAATGGTGTGGAATACCTATAGTTCAGTGCCCAGGATTACTATTTAGGGTCAAGGACAACAAGTTTTCAAGTTTATTTTGTCCTTGGGACAAGTATGCCAACCCCTGCATCGCAGACACTTTAGCTGCCATTTTACAGTACCTCATTATTGAGCAGAGATGGGAATTGTCTGCAGTTGAGGTTATATTTGTGTCCATATGTTAATGCTGTTCAAACTTATACTTATGGTTCATTAATGCTATAAGCTCGGACTGCACTGACATTGGTTCCAGTAAAGCAAATGTGTACACATATTTGCAAAGTTTAACAATATGAGGCTATGTATAATGCTCCTAGAATGCTCTCTGATTAGATGCAAATATTTGCAGTAGCTTGAAAACAAATTTGATGATTCTTTGCTTTCAAAATAAAATGATTCAGAAAAGGGGGTGGTGATGAACAGAGTGTCTGAATTAAGCAGACCACTCTTACCCAGTCCAAAGATCAGGGCTTGATCCATCACCGTTATTTAGCTCACTGCCCCATCCCAGCTCAGAACCTGGCTATATGCAAATTAGTCTGTCCCTGGCCCAGTGCATCATGGGAACAGGGCAGACCAAACTACCAAGCCTATTCTTCACCAGAAAGGAGACAAGCTTCCGGGGACCGGTTTCTGCCATTTCAGGCGTCGTCGGCCCGGCTTGCTTGAATCCTGATGGAGCAGTGAGCAAGGGACTCATGTCTGAGTATACCCTGCCACACCTATAGTGGCCAAAAACGATTCAGAAAAGGGGGTGGTGATGAACAGAGCGTCTGAATTAAGCAGACCACTCTTACCCAGTCCAAAGATCAGGGCTTGATCCATCACCGTTATTTAGCTCACTGCCCCATCCCAGCTCAGAACCTGGCTATATGCAAATTAGTCTGTCCCTGGCCCAGTGCATCATGGGAACAGGGCAGACCAAACTACCAAGCCAATTCTTCACCAGAAAGGAGACAAGCTTCCGGGGACCGGTTTCTGCCATTTCAGGCGTCGTCGGCCCGGCTTGCTTGAATCCTGATGGAGCAGTGAGCAAGGGACTCATGTCTGAGTATACCCTGCCACACCTATAGTGGCCAAAAACGATTCAGAAAAGGGGGTGGTGATGAACAGAGTGTCTGAATTAAGCAGACCACTCTTACCCAGTCCAAAGATCAGGGCTTGATCCATCACCGTTATTTAGCTCACTGCCCCATCCCAGCTCAGAACCTGGCTATATGCAAATGAGTCTGTCCCTGGCCCAGTGCATCATGGGAACAGGGCAGACCAAACTACCAAGCCAATTCTTCACCAGAAAGGAGACAAGCTTCCGGGGACCGGTTTCTGCCATTTCAGGCGTCGTCGGCCCGGATGCTTGAATCCTGATGGAGCAGTGAGCAAGGGACTCATGTCTGAGTATACCCTGCCACACCTATAGTGGCCAAAAACGATTCAGAAAAGGGGGTGGTGATGAACAGAGTGTCTGAATTAAGCAGACCACTCTTACCCAGTCCAAAGATCAGGGCTTGATCCATCACCGTTATTTAGCTCACTGCCCCATCCCAGCTCAGAACCTGTTCGGGGACAATAAAATGTTCACAAAAAAATGCAACTAGGAAAAAAAACGTTTTGATAAACTACTGTGAAAGTTTAGGTACCATTTCTTTGAAGCATCATTTAATAGAATGTGTAGATGCATGTTAGAATAAAAAAATAAATCATAATCTAAAGTGAGTGCAACCTTTCAACAAGAATATGGGAAACATGAAAATAAACAAGCAATGGCAAAGCCAACAAGTTGACATTGGTGGTCTGTCTTTTGGTTTTGTCAATGCATATCTTTTTTGACATGGCTTTTGTAAAACGTTATTGTTGTGGGAGCTGCTGTGCCCGCACTATTGAAATAAAAATTGGCAAAAAGAAAAAAATGTTTTGGTCTCAAAAATCACACATTGCCATAGTAGTTCCTAGCACTGAACTTTGTGAGCTGATGTGCTCCTTGTGAAACAGCAGATTGCGACCATTCACAATGAATAGGGCTGATAATGGATTTCAATAAAACCAAAAAATCTTGGTTAACGTCAAATGAAGTGCCCAATTCTTAAAGCAAGCCACAAACATGCACCCATGGTATGTCTTTGCATTAGTGCAGATTAACGTGTTTCATGAATTCCCAAGAATTTACAGAAGTAGACTAGGAAATCGTTAATCCTAGGAAATATTCGTAAACTGTATTTTAGTATGAGCAAATGTCCATGTGTAGATTTGCTCATCTGAAAATCTGTTGAGCGTTTACAAGTTCACTTTTTCTCCAACCACTTTTTTCCCAACCCTGAAAGACGTTGTACTTCTGACCCTTGTCAGAAGTATATTTCCAACCTTTCTCAGTACGGGAAAGGATTAAAGAAGAGCTGGTGAAAACCCTTAAAACATGAACGTTAGTAGGTTTGGACATACTAAAACGGCATTCCAACGCCTAAACTATTGCTTACAGCTACCTCCAGACCCAGTAAGTAGATGTGAAAAAAGGTGGTAAAATAAGGGACTTGCTAGCATTCAAGCCCTACAATAGTATTAGCCCTGGAATAATCAAAGAAGTTATTGTCAGAGCTCTTATATAATGAGATTGCTGCCATAATTTGTGGTCACAATATATGTCCTCAAAGGGACAAGAAGATTATTTCACAGGACAAGTAGAATTATGAAGCAACCTCTCCCACTGACAAGCAGGTATTTTATTAAATTCTACACCCCTGAGACTTGTATGCTTCCACAGCTCACTTAAGCACTCCTGCTAAACGACAAATAAAAAGTGAGCTGTGGAAGCATTCAAGCCTGCCAATTAAAAGGATGGTAAAGATTCTATATTTTAGGAAAGGTATAAACACAAGAAGATGAAGAACGTTCAAATGGCAAAGGGGATAGATTAACCAAATAAAAAACAAAAAAGCTAACATTACAGCAGTAGCCTCGGTGGGATGGTGGGGAGGTCTGCAACCAGTGTTATGGGAGGTGTGGGTTGTGGGAGGGGTGAGAGGGAGGCATGGAAGATTAAGAGATGGCAAGCAAATGAAGGGAACACAGTTAACGGGCAAAGAGGCAGGCCAATTAAAAAAGAGTTCTCTCTATATAAATAACCTGAACTGTTAGAACACATGTAAGAGGGGCAGTCTCATGGGAGGCAACAAAATTCCAAAAGGAGGGACTACCATGTGTAACCAATGAAACGCCAGTATTTCTAAAGGACAGCAAGAGGAACAAACGAAAAAGATGGGTGTTTTTTTCGAGCTCATATCCTAGATACAGCATGTCTCGAAGAGACAGTTCAAGAGCTGCCTAGGTAAGACCTAAAAAAGCAACTTAGGTAAAAGCAAAGTTGCATTTTAGAGGGCCTGGAAACTGTTTTTTATTGTCTGGCTTTCCACTACAACGAAAGCATTTTCACACATATGGAGTATACTTTGTTTTTATTTACAATCTTAGATCACTCAATAAAAAAACATGGTGCCTGCATCATACTGTACTCATGCACATGTGTTGATGCATGTGCATGTATACCATAACACATGCGGACTCCTACAGCATGACATGACCACCAGCAGCGGACACATATTCACAACTTTTTTTCCAAACCACGGTAGAATCCGTCTGCGATGGGAACCTTGGAACTATTCGGAAAGTCACCCCCAGACTGTTGGAAGACTGAGTGATAATAATTTAATGTAACATATCAGGAGCCTATAACGCATAATATCATCAGGCATAAGTTAGGGAATGAAAAGGCTGGACGGAGTCCCCCATTAATTTTAGAGAGAGGCCACTGTCCCCCTTAGTTTGAGGCTGAAGGAGGCTCGATTGTGTCCCTTCTTTAACAAACAGGACCAATGTGTCTGAATACAGCAGTGTAGAAGCATCATGGGTACATTAGACATCTAACCACGCAGGTGACCTTTAACAGTAGAAAAACAGTTATGTTATGATTGGCTGGGGGTCTCTTCGGAATAGAAATATTTTAGGTAGAAATGCCATTCTAGAGCACATTACGTCTATGTTCCTTGTCCTTGACCAGTCATTTACCTGTAAGAAATGTCAACCAATCACAGGACAGCAAAACCAAACATGAAATACAAACTAACTCCACCCACCCTCAGCTGTGTAATATAACATGTTATTCCCCCAACACGTCCTGTTTTGTTTCCTGTCTTGAGGACTAGGACCAGGGAACGCTGAGCTCTTGCTGGGCACTGGCTTCCAACATTGTAGAGGGATCTTCCTCTGTGTTTAGACAAAATATTTAGTTAAAATTATTTTGTGGACGAAATATCATGTGAAGAATATCGAGGATAAAACTACTGTGAAGGTACGTTTCTATGAGTAAGCAAAGTTTTACTATACTTAACTCAACGTAAATGTACCTTGCTGATATATAGTTCTTTAAGGTACATGGATGTGGAGTAAAGAAAAGTAAATCTAGACCTACCTATTGTGCACTTGCCTTCTCTATATTTTGGTCCTTGATATTTTTGACATGATATTCTGTGCATACAATATTTGTGTCAACAACATTCTATTGATGTGCTTGTAGCCCCAGGCAGTTTTCTCTGTTGCCTTAATTCGCCTGCAATGTGGATCCAATTGCCAGTCTTTTCTCGCACTCTAATCATTAGGTGTACTATACACCCCGGTATGCTGCATCTTCAATATGACAGGTCTCCTGCGATATTCTAACTTCCGCCTCATCCAAGATGGCGCATGCGGGACTGCGCACCATTCATCCCATGACCTTGTTATTTACTACGCATGCGTTTCTTGCTTCCCTCACCAAACGGTTCCCCAGCACATGCCACTGGCGTCCCTCGAGCTCCAGGATTCCGTGGACACCGATCCCGGTTGACTAACAGCAGGTTGGTTTAAATTCCTTATAACCTACCACGCAGCTCCCATACAGGCGAATTGATTAACGTACTATTACCACTCACCGTCTTATTTTCATCGCCCATTTTTCTCCTTCTAGATGCTCCCTTCCGGTGCATCGTTCGCGAAGATGGGGCTACCACTACAAGACATTGGTTCCTTTTTAAACCTAAGTATCTATCAGTTATCAGTGTACCCCTTTTCACCTACCCACTGCGGTTCTTTACCACGTAGTGGCTCAGTAATTTAACGACTGGGTTATCTTTGTAGATTGTACTTTGCCCACTCTAGGAGATTCAGGTGTCGGCCTGGATTCTTGGCATACAGGTCAGTCTTCTCACCAACCCTTTTCGCATGATTAAGGACACCTCGTACCGCTACTACACTGACTCAATAATTTCCCATGAGACTCACTACTCCGCATCTACTTAGGACCACTGTAACATGGCCTAGTCTCAATACCGGACTACTTCGCACGTAGTAGGACAACCTACGCCTCGATCACGTGAGTTAATTACCCTCCTCCAAATCATGGCACTTGATTACTTGGCATGAGTTACCAACCAGAATACACCCGCACTGTTGGCTTCCCTTAGCATGATTCTGCGACTTCTGTTACTTCCCAACCGAACTCACCTAGCCTCGCTTCTTTTTCTTTTTCCTTGTTCTTTTTTCCTTTAATCTCTCTCCTTCTTTTTTGCCTACCAGGCACTCTCAGGCATCTAAAATACCTTTTTTTCCTGATGATGAGCCCCCTACCCTTCAGCAAGGATCGAAACGTCGTCGACACCCACACCGTGACGCCGAATGTTTAAAACATTATGTGGAGCACGAGTTATCCTTTCTCATTGTGACTGCCTTGAGAATGTATTGCTAATGTCACTTTTATAAGTAAATGCCTGAGGTGTGGAAATCTGCTGATTTCCATACCCTGCTACGCAACCCACTAGATTGTTAACGTACTGCTCTTTTTTATGTATGTTGAATAAACACAAGCTTTTCCATTTGGATAAATCAACACAGCACTGATTTGTGGTTCTGTGTTTATGCCTCTTATCCTCTTTTGGTAGGGACCTATGTCTCTAGTAATACGACATACCCGTGGTCCCCCTTGACAACCAGGGTTTCCTTGTTCCTTGTTACATGCATTTCGCAAGCAGCAAAAGTGCCAACTGCAGTCCTTGCAGGATCTTGTGCTTATTGAGGGACGGTTCAACACTAGCCTGGGCAGAGACTTTCTTCCTGTGGAGAGAATTGCTCATCCTCAATACCATATCAATATTATACTCCAGAGCAAAGAAGCAACGCTGTTCAAATGAATGGAACTCAAAGGACCTATGGCTGGGTCAGTGTTCACTGTCCAGTGTTTACATCTGAGACCACTGCTCTGCCACTTGAACAAGCATGGAGCACAGTCAGCAAAGGATACGGAGAGGCAGGGTCCAGTGACCTCAGACATCAGGCTGGCACGTCAATGCTGGATGGATCCAAAGAGCCTTTGCAAAGGACCCTACTTACAACAGATGTGAGCAATTAAGCTGGGTTGCTACCCTGGGGAAGCTGTCAGTCCAAGAAAAGTAGTCTTGGATGGAAGCTTTGAGATCTTCAACCTGGAGAGAACTGAGAGTTTTGTTCAGAGCTCTTCAACATTTCAAGCCACAGATGGACCACACCAAAGTGTTGTTAAGATGAGACAACATTGTGACAGTGGCACACATCAATCATGAGGGTAGCTCACTGTCAATATCTGAACAACATGGGCTGCTGTCTAGCTCACTGGGCAGAGCATCACCTTCTCTCATTGAGTGCTCTCCATATAGCAGTCTCAACATTTCAGAGGCAGACCTCTTAAGTTTGTTATTTCCCTCCTCTCAGAGCCTCAGTCTGTCTACAATTACTTTCATAGAGATTTTCTGGAGGTTTGGGAATCCTTACAGTAAACTGTTTGTTTTCAGGACCAATGCTCTTCTCCTGAGGTTTTGATCTAGATTTCCAGATCAAGGAGTTTGGGGAGTGGATGCTTTGACCCTGAAATGGCCAAAGAAGCAAACGTTTTCCATTCACTTTGACACTAAGTTTGTTATGGACGATTTTTCAAGAGAAGGCGCAGGTGGTGCTGCTGGTTCCATTTTGGCCCAGGACTGGTACCCTCTTCTGAAGGAAATGTCTCTTCAGCCTCCTTAGATTCTTCCTTTGTCTCCCTCACCTCTGGAATCTTGCAGCCCTCTTCTTCCTCTTCAACTCATCCTTTCAGCCTGGAGGTTGAGAGGCTGAATCTTGAGAAGCAAAGTTTGCCTCACCATATAATTGGGGTGGCTCAGAAATCTGGATGGCCTTCTACTGTGGCAGCTTATTCTAAACATTGGAAGCATTCTGATGTGTGGGGTTCTACTCCAATGTTCTCTTTGGTTTTTTGTTCTGTTCTCTCTATCCTTCAGTTTGTTCTGGATGGCTTTGGCAAAAAACGTATCTCCGTCCACCTTGAAATCTCAATAGGATTCCATTGAAGCTATTCATAACAGTGATAATGTGATTAAAGAAGAAGAGTTCATGGTGTCTGGAATGCTTAAAAGCTTTTCAATTTTTAAGCCTGTTCCTTGCTCTTCAGTTCCTCCTATGGATTTACCTCTGGTCCTTAAAGCTTTAGCAAACTCCCCCTGTGCCCCGAAGCAGGGTGGATTTTAAATTTCTCTCTTTTAAAGTTCTATTTTAGTTGCTATCGCCTCTGATAGAAGATTGGGGGAACTGCTGCTTTACTCTGTCGTCATCTATTCTTGACATTTTTGGATGATGTGTTGGTGCTCAGATCAGACCTGCTTTTCTTCACTCATCTCAGAAACGAGTTCTTCCTACTTTCTGTCCTTTTCCTTCTTCTGAAGAACAGATTTTGATTTTGTTGGATGCTAAGCATGCTCTGTCCATTTATCTTGACAGATCCAGCAAGTTCAGAAAGACAAACTCTTTGGCCTTCTCAGAAGAGGTAAAAAGATATCCAACATAACCCTGAATCGATGAATAAAAGAGGCTATCACGCATGCTTATTCAAGTTGTGATCTTCTGTACCCTTTGGTTTGTAGGGTCGCTCAACCAGAGGGGTGGTGGTCTCTTGGGCAGAGGTGCAGGGTGTCATTCCGGATGAAATCTGCCGAGCGTGGATTTGGGCTTTGGAGCACACCATTATAAGACACTACAGGTTAAGGGAAGTGTGAAGTGCTCAGAAAACATTTGGCGGGGAATTGCAATCAGTACTGTTATCAATTGTATTTTCTTGCCATTTCATTTCTGATCATGATATCAGCAAATACATCACGGTGATATTGCTTTATATCTTGATCAGGATTACACTTTATCACTTGTCAAAGGCCTGTTCTTTTTGTTTTGGTATACCTCAAAGGTAAATGACTTGGTCGAGGATGAGGGATATAAAGATAATGCCTCAATTACTTACCAGTAATCTAATCAAAATCTTTATTCAGTCCAATTAGTATTAGACCATAAAGTACCTAAAATACAGTATGATCTCATCATACATAAAAGTTAAAACTATTAAATGAGTGTCAAAATTATATAAAAAGCCGAAGCTGAAGCAAGCCTTTAAAACTACATAAATCAGCGAATAGCCAGGTTAATGGACATTCAGGGATACAATTCATAATCAAGTGTTCGAGGCACCCAGACAGTCGCGATTCATTCAATCCAAGCCAGAAAAAAGGGGAACAAAAACCTCAAAGTGTCCTCCATATACTCCTCCTCTTGGCGCGAAAGTATAAGGTGGCGCCTCTTCCTTCAATTAAGAATAAGTTCAATAAGACTGGTGTCTACCTAAGCATAGGCAGACACTGGGAGGCATAGGTATACTAGCTTGCGTTCAGTCGTCTAAGGGCCAATGACATACATCTATCAGAAAAATACATATTTTGAGTATAAAACATACAGTAAAACAATGCAATAAAACACTGCACAAATTGTCCTATCATGTATTTTCTAGTGTGGATGGCAGCGTTCAGGAAGACACATAAAAAAGCAGGTTTCAGGTTAGCCAAGGTGCTGTAAGTGGATGAAAGCACTCTGCACTGCTGGATCCCTAATTTGCGTAGCAGGGACTTTAAGAAGTGCTTACATGGTAAACTGTGCAGATTGCAAAAGAACATAAAATGCAAAAGTGACTGTACAGATCGATTACCACAGGGGCAGGAAGATACTCCGTTTCGCTCTGGGTCTTGAAAGCTTTTGAAACACAGAGACCAATATATTGAGCCAGCCCTAAAAGAACAAGCATTTGCAATGGAATAGGTCTCGCATTAGGAAAGTTTGAGCTATTGGTATTGTAAATGACATTTTTTTTTATTTATGTGCTGGTTTTGAAAATAGCGAAATTAATAGCTTTGTCATTTACAATGCCAATAGTTTTAACTTTTGCAAATGTGACACCTATAGCATTTGTAACGCAATATGTGTTGTATTTACGTGACTTAGATGTATTGATATTACAAATAACAATGGCTTTTAATTTTTGTGTGTGTGTGTGTGCGCGCGTGTGTGTGTGTGTGATTAATTGCAGGAGGCTGACTTGCCTCGGAAGTGGGACAGGAGAAGTGCACAGCGTGTGGGTGTACGTGCGCGTACACCTGCTCAAATCGCAATGCGCGTGCCCATCTCCTGTCCCACTTCCAAAGCAAGTCCCTACCAATAGAGCTCGCTGGAGACAGCTCGACCTAAAAACTGCTTTAGGTGAGAATTGTTTCACTTACATTTCAGAATAAATTAGTATTTCAAATTAGTTAAAGAACTGATTGATTCCTTAGTATCCAGTCTGCCAATCTTGAGCACTGGTGCACAACAGGGGGATGTGCGCTAGAAGGCTGCAAAGCCTCAGTTGGACTGAGGATGCAGTCTGCCAATCCCACAGCACTGGTACCCATCGAGGTGATGAGTGCTGCGGAGCACCTATTGCAGAAAGTCCTTGGTATCCAGTCTGCCTGTCCTGAGCAGTGGTACACAGAAGAGAGATGTGCACTTAAAAGCTGCAAAGCATCAGTTGGATAACGCCTGAGGATGCAGTCTGCCAAGCCCAGAGCACTGGTACTCAGCACTGGTACCCATCCAGGGGATGAGTGCTGCGGAGCACCTATTGCAGAAAGTCCTTGATATCCAGTCTGCCTGTCCTGAGCACTGGTACGCAACAGCGTGATGTGCGCTTAAATGCTGCAAAGCATCAGTTGGATAACACACCTGAGGATGCAGTCTGCAAACCCCAGCCGAGCACTGGTACTCAGCACTGGTACCTATCCAGGGGATGAGCGCTGAAGAGCACCTATTGCAGAAAGTCCTTGGTATCCAGTCTTGCAGTCCTGAACAGTGGTACACAACAGAGTGATGTGCGCCTAAATGCTGCAAAGCATCAGTTGGATAACGCCAGAGGATGCAGTCTGCCAAGCCCAGAGCACTGGTACCCATTGGGGTGATGAGCGCTGCAGAGCATCTATTGCAGAAAGCCCTTGGTATCCAGTCTGCCAGTCCTGAGTAGTGGTGCGCAGCAGGGAGATGAGCACCTGAGCTCCTGGAAGCATCAGGTGGACAAACTCCTGACTATTTACTCTACAAATCCCATAGGCACCGGTACTTCTTAGGGTGACCAGTGCCAAAAGACTGCTTACCCTCAGTGTGCCAAGTGATGGCACCTCACTGCATCCAAGACTACAGCACATACTGTATCCCAGTCTCCAAACCTCCTGTGCGCACCTGAGCATCCATGTGTCAAACACCTGACTATCAGGCAGACGAGCTGCCGGGAAAATCTGGGCTAAACTTTCCAGGTCACTGCCACTGATGGGCTGGCAGCTTCAAAGGAGTCCTTAAAAATGTGGCCATACCAACCCTACAGTATTGTACTGATTGAGTGGAATGAATGAGTCCAACAAGGTCCAGGAGATTTTGAGGACTCTGGACTGTTTGCTAGGCTGAATAGCTGATGACATCTTTTATACCATAGCCTACCATTATTATGGCCTCATGGGATCCTTGTCTAGACCCAGTTGTCTAGGGGTGTCTCTGTATGCGATTTGAATCTTCCTGTGATGATATATTGGTACATATGAGGTAGTCTGCGGGATGTGTCCTGTTGGCATTTTAAATGCACCGCATTCTGTAGACCTCATAGGTCCCATTTTTTTGAAGTCCCTGGCTAAGCAATTAAAGAGACATTTAAAAGAAGCACTGTGTATAAGCATGTACACTATGCCGTGGTGTGACACACACATCGCACAGAAACGCGTGACTACTCTACAGTACTTGACAGTCAAATCCCTAAAGCAGAAAAAAACACTAATTCTCCAGTTATACGTAACTAACCTGGGTATTACTACCACCGCTATATGCCCCCATAAATTACATCAATGATGACATATGAAATCTATGGCGGTGCAAGTTATGCTTGGGTCATTTATGCATCACTGGTGAATTTCAGTTTTTTTTTTTTAGTATTAAATCTTTTTATTGCAAGAAATAGCACAACAGAAACAACGGCTCACATTGCAAGTGGTGCAGACCTCTCCCGCTAATGCCAGCACGGGAGGAGGCCCAAGCTGCGCCCAGTTCAAACAGTGTAGTACACAGCAAGTCGCCTACAACCCAACTGGGCCGGCCGCGTATTTAGGGTTCTGGAGCTGTCAGCAGAAGTAGTACGCCATAGAGTGGAGCCGTAACAAACCCAACTAGTCCCCCCTAACGAAGGAAAGAACCCCCCCCCCCCCCACCCCTCCCACCCCCCTCCTTGTCCAACAGGCGTGTACGTAAGGCAACTGTTGCCGTCTCAGACCGCCTCCTGGGCGGTTGCCTGTCGCCGGGTTCTCGGCCCCCGGGGTTGTGGAGTGGGATCCGGGAGTGGAGTGTCCGCCAGATGGAGCAGACGCAAGTATCGGGGGCAGCTCAGCTCCCTGAATTCCCCGGTGAGCAGGGTCAAAAACGGTCTCCAAAGTTCCGCAAATTCATCCCCCCTCCCGGCCTTTGTCAGTGACAGCTTCTCCATCCCCAGAACCATCCAGAGCCTATGCAACCACCCAAGTTGCGACGGGGGTTGAGTGTCCCTCCAGTGTGCCACAATGGTCTGAACTGCCGCCCCAAGCGCGATCGCTATGAGCCTCCCTCTTAAGGATTTCAGGGGGTACATCAAGGCATTAGGGAGGCCAAGCAGCACATAGGTAGGGAACCTAGGGAGCTGGGTGTCTAAGTGTGTGTCAATTAAGTCAAGTATGGCCGACCAGTAGGGTTGTAGATGTGTGCAGCTCCACAGCAAATGTTCTAAGGTGCCGAGCTCCCCGCATCCCCTCCAGCAGCGATCAGTGACTCGGGGGTCCCAGCGGGACATGTGGCCGATCGCCCTGCAGGGTGTCAACCTCCAGGCCGTGAACGCCTGAGGGTCAAGACCTGGCGAAAAGTCCGGATTGCCGAAGATCGGCGTCATCGGGGAGGGGAACGACGTGAGGCCGCGCCGTACTGCCACCATATCCCAAGTGGTCAGGACCGTGCTTGTGATGTGGGACGCGTAGAGATTGGGGGGCCGGTAGCGACGTGGTAAAAATGGGACACTCTGCAGAGGCTGGCCCGCCACTGCCTGGTCCTGGAAGAGCCAGTGTTTACTGGATTCCAGTTGATGCCATTCCACCAGTGTACGCAGCTGGGCAGCTTGAAAATATAGAGTGAGGTCAGGCAACCCCACGCCTCCATGAGCCGGGGGAGCGCGGCAATCACATGCTTAAATCGCGGCCGTTCCAAGCATACCGTGCCAGGTCGGATTGCGTCTTGTGAAGCCACCCCACTGGAGGGCGGAGGGGAAGAGTTTGAAAAACGTAGAGTATCTGAGGCAGCAGGGTCATTTTGACGGCGGCAATGCGACCTAGCCAGGAGAGGGTGAGGTGTTTCCACCGCTTAAGCGCCTGGTGCAGGCGTGCGCTAAGTCTCGTGTAGTTGGCATCCGCCGTGTCACGGACCGTCGGCGCCAGCAGCACCCCAAGATAAGAAACGGGGGAGGCGGGCCACCACAGGTCGTACTCAGCTTTGACCTCCGACAGCACCGCGGGTGGTAGAGAGACGTTCAGGGCCTCTGACTTCCCCACATTGACTTTGAAGCCCGAAGCTAAGGCAAAGGTATGGAGCTCCACCAAGAGGGCTCGGAGGGACTGCATCGGCGACATCAGGGAGAGCAGAATGTCGTCCGCGTATAAGCTGACTGTATGCGTGTCGCCGCCGAATGGGATACCCTCAATGAGCCGGTGTTGCCGTATGCGCTGTGCTAGAGGCTCCATATAAAGGGCGAACAACAGGGGTGACAGTGGGCACCCCTGTCTAGTACCGCGGCCGATCGGGAAGCGTAGAGAAGTATGGCCATTGACCCTGACCGTCGCTGCTGGTTGGCGATAGCAGTTAAAAATCCGGTTGCTGAGAGTCTCCCCCAGACCAAACTTCTGGAGTACCAGATCTAGATATGGCCAGTGCACCCGATCGAAAGCTTTCTCAGCATCGATAGTGAGGAGCATGCATCCCGGCCTTGTTCGAGACCCGGCCTCTATCAGGTGTAGAACTCGCCTGGTGTTATCACTAGTCTGGCACTGCGGGATAAACCCCGCCTGGTCAGGGTCCACAAGCTGCTGCATATAAGGGCCGAGCCTGCTCGCGATGATCCCTGTGTACAATTTGAGATCTATATTCAAAAGGGATATCGGCCTGTATGATCCGCACCGGTTGGGGTCGCGGCCAGACTTAGGTATGACCGATATCGCAGCTTCCAGTAGGTCCGGGGACACAGCACCGGGTTGATCGAAGGTGTTAAATAGATCACGCAGCAAAGGGGCCACTTGGGGGCAAAACGTCTTGTAAAAGGCCGCCGAGTAGCCGTCCGGCCCTGGCGATTTCCCCAGTTTGAGGCGTGATATCGCAGAGATCACTTCCTCCAACCCTATGGGGCGATCTAGGAATGCCGCCTGTGCCTCATTCAGGGAAGGAAGGGTCGCGTCCCGGAGGTAGTCACTGCCACATTGTACGTCCAAGCGGTCCGCCTCATAAAGATCGGCATAGACGTCCCCGAAGGCGGCGGCAATCGCGCCATCATCCATGACCGGATCGGCGTCCCCCACTTGAATGGACCGAACGAGCCGCGCCTGCTGCTGTTCCCGTAGCCTGCTGGCCAGGAGTCTCCCACAGCGGTCTCCACCAGTATAGTATGCGTGTCGCAGCCGCAGGGCAGCATATTCTGCAACATCCTGGTCTAGAGCCGCAAGCATCTTCCGTTCTGTACACAATTGGCGCCAGGCGCGTGCGGCTCCCGTGCGCTGATGCATTTGTTCCAGCTCCGCCATGCGTTGGGAGATCTCGGCTCGTTTCTGCGCACGTTCCTTATTGTTTGCAACGGCGAGGGAGATGAATTCACCCCGAAGGACGGCCTTGAGAGCTGCCCACTGAGTGGCTTTAGTGGTGTCGCCATTCGCATTGTGCTCGAGAAAGCGGCTCAGGGCGGTCTTAACGTGCTCCACCACAGCCGGACTACGCAATAAGCCGTCTCGTAGCCGCCAGTGACGCTGGGGCCGAGGAGTGGACGGCATCAGGAAGGAGGCCACCACCGGCGAGTGATCTGACAAAGAGGCCGGTTGGATCTCGGCGTCTCGTGCGCAAGACGCCATTTGGGAGGAACACAGGAAGTGGTTGAGGCGCGCGTATGTTTTGTGGGCAGCCGAGTAATACGTGTATGCCGTGGTATGTGGGTGCATCTGTCGCCATAAGTCAGTCAAGCCTAGTTCCGCAAGATGGGACCTACCCGTGTCCGAGAGTGCTCCCACCTGTCCAGAGCGTTGACCGGACCGATCCTTCGTATTGTGAAACACCAAGTTGAGGTCCCCCCCCCAGCACTAAGTGAGTATGTGTATTGGCCGTGACCGCCTCTAACGTCCGGTGTAGGAATGCCTCCTGACCCTCCTTGGGTGCATAAATGGAGCCTATTAAAAGTGTCTGCCCAGCAATGGAAAAGCAATGCGCCAGCAACCGGCCTTTAATCTTAGCCACCTTGTGTAGGACCCGCCCTTCGAATGTTTTAGCTACTAGTATCGCCACCCCAGCTACCTTTTTATTAGCAGAGGAGAAGAATTGCCACGGGAAGGAGCGAGTTTTAAGCCGATGGTGATCTTTAGAGAGCAAGTGTGTTTCCTGTAAGAGGCAGATGTCAGCGTTGGAATGTTCCAATAGTGAGAGGACCGCTCTGCGCTTGATAGGGTTGTTGAGACCTCGCACATTAAGGGTGAGGATAGTCAGTGGGCGGGTCATGGTGACTCCACAGGGAAAGAAGCCGTGTTGTGCGTATGGGCCTCAAGGGCCAACCTGGATGAATGGCTCTGTGTAGAGCCCGTGGACAAGGAGGATCCCCCCCGCTGAACCGCCCCTTACCCCTACCCCAACACACCCGTCCCCCCCTCGATCCCCCCCTAACCCCAACAAGAAACTGCAATGGAGCACCCCTTCAACCACCCAAAAACACATCATTGTCCAAGACCGGTCCCAGGGGACAAGTCAATGGAGGTTACCTGTGTGGACGTCCCGCCATCAGTCTCCTCTCTTCCGCCCCCCCTCCCCGGGGCCCAATACCTGCTAGAAGATCAGTGCGAAAGTGTTCTCCCCCTGAAGAAGTCTCAGGCAGTTGGTGCAGTGTCGCGGGCCACCTCTCGTACCGCGTTGGCCATCTCCGCCCTGATAGCCTGTGGGTCCGGGCGCACAGTGGATCCCGATGAACGACGGCTTGAGACCCTCTGCCAGCCATCTCTCGTGTAGCGCCGACGCCGTGGGGTGGACGTCTCCTCCTCGGACACTGTGATGCCTAGCACCCCGCAAGTGTCCTGGAGAGAGCGGAGTTGATGCAGGACGCCATTCCATCTAAAGATGATACGGAAGGGATGACCCCAAGCGTACGGCGTCTCATGCTCTCTGAGAAAGTCTGTAGCGATCTTGAAGGATTTACGCTTTTGGAGCGTGATCGCGGAGAGGTCCTGATACAGGGCTACTGGGTGGCCTCGGAATTGCAGCGGTTGCTTCTTTCTGGCTTCCCCTAGAATACGCTCCTTGAGGGGGTAGTCCGGGAGGAAGGCCAGGATGTCCGGCGCTGGGGCCGAGGCCCGCCTTGCCAGCCCCACTCGATGGGCCCTGTCGATTCTAATGGGGAAGTCCGCGGCCTCTCCCAGGATGTCTCAGAACAGGTCCCGGAGGTAGCCCGCAACATTGGTGCCTTCTTCGTTGGATGGAACACCCCGGACGCGAATGTTGTTCCGACGTGACCTGTTTTCAAGGTCCTCGGTGTGGGCCTGGAGATCAAACTGCTGGTCCTTCAGACGAACCACCTCCTGCTGCAGCTGCACGATCTCTTCATCCCTGGCGTTGTTTGCGTCCTCCATGGCGGCCACTCTCTCGCCGAGGCCGTCAACCTCTCTCCGCACCTCTCGGACCTCACCCGCCACTTCTTGCTTCAAGGTGAGGAAGTCTTCCCTGAGGGAATTGAAGAGGGATTCCAGGAAAGAGCGAGTTATAGGTGGCTCGCCTGCATCGACATCCTGCTGGGCTTTCAACGGACCTGGAGAGGGATGTCCCTTGTCAGTCTTCATCTGGGTTTTGGACAGCATCTCTGGCAGTGTCCGCTCGCCCTTCTTCCCCCCTCCTCGGGCGGCCATCTCGAGAGTGAGCGCTTCCGCGACGCTCCGTTATCGGACACGTGTAGCAGATGTGAGGGGCCTCTGCCCTCAGGAGACGGGCGGACCCTGAGGCACTCCGCACCGTTCGGCACGTGGCGGCCTGCACAGGCCGAAGGTGGCAGGCCGGGGCTCTGTAGGCGAGCGCACCAGTCGGGGGGTCAGTGCTACGGCCAGCAGTGTCCAGTCCGACCCCCGCAGCTGGACTCCTCCGTGTCAAGGTCTCCGGTCAACGCGGGGTGCAGAATTGTCGAGAAGCAAAATGGCGGCGGAGGCCTCCGTGGCGCCCGTGCCTGGTAGGCCCCCCCGGCCGGACGAGTGGTCCCTCGATGCCGTCACCGTGAGAGGTCAGGGTCGGGGCCCGAAAGGCGGGCCGGATCGGGGACGGCACCCCAGCTGCCTCCAGGTAGGGATGCACCGAGGCAAGATGGCGGTGTCAGGGCCGCCGCGGCGGTAGCTCCCAGGCTGTTCCTCGGCAAGGGGAGTGCTCTCCCGATATTGCTGTCGCCAGGGGTCAGGACCAGGCCCCGAGGGGGAGGGCTGGGCACAACAGCGGGCGCCTTGTTGAGAGTCCCGGTGAAGAGCGGGAGAAGCGGTACCTGCGTAGGCTGCAGCTGCGGCCTCGTGTTAGCAGTTGTGCGGCCGCCCCCGCCCTCCGCCGTCGCCTAGGTCCGGGGCTCCGGGAGTCATCTCGGGAGGCACCGGGCCAGCCCCTCTGGAGGGCAGATGATAGTCCACAGCAGCGCCCTGGTAGCACAGCGTGAGGTCGAGCCGGGCTCGGTGTCGTCTGCTCCGGTGCCAGGTCTGGAATCGCGCCTCCGACTCCGATCACCGAGGTGGACCGCCCTATCGTCTGCACTCGCTCTCCCTCGTAGCTATGGGAGCCAGGATGCGCCGCTGAGTCACCAGGGTCGTCCGGATCGCTCCCACCTCGTCTGCCGTAGCAAGGCAGGGGGAGAGCGCTAGGAAGCAGGATCGGGCCTGGACGGATCGGAGGAGCTTCGGAGAGAAGCGTCCGTTCACTCCGCCATCTTGGCCACGCCCCCCATTTTTTTTTTAAAGCTGTGTTTTTACTATTAGAATACCTATGTATAACTTCACTTTAAACGTTGTTATTTTCAGTGAACAGTATATATGTATGAGTGTATCAGACCCCTGGATAAGTGTTGTGCATCTCTGAATTAAACAAATGTACACACTGGATTATTTCTCTTTTTTTTTTCCCGCACACTAAACTTAACAACACTATATAAACTCCTGTCCAGTCATTGTCCCAGCTCAGTGATGGTTTTATGCTTTACAACGCACTCTTGTCTCCTGAGACCACGGGTCCTCTTTATCTCGTGGCTCAGAGGTTCTGAAAACCTTATTTATCCAAGATGGTGTACCTGTCTCGTATATTTTCTTTCAGATCCCACAGGGGCGAGCTCTATTGACCCGCCTCTTCCGCTCCCTTTGCAATGTACTCCTGTAAAGTCGCAAACAATCACTTTCTCTAAATCACTTTTTCATAGCTCTTCTTGGACTCTGTCGTGGGGCGGGACTTCCGTCTTCTGCGGGAAGCCCGCGCCCACGGAGTGGCTGGCCCAGATGAGCATTGGTGACGCGGGGCTCCCATGCCAGAGGGAGAGCCCCGCGGTGGCTGCAGAAGTAAGAAGGCAGGAGTGGTGGCTGAGGCCGCTGATGTGGTGAGTGGGACTTAGTTGTATCGTGGGGTCTGGGGTGGCGGCGGTGTGTGTGTGTGTGCATGTGTGTGTGTGCGCGTGTGCTTGCGCATGTGTGTGTGTGTGTGCGCATGTGTGTGTCATCAGCTCACTGTACCACGCACAAAAACCGTAGCCTGGAGTGACAGACGCTTTGTTGTTACGGCAGCCAGACTCTGGAACTCTCTCCCTTTGAAGACAGTCCTTGCTTCTTTTTAGGAAGAGGCTAAAGACTTGGCTGTTCAATCAGTAATCCTGTTCATAGATTTTGCCTACAGTCCGCTGCGCCGAGACGCCCCAGGGCATTTGTGCGCTTTACAAATTTAAAAAATAAATAAATAAATAAATATGTGTGTGTGTGTGAGCGTGTGCGGGTGTGTGCGCATGTGTGTGCCTGTGCGCGTGTGTGTCTGTGTATGTGTGTGTGTGTGTCTGCGTGGGTCGGTCTGTGTGTGTACGCGTATGTGTGTGTGATTGATTGCAGGAGGTTGTCTTGCCTCGGAAGCGGGACAGAAGATGTGCACAGCGCGTGGGTGTACGTGTGCATACACCTGCTCAAATCGCAATGCGTGTGCCCATCCCCAGTCCCGCTTCCGAGGCAAGACAGCAAGTCCCTAACAATAGAGCTCGCTGGAGACAGCAGCGCTTCGCGCTGCTCACGCCAGCTCGACCTAAAAAGGAGCGATCGCTCCCTTTATGTAAGATCTAAAGATAAATAAATGGGGTGATCGCCTGTAAATAATGATCTATAATAATAGAGTACCGATGATTTTGCTAACTCATTTTTTGTAAATCTTCACAGTGCTCAACAAATAATGCTTTGACCTCTGTTTTGTCAGCTTTGATTAAATTGCTAGGTTCAGTATTGAAAGACGAAAGCCCCAGACTTGCAAAATTGTCACGAAAATATCTCAGCCATAGGATATGAAAGACCTTATCCAGGGTGAGACAATCAAGAATGATATCCCAGCATAGGATTACGGCAGGGTTCGTCCACAGGCTAACCCATAATAAAAGAGGCACCAATAGGACTGAATTAACCCTGTTTTAATTCAGAATGGATGACATAACTAGAGGTAGTGTGAGGCAGGGTTAACATCCGACGAAAACCCTGGTTTTCCTCAGCCTGCAGAGTCCACAAGCTCCAGCACCACAGGTAGCCGCGCTAATGCACTGAGAATGATACACCTTCGGTGCTGGCAAAAGAGTCTCTCTAAGCAAACACAAGGAGATGATGGGCGGAGTGAGTGTCTGAAACTTTTCAGCCACTCACCCCCAGTCACAGATCTGGGTTGATTCCATCATCGTTCTTTAGCTCACTTCGCCACCCCAGTTCAGACTCAGACATATGCAAATCAGTCTTGACCCTGTGCCTTATGGGAACAGTTCAGACCGAACTGCCAAGCCAGGTCTTCACTGGACCGGAAACATGCATCCTGGGACCGGTTTCGGGGTAACACCCCTCATCAGCCAGGCTAGCTTGAATCCAGTGGCAGAGTGAGCAATCCGGTCCCAGGATGCTTGTTTCTAGTCCAGGGACGCACTTAAAATCAGACCCATCTGTGTACATACGAGGCGACTGGGACAGGGGTGTGATGGCCTGCGGTTCTGGCAACTAAGTCGCTCTCACTTCATCCTGGTTTCTTCTTTCTCCGCGTGGAACCATTGGGCGTTTAAAAGCCGCGTGACCTTCTCCACTGGGATTTACTATAATTTAAAAATTTTAAAATTTAAAAATGTGATTGATTGATTGATTGATTGATTGAACACAGGGGGGGGGGCAGAGGTTCAACAAACACACACGCTCTCTCCCACGATACACACACAATCACACTCCTCCCTCACACCTCACAGCAACCCTCTCGCCTCCCAGCAGACGCTCTCAGCAGCATCCCCTGATGCCAGAGTCACTACAACCAGCTCCCAGGGCTGCTCCAGCCCAGGGGCCCCCGGCTCTGTCTGATGAGGGGGCATTGCAGCGGGGGCTGCACACAGGGAGGGGGGGCGGGCGGGAGACTCTCCCACAAGCCGCCTGCCCCAGCCGGAGGAGAGAGCTGTGCTGTAAAGGTGAAGAGAGGAGGCAGGAAAAGCCCAGGTGTGTGAGGGTCTGAGAAAGAGGCGCTTTCTATTGTGAAGCAGAGGGAAAAAAAGTGAAGAGTTTGCAAAAATCCTTCGAGCCGGATTTGAACCAGCGACCTAAGGATAACAGACACTCCACTACAGTCCTCCGCTCTACCAACTGAGCTATCGAAGGCTAGGTTGGGAGGATATGACAAGGCGCTATATGACATGAGGAGCCATCTACCCCGCATTCTGCTTCTAAACACCAACTCAAGGGCTTGAGAAAACACCAAACCCTCCAATGGAGACTTTCCTTTCCTAAACAAAGCAAGCAAAGGAAAAGAGACAGGCCACCTGCGTTTCTCAAAGCTTCTTCCAAATGCTAAGACATCGCTTAGCGCACCTTAGAACAACCAGTCCAGACACAGTTACAGTTACAAACTACCTTATAAACGCCTCTCAAGGGCGACTGTGACTGGTGCCCCGGACAAAACACCCCCCTTCTCTCCAGGCCCCCAGGTGGAAGAATAGGAGACCTCACCCGGAGGATACAGACTCCAGAGTGACGGTCTAGACCCGACCTTCGTGAGACATGACTGCACCAGGGCCGGACTGGCCATGAGGCTAAAGAGAGAGCCCCCGCCGGACAGACAGACTGAGGCACTGCGCCCATCCTGCGTAAAACCGGGCTTGAGGAGCAGTGTCCCGCCCGCCCGTGTGCCTCTCTCCCGCCGGTGCTGCTTTTCCCCATCTGGCTTTACTTTAATAGTGTAAGCCCCCCCCCCGCCTCCTCTTTGCCTCCTTCCACCCAGCAGATATCCGCGAAACTAGGTGGGTCGCAAAACACTGTCAGTCTGACAATTGGCTCGGGCCTGTAAACAGATTGGGAAGCAGCCATCTCCGAAGATATAGTATTGCAACCTTCAGAAGCGAGTCTCTTCCTTTCAAAGCTGTCTTGAAACTAGACTCTTGATAGAACTGGAGACCCATAGAAACACTTGTGGGACACCCCCGCGCCGCACGGCCACCAGCTGCTGCGTGTGCCCCCTTTCCTCGCTCTCTGCCTCGCTGCCTGCCTCGCTGCCGGCTGACCCTGCTGTCGTCTGTTTTACCCTGTTTTGTTCTAAATTTGTGCTTGTATTTTTTTCATAGTGTTTTGCCCGTGTTAGCCTGTTTTGTTCTACATTTGTGCTTGTTATTTTTATTCCTAGTGTTTTGCCCGTGTTAGCTTGTTTTGGTCTACATTTGTGCTTGTTTTGGCAATAGTTTAGCCCGTGTTAGCGTCCTCCTTCTGTTTCCCGCCCTCCTCGCCGCCCCCCGTCTTCCCTCCCCGCTCCCCGCTTCCCGCCACCACCGCAGACCCCGCCCCTTTTTTTCTTCTGTTCCCTCCCCGCTCCCGCCTCCCAGCTGCTCCGCCCACCCGCGCACTTCGCCTTATATGGCGACCGTGCGAACGCGCAGCGGCCACGCGCAGCGGGTGCGCCGATTGTGCGCCGAAGGCGCGCCAAAGGTAAGCCCGTCTGCGCCCGTCCGCGACCGGATCGCGACCAGCGCCAGGACCCCTGGCCCACGAGGACCCCGACCGACCCGCCTGACGTACTCCGCCGCCACCCTCATCGCACTCAACACCAGCCGACTCCCAGATTGCCACCAAGCCACCCCACGACGCACCCACGGACCTTTCAGCTGCCACGCCTGCAAGTTCACCTGCATCCAGACCTGCCTCGCACCAGCACCCGCCAAGTCGAACACCAGCAGCACCCACCTCAAGTGCATCCTGCTCAACACCCGCTCCGTCCACAGACACGCCATCGAACTCTGGAACCTCCTAGACGCCACAGCCCCTGACGTTGCCTTCCTCACGGAGACCTGGATGAACGCCTCTTCAGCCCCCGACATCGCCATCGCCATCCCAGAGGGCTACAAGATCATCCGGAGGGACCGCAACGCCAACCAGATGGGAGGAGGCATCGCCATCATCCACAGGAACACCATCCGTCTCACGACCAGCACCGACAACACCCTGACCAGCGCCGAACACCTGCATTTCCAGATCCACACCAACCCGAACACCACCCTTAGAGGCACCCTGATCTACAGACCACCGGGACCACGCACACAATTCAGCGAGGACATCGCCGACTTCGTCAGCCCGCATGCCCTCCCCTCCGCTGACTACATCCTCCTGGGGGACCTCAACTTCCATCTGGAGAACAACAACGACCGCAACACCAGCACCCTGCTCGACAACCTCGCCAATCTGGGACTCAAGCAGCTGGTGTCCACCCCCACCCACCTCGCCGGACACACACTCGACGCCGTCTTCTCATCCAGCAAAGACGTCACCTTCAGCCACGCCACAGAACTCCACTGGACGGACCACAGCTGCGTCCACTTCACCTTCAAGAGAACGACGACTCACCACCACCAGCAACAGGCCGCCCGCAGAAGCTGGAACAAGATCACAGCAGACCAGCTCGCCACCTCCCTGAGCCAGCACCCTCCTGCCAGCTCAGCGAACCCCAGCCAGGCCGCCGACAACCTCACGAAGTGGATCAGCATCTGCGCGGACGAGCTCGCCCCGCTGAGAACCCCGCCCAGCAGACCCGGCAGCAAGAAAGCCCCATGGTTCACCGACGAACTCAAGAGCTCCAAGAAGAACTGCCGAGCCCTCGAGAAAGTCTGGAGAAGGGAACCTACACCGGACAACAGGACCACCCTCAAACTGGCCACTCGGAAGCACCACCAGCTGATCCGCGCCGCCAAGAAAACTGCATTCAAGGACCGGCTGGACAACAACGCGCACAACAGCAAGGAACTCTTCAACATCGTGAAAGAGCTATCCAACCCCAGCGCAGGAACCAACGACATCACCCCATCGCAAGACCTCTGCAACTCCCTCGCTTCTTACTTCCACAACAAGATCGCGGACATACACAACAGCTTCAACAAACAACCAACGCACACCATGACCGAACAACCTCCCCCCACCACCACCCTCCACGCCTGGACCCCGATCAGCACCGAAGACACCATCCGCACGATGAACTCCATCCACTCCGGATCACCGACCGACCCCTGCCCTCACCACGTCTTCAACAAGGCCGACGCTGTCATCGCACCCCACCTGCGAGACATCATCAACACATCCTTCGACACCGCCACCTTCCCTGAGAGCTGGAAGCACGCCGAACTCAGCGCTCTACTCAAGAAACCAACAGCGGACCCCACCGAACTCAAGAACTACCGCCCCATCTCGCTCCTCCCGTTCCCAGCCAAAGTCATCGAGAAGACCGTCAACAAGCAGCTGGCCGCCTTCCTCGAGACGAATGGATCCCTCGACCCCTCACAGTCCGGCTTCGGAGCCAATCACAGCACCGAGACCGCCCTCATCGCCGCCACCGATGACATCCGAGCCCTGATGGACAACGGAGAAACAGCGGCCCTCATCCTCCTAGACCTCTCCGCGGCATTCGACACGGTCTGCCACCGCACCCTAGTACAGCGCCTCAGCAACGTCGGAATCCAGGACAAGGCGCTGGAATGGATCATCTCCTTCCTCAACGGAAGAACACAGAGAGTCCGCCTACCACCGTACAAGTCAGAGGCCTCCGAAGTCATCTGCGGCGTCCCTCAAGGATCCTCTCTGAGCCCCACCCTCTTCAACGTCTACATGAGCCCCCTCGCGGCCATCGCACGCCAACACAACCTCAGCATAATCTCCTACGCCGACGACACCCAGCTGATCCTCTCCCTGACCAACGACCCCGCCACCGCCAGAGCCAACCTACACGAAGGGATGAAAGAGGTAGCCGAGTGGATGACGACCAGCCGCCTGAAACTGAACTCGGACAAGACGGAGGTCCTCATCCTGGGTTCTTCACCCTCCGCCTGGGACGACTCCTGGTGGCCTCCCGCCCTGGGCACCGCACCCAAACCGACAGACCATGCACGCAACCTGGGCTTCATCCTGGACTCCTCCCTCTCCATGACCAGGCAAGTCAACAACGTCTCCTCGGCGTGCTTCAACATCCTACGCATGCTACGGAAGATCTTCTGGTGGATCCCCACCGAGACCAGGAAGACCGTCACCCAGGCCCTCGTCACTAGCCGACTGGACTACGGCAACGCCCTCTACGCCGGTACCACCGCCAAGCTTCAGAAGAGACTCCAGCGGATCCAGAACGCCTCAGCCAGACTCATCCTCGACATCCCACGACACAGCCACATCTCCGGACATCTGAGAGATCTTCACTGGCTCCCCGTCAACAAAAGAATCACCTTCCGCCTCCTCACCCACGCACACAAAGCCCTACACGACCAAGGCCCGGGCTACCTCAACAGCCGGATCAACTTCTACGCTCCCAAACGCCACCTCCGCTCAGCCAACCACGCCCTCGCCGCCGTCCCCCGCATCCGAAGAGCAACTACAGGAGGAAGGTCCTTCTCCTACCTGGCCGCCAAGACCTGGAACTCCCTCCCGACCGACCTGCGCCTGACCCAAGACCACCTCTCCTTCAGGAAGAAGCTGAAGACCTGGCTGTTCGAGCAGTAGCGGCACCCCCCCCTCCCCTAAGCGCCTTGAGACCCTACGGGTATGTAGCGCGCTCTATAAGTGTCATTGATTGATTGATTGATTGATTGACCATGCACCCATAGACAATGGCAGGATAACGTAGAAAGCGTGTCTGCCAGTGTGGTTTCCAAATCCTAAGAACTGCTAAGAGTTTAGCCGGATATGATCCCAGGCCTGCGGGGGGAAAAAAAGTAAATGTGCAAAGAATAGATTGTTTGACGTAACAGTTTGTGATGTGCGCAGGCGCCTGGGGAGCGCTCCACAAATAATATACAACTCGTGCAGCTTAGCCAGGCTCCCAGATTGGGGTCATTTTACGGGAGATTGGCAACATTTTGGGCGACTTGACCCAGGCCTTCCTTGTTCATAAAGTTCAAATGATTAAATAGTTACATGCAAGCATTATTATTATTTGAACACCAGATTGTGTATTTCTAAAAAACAATACTGCTTTTCATTTACAGAATATTAACATATTAAACATATATTGTATACATGCATTCTATTTAGCAATAACCGAATTTCAGCGTTGACTGTAAGCAGTTTCATGCCCTTTAAAGTGCTGGGAATGCTAGGAGCGTGACGTCACTTCCTGTGAAGTCACTCGACGTGACGTCTTTTTGGGTGACCTATGCTAATTAGTCCCCTGCTAATTTAGGCCCCGTGCCCTGCTTACCATATCTAAGGTGTGTCCGTCCATCTGTCCGCTTCACATTCCAGTTCAAGAAACACATCAGCTGCTGTGACTGAGTCCAGACTATGCAGTGAGAGTGACCTTCGGTGAAGTATTTTAAAGATCGACCGCCATCTTGTGGATGATCAGGGGAATGATTATGAAGGAAGAGTACGAATGGCGCCAAATATGTAATGCAAAGAAAAGCAGCTGCAAGTGAAAGTTAAAGAAAGGCAATTCTAAATCTCGCGTGAAGTATTCTTTCGGTGGAGTCAAATGACGTACTGCACCGCACGTGCTTTTAATATATCGCATAACATCGTGAAAAGCAACTTTTGTTCAAAAACATTGTATCGCTTTGTCAATCGTGATTAAAAGTTCTGTACTTGTTTTACTTTTCCAGTATTTGTAAGTGCAATATTTGTTTTACTAAAAACAAGAAAGATACTTTTCCCAAAACACATGTCAGCAGTGGGATTCGAACCCACGCCTCCAGAGGAGACTGCGACCTGAACGCAGCGCCTTAGACCACTCGGCTATCCTGACATCTAAGTAGTTGAGTAGAGTGTGCACTACAGGGTATAACAATAGTGGAATGATACTTCAATGTTATAGTACTTGGAAATATAATTGGACCCTAAGACATTACTCTGGGGGTGCCTTTCTTTGAGAAATACAAGAAATGTCCACACTGTACCGACTAACCACTTCCTGCAGCCCCTCGATGAACTGCTTATCAGATGATGCTATTAGATCATATCAGGTGCCCTATCTTATACAGACCCACTGACACCTGACGTCACCAGTCAGGCTTCAAGACACACAACTCAACCCAGCCAGGCTCAGTATGTTATAAGAAAGCTTGGTACTGGTATGGACCAAGTGGGTATGTGATATGTCTTATGGCTGGCACGGAGACCAACATAGACATGCTGTCTGGATGCGATTCATATATTGCATTGTATTGTATTGTATTGTAATTGCATTTATATAGCACTTACTACCCCTGACAAGGCGTCAAAACGCTTTTTCCGGGACCCATAGAGGATTAGTGTTGAATTTGTATAGTGAAACATGCAAGTACATTTTAAGTGGTGGATAGGTTAGTCAGCTATTTGGATTTGGAATGATAGCAGAAGGATAGAGGAGGACAACGGTTTGTATTTATATAGCGCTTGTTGACGCACGCTATTCAGGAAGCCTACAAAGGATTTGTGGTGAATTAATATGGTGAAATATGAAGTAATTTCAGTGGTGGATATTAGTCAGTTACTTGGAGTGAGAAGGATAGCGGAGGGATGAAAGGGGAAGAAAGATTTGCATTCATATAGCACTTGTTACCCCTGATGGGTGCTGACTAGCTTTTCTGGCGAGTAGCACGCCACTCCGGAACGCATAAAGGATTACTGTTGAAAATTAGTATAGTAAAAAAAATATGAAGTAATTTGAGTAGTGGATATGTTATTCAGTTATTTGGGTAGGATATTAGTATAGTTTAATATGGAAATTGAGAAGTGAACAAGTTAGTCTGTTAATTTCAATTGAAAAGGATAGTGGAGGGATAAAGGAGTGAAAGATTTTTTTATATTTTTTTAGCAATAGGAGGAGGCTTTTGGATGAGTAAGAAGGAGTTTTGGAGGGGAGGACTCAGAGGAATGAGTTTAGAAAGGTTTGTTTTAGGGGATCGGTATAGTAAAAGAGGTGTCAGATGATGCAAGCAGGGGTAGAGTAGGAGAGAGTCTAGAAAGGGTTATTTTGGCAGTCATAGTAGTGGTATGGGGTTTGGGATAAATGAGAGAGTGGATGTAGAGGATATATCGATAGATGTATAGGATGAGAGCTAGGGTAGTGCAATGGAAGGAGTAGTAGAAGAAGTTTGAGATGAGTCAGAAGGTTGGGCTAGAAGATATATTGAGTGAAGTATAGGCTGAAAAATAGGGTAGTGCATTGGAAATGCTAAATTAGAAGAAAGTGATAAAGATATAGATTCATAATTACATTGAAAGTATATAGATACATAAAGGAGGTACGTATATGTAGATTAAAGATATTGATAGAGGCAAAGGATGAGAAATAGGGTAGTGCATTGGATATGCTTTTTCAGGAGAAAAGTAACAGACACACAGATCCAAGTACATGGAAGGTACATAGATGCACATGGAAGTATGTACATGTAGACCAAAGATGATTTTTATTTATTTATTATTTCTTTTTCTCTCAACAACATAATTATTTTACATGGTTATACAAAGTAATACACAAAGATAGGTACATATCTATAGTGAAAAAAAATGCCAGATTTAGACGGGAGTCTCCCAATGTTTAAAGCCTAAAAAGGCTTTATTTAGATGTGTCCTGCCTGAAATTGTTCCCACCTCTATACAAGTCATTGTGAAAATACATCTCCTGATTATATTTATGAAATCTCACTCTTTCTTCTTTCCAAATATTGACATGTCCGGTGATGGACTGCTAGGTTCAGTATTGAAAGAAGAAAGCCCCAGATTTGCAAAAGTGTCACAAAAATATCTCAGCCATGGGATATTAAAGACCTTATCCAAGTTGAGACAATCAAGAATGATTTCCCTGTATAGCATTACAGCAGGGTTCGTCCACCGGCTAACTTATAATAAAAGAGGCACCAATAGGACCTTATTAGAGATAAAACTCTGTTTTAATTCAGAATGGATGACATAACTAGAGGTAGTGTGAGGCAGGGTTAACATCCGACGGAAAACCTGGTTTTCCTCAGCCTGCAGTGTCCCCAAGTACGAGCGCCACAGGTAGCTGTGCTAATGCACTGTGAATTATACACCTTCTGTGCTGGCAAAAGAGTCTCTCAAAGCAAACACAAGGAGGTGAGGGACGGAGTGAGTGTATGAAAATTTTCAGACACTAACCCCCAGTCACAGATTTGGGTTGAATTCATCATCGTTCTTTAGCTCACTTTGCCACCACAGTTCAGACTCAGACATATGCAAATCAGTCTCCATCCTTTGCCTCATGAGAACAGTCCAGACCGAACTGCCAAGCCAGGACTTCACTGGACCAGAAACAAGAATTCTAGGACCGGTTTCAGGGTAACACCCCTCAAAAGCCAGGCTAACTTGAATCCAGTGGCAAAGTGAGCAAGGGACCCATATCTGGGCATACCCTGCCAACTTAGGGCGAACACAGCAAAAACAAGGAGATGATGGACGGAGTGCTCAAACATTTCAGACACTCACCCCGAGTCAGATCTGGGTTGAATCCACCTGTGGAAAATGACTAAAATTAGGTATACATAAGCGGCGTTCATTTATGTGCACCACAGCCACTGTTGACAGTAGAGTGAAAATCGCGT
Source organism: Lissotriton helveticus (assembly GCF_964261635.1). Lineage (NCBI taxonomy): Eukaryota > Metazoa > Chordata > Amphibia > Caudata > Salamandridae > Lissotriton > Lissotriton helveticus. The sequence continues at coordinate 316,220,749 of NC_136058.1, read as the reverse complement.
AACAGTGGCCACGCCATCTTGTCCCTTTTAGGCCCCATCATGCACGTAGGTGGCAGCCATTTTGTGTGTCATGACCTCTCTGCCCACTGCCAATAGCCTGCGCGTCTCTCCCCCTCACTCCCCAGCCCCGCAAGCATTCCCCCGCGCTCTGATAGCCCCCGATCTCTCCTGCCCGGGCCATAAACGCACCTCTAACGCGACCCGGTCTCCGAGCCACATCCCGTGCTGAACCCCCTCGCTCTTTCATCTCATTCATGGAACAGGCCCTTTTGATAACCTCTTCCTCCCTGCCCGATTGTCCGGCCTGATCCCAGGCCATCACCTAGCCCGACAGATGCAGTTTATTGCCCCCTACAGTAGGACCTCGCCTCACATCAAAGGAGCGGTGGTTAATCAATACCCTCACACCTTCAGATCCGACTGATCACCCACTTTCCCGTTCCCAGCGGAATGTCCAGCTGCGCGATAACCACCACATGCTGAGATCGGGGTGGGAACTCTACTGTAGATACGTGTGGGAACTGGCCTGGACCGGGGATTCCGAGGATGTCTTTCCTGGCCTTCAAAGAAACATTACGGGTGCAATGTATGTAATAAAGCCATAAACCTGTGTATAAGAGGCCAGGCCTCAGAGATGCGGTTAGAGCACCTCGAGAAGATACCCTGTTGTCTGATTTGACGTGTTCTGCTCCGTCGGAATAAACTCCTGTTTCCTGCCTTCCAGTCTCCAGCGCCTGCCTCTTTGTTTGGTAATATTGAATGGTATGAGAGGCGGCTAACGCCGGGCAAACACTGAAGGTTCTTGGTCGACATTGTCCCTGCCTTCTTCACAATTGGCGTCCCAAACGTGGGGCCCATCAGTGACACGTGGATCCAGTGGGAGAGGTCCCAACGACAGAGTAAACGACTGCAACGATCGGGAAGTGCACCTGCCCGATAGACCCTCGTCTGGCAGCCGATCATCCAAACTTCACCGGTTCTGAGCAGACCTCTCTCGAGTGATCTACGGTCCTGACTGGGAACCATCAGGAGTGCCACAGCAATTACGGAGAATAGAGGACGATCAGGCGCTGGAAGCGGAAGACGAGAAACTGTCCATGCGGTCCGGGTAAGGTCGTGTAACACGACGAATTGCGAATTGATTGTTTGAAAATACTAGTATTACTCATTTGATTGTTTCTGAGAGATTCTCTGTCTGCAAACAGGGAAGAATAGGAGTATTCTCTCTTTGCAGATAGTGAAGGGTAGGTAACGCAGGCCTTTGCCCCCGTTGTAATCCGTCGTGCCTGCTTCCCTCTCCATTTGATTGATTGTTATCCAAGCATTTACTGTTTTGGAATTGGTTCTCTTTGGATCATTCTCTATTTGCAAACAAGCACAGAGTCGCAATACTCTGTTTAGTCTTTGCAGATAGTGAAGGATAGGTAACGCAGGCTTTTGCCCCCGTTGTAATCCGTCGTGCCTATTTTTATCCCTCATTTGATTGATTGTTTATCCGAACATTGATTATTCGGAATTGGTTCTCTTTGGGTTATTCTCTATTCACAAATAAGCACAGAGTCGCAATACTCTGTTTAGTCTTTGCGGATAGTGAAGGATAGGTAGTGCAGACTTTTGTCCCCTTTGTAACCCGTCATGCCTATCTTTGCTCCGTTTGTTGGTAGTTGGTTCAGCCCGGACCGTTTATTAGAGGTAGATCATCCGGCTCCACCGGAGGACACCCCTAATAAAAAGGACATATATATATAAAAATGCGGATTAGCCGCTGTATCGTGCTAGCAAACTATAACATAAAAATCGTTAGGAAAAACAAAAGGAATCGAGCAAAATCAGTAGGCCACTGATGGGATCTCTTTTTGACCTCGCTGAAATAGAAACATTAGGAACAACCCCTCATGAGAAATATGAAACTAGTGAGAGGAACCGAGCTCGATGCCATGATGGCTGCAAGACAGCTCGGCTCCGCCGCCCACCCCGCCCAAATGACGACAAACCCTATGCAAATATTATAAATATATACAACACTCCAGCAAAGTAATATGTTAAAACGTTTTATTATACAACTATTTACATGGCAGCCGGCTGCAACATCAATCCCAATGCATTCGCCGTCTGCTTGACGCTGTTCCTGTCCCCCCTTTCCTTAAAAGTAGCAATGTTGGGCTACTTTGGGCTACTTTTTAGTAGGGTTTGGGCTTTAGAAAGTCTACAAAAGCCATCAGCCGGCGAGGTAGCATCGGTGGCGGCCTGGGGTGGAGGACCGTTGTGCGAATAGCCCGGAGGCGACACCACGCGCCGAGGCCCGTCCCCAGGACGTCCAGAGGTGGTGTCCAGCAAGTTGTGTGCGGGGGATGCCTTGCTGATGGCTCTCCTCACCCCCCCGCACCCTCTTCTGTTGCCTGGCCCGGCTAGCTCAATCGATCGAGCATGAGACTCTTAAACTCAGGGTCGTGGGTCCGGCCATTTTGTATATCTACGCCAGGAGATGGCGTGGGGCGCCCATGGAGAGGCGGCGCGGACGGCCCCCCTCCCCCTCCAGGTAGAGGTTCCTCTCCAACACTAAGATTGCCATTAGCGTTCCACTCGACGAGCCCCCGCGGTGGACTGGCCAGGAGACCCGCTCCGGTGGCCGTGGTGAAGGGCGGCTGCTGCGGGACTCACAAGATGACGGCCAGCTCATTGGCCCTCGACTCCCGCGGGCTTCCGGTGGGGGCAACCGCCACTGTTGCTCGACTATCCTCCCCATGGATATGCCGCTGCCCCGGGTGACCGCCGCCTTATCCACATCTGGTGCCGTAGGAAAGGCTGATTCAGCGCATCGGTGGAGGGACACGCCTGCTGTCCCGCTCTCTGGAGTGGCCACAACGTTGCCACAAGATGGTGGTGCTCTCATGCTGACGCCAGCTTTTGTCCGAATTACTAAGAGACGCTGTAGACTGCAAACTCGATCAGCTCCGGTGGGACCTCAGTGTGACCCGGTAGGGAAGATTTTGCCTTCCTCACCTTTAAATCGCAGTTCATGCCGCCTGCCCTTTCTGCTGGCGTTAATGGAATTTTTTGAACTGCCGAAAGGGGTTCTGGTCCGACCACTTGTTATTGGAGGCATTTGGACTATACTCTGGACCCGCCCGGCCTCGACCAAAATGGTGCCAGTATAGGCGGGGCTTGCAACTCCTTATGACGTTCTAGTTGCTTAAACCTTGATGTTATGGGATATGTATGCGGTCTTTGTGCACACGGCGGGCGGGGAAGGGTACTGTTGATGTGTTTTTTTGTCATTTTTGATTATTGTATTATTATAGCTTCGAAGTAATGTTACTGATGATACTCGCCCATGGTGTACGTATGGACGATTTTATCGTAACTGATCCTGTTATACTTCCAACTATAAAATAAACCTTCACTGGTCCTGCAACCGTTAGTCGCGTTTAGTTTTTCAATTAAATGGCTCGTCCTTTACTTACTTCTATACTACAGTGTAATGTCTCCTTACCTCATGCGTTTCCCGTCTGCTCCGTGACCGGCCTACATGGTTGGAGGCCCGTATTTGAATGCTGACATCTTCAGAAATAAAGTCTTTTTAAATATGTGGAACTAGCCTCATAACAGTCACTTAGATTGGTAGGTTCTCGAATAAAGGCTACTATTCTCAAATAAATAAAGGGCAAGTAAAATGAAGCAATTTTGGTTATGAAAAATCAGAAAGACATGGTACACAGAAATAACGCGAAAAGAATAGTCAGGATCTGTCATATTTTACATTCCTGCAGCATAAGCAATAGGTAAGGATCCTGATATTTAGATATCTCTATGAATAGGACAGTAGACCAGTTCCTCTGGGCTTCAATGCCGAGATGCAAGGTACTGCATCCCAAAGAAGATAAGTCAGGTACGTGGTAGGTAAAAACATTTTCGTGGTTATGCGCGCTGATGTGCTTTGAACGCTGCCCCCCCTCCCCTCTTTTCTTTCTCTGCAGGTTAATATCAGAATTTCAGCTGAAGTATGGATAAGACCCAGAATGCACCGTGTTCCACGCAGAAAAGAATTTTTTTTGTATAGTATGAATGTTCGCATGGGCCCTGATTTGTGTCGTATGAATGCTTATGTGTGGCGCACGTCTGGGTTGACGAAAGAATGCTTTTTGTATGACTGAGGTGTTGATCGAACGGTTAATGGGATAGGAAAATTAAGCCCGAACATGGTACCTGCATGCGAAAGACGAATAAAATTATAGCACATTCTCTAATTAGAGACGACTCTCTCTCTGGAGTTAGTAAATTGGAGAGTGGCCTACACCAGAAACTTGAAGGGTTATTGCAGTACAACGAACCCGACCCCAACCAATATCCCAAATATATATATCCAAAATGACGCGCACCAGTGAGTCAACTTATGTGCTGACTAAATAAGAAAAGCTAAGAGTACCCCGGGTCGGGGTTCATCCAAAATCCCCCTCAGCCCAGAAATTTGGGATGTTGTCATGTTTTAGATTTACCTCTTTTTCTTCCATCCTCATAGAAAAATCGGAATTGTCCCATTATCATCATCATTTGCTAGATGTTGGAAGACCCCACCGTGAGTATAAGCGCGACTGGACTAGTGTCCGACCAATTAAAAGGAGTAAAGTATTTTTTTGAAACGAGGTTACCAACATAAATTGTCTACTATTAGGAAGGAAGGAGAACAAAGAGCTCGACCCCCAAATGAATTAATTGGAGTACTGAAAATACGCAACACGCATGAAAAGGTCCTTTTGCCCAAAAAAGCTCTGTGTTTTGTCTTAGGTTTTCGTACTTGATGTATGTACTGTCGCACCCTATCTGGTATTTGTGTGTACGTAAACTATGAATTTATGTTTTCCCTCAGCTTGTGTTTTATACGTGAAACCGACCTGTACTGTTCTATATGTGTGTGCACTGAATAGTCTATTATTATACACGTTTCTCTCTCTCTCTCTCTCTTTTTATGTTGTACGTGTACTAATAGCCTATTTGGTGCGCACGACGCTCTCTCCCTCTGAGGGCTCCCTTGCTCCCTTTTCAATAAATGACGACACTGTACCTCGCCGGTACAGGTATAATTGGCTTTAGACACGACAGTGTTTGAACAAATTGACAGAAACAAAACGATCGTATTTTGCCATATTACTACCTCTCCTTTCTGTAAAATGATGGAACTTAATTGGCTGAGAAAGAAAGGACAGGTAAGACGACTGATGTCCCCTAAACTGACCCTTAAAAGGGAACTATATGTCAGTGGCTTTTGTTTTAGTGCTTTAGTAACACCACCCTCATCATTCGGATTTCCACCGCCCATTGCATAAAAGTAAGAATGTTCGAAACGTCCCCGTTTTTCCAGAATGGTCCCAGTTCTGTACCAGCCGTCCCAGAAAATCTTAAAGACTGTAGCTGTAAGCCCATGATAATAGCACTTCACACTTTTATAAATTAGCAGACCTTGAAGAAACATATAGCTCAACAGGATTTGTTTTAGACAAACGCGAGTCTCTACTGGAGGAGCCGGTTTGAACTCGATAAACCATGTAAATTTTTAGATATCAAACTTCTTGCCACGTTCTCAAATATAACAGGAATAAACACCAGACAGACATGATGTTTGAAAATAGAAAAATGCTTGCCGACCTGCACAACAGCAATGATGCATGAGTTAACAGCATACACCGATGTAAGGATTACTAAGCATCCACCCTATCGTGACCAATGAACGTTTCCCCAACTACTTGGGGTTGGGAGAGAAATTAAAGTGTGTAAACGTCTTCCCCTGCCAATTCTCTAAGACTTGTTTTTTTTTTGTACTCATTTAAAGATAACGTGCAGTCGTTGGAGGAGAGGGGCCGGACGTGACGCACAGCCTGGCTGCAGATCGGGGAATATCTATGACCTCGACCAAGGTGGAGCCACAGAGCAAAGAGTTGCGGGACAAGGCACCATTCTCAACGTGGAAAGTGAAGGAAAGAAGGGCTGTCCAGAAGCCCCTGCATGTTGATGAGCTCGTGCCGAAAGTCCCAGCCCATTGTGCCCGATTGATGGGCCCACTTGCTTGAAATTTCTGCCCTCCTTGGTCCGTCTCAGATCTGATCCCACTCCACCCTCTCTTCCCTCGGCCTCCCAAAGCACGCCCCCATCACCCCCTTTTTCCATATGGAGTTTTTTGAACTTGACTTGGAGAAGAAACACAGCACAAAAGATAGAATAGGGTTTGTCACAAAGAAAGAACAGAATGCGGGTACCCCACCTAAGGTACCTATGATAGATTAGTTAGGGAACAGGACAAACACAGGACTGTGGTCCGAGAGCAAAGAATGGCCACACCCTGCAACGCGAGATCTGAAGTAGAGCTGGACGCATAGCTCCACCGCCGGTGCTCAACAGTGCCAACGAAAGAGGAAGAACGATGAGAGCCTACCAGTGATGGCTCGCTGTAAATAAGACACTGGGAAGACGAACCCTTTTTGAACATTGCCACCCCTTGACTGTCCCTTGTATTAAGTTGGATTCCTCTCCCAACCACTTTCTATTGATTATCGCCCAATTGAGCTTTGGTAACCTTACATCGGTCACTTTTCAACTGTACATGGATAACTAAGAAGGCGTTAACTCTGTACCTTGATGATTGTAGAACACCAGTTATGCACATGAACATGCTGTCTAGTTTTGACCCCCATGGAGTCCAGACCTCAAGTGATAATAGCCCTTATTCTGCCAGAACATTTTTTTGTATGACATCATGTTTGTATTCGAACGAATCTCCTACATCGTCTAAAGTAATGTCCCCGCCTCCAAGGTCTAACGTATGACGCAGCTAATGTAATTTTGTATGCACTGTCTCCCCGCCCATCACATTGACTACACATGGTTATGTACGAGTCTGTCTACATTGATAGCAGAATTATTTCCATCTGCCTGTAATGCATATGGGCTACCAAAGCGAATTATATAACTAATGTCAGCTTGTCCATCCTCACCTATGACATGAACAGGAATGAACTAACTTATGATATAAACTGGGGACTGTGGAAAATGACTAAAATTAGGTATACATAAGCGGCGTTCATTTATGTGCACCACAGCCACTGTTGACAGTAGAGTGAAAATCGCGTAACAGTGGCCACGCCATCTTGTCCCTTTTAGGCCCCATCATGCACGTAGGTGGCAGCCATTTTGTGTGTCATGACCTCTCTGCCCACTGCCAATAGCCTGCGCGTCTCTCCCCCTCACTCCCCAGCCCCGCAAGCATTCCCCCGCGCTCTGATAGCCCCCGATCTCTCCTGCCCGGGCCATAAACGCACCTCTAACGCGACCCGGTCTCCGAGCCACATCCCGTGCTGAACCCCCTCGCTCTTTCATCTCATTCATGGAACAGGCCCTTTTGATAACCTCTTCCTCCCTGCCCGATTGTCCGGCCTGATCCCAGGCCATCACCTAGCCCGACAGATGCAGTTTATTGCCCCCTACAGTAGGACCTCGCCTCACATCAAAGGAGCGGTGGTTAATCAATACCCTCACACCTTCAGATCCGACTGATCACCCACTTTCCCGTTCCCAGCGGAATGTCCAGCTGCGCGATAACCACCACATGCTGAGATTGGGGTGGGAACTCTACTGTAGATATGTGTGGGAACTGGCCTGGACCGGGGATTCCGAGGATGTCTTTCCTGGCCTTCAAAGAAACATTACGGGTGCAATGTATGTAATAAAGCCATAAACCTGTGTATAAGAGGCCAGGCCTCAGAGATGCGGTTAGAGCACCTCGAGAAGATACCCTGTTGTCTGATTTGACGTGTTCTGCTCCGTCGGAATAAACTCCTGTTTCCTGCCTTCCAGTCTCCAGCGCCTGCCTCTTTGTTTGGTAATATTGAATGGTATGAGAGGCGGCTAACGCCGGGCAAACACTGAAGGTTCTTGGTCGACATTGTCCCTGCCTTTTTCACACACCATTGTTCTTTAGCTCACTTCGCCTCCCCAGTTCAGACTCAGCCATATGCAAATCAGTCTTTTTTAAAAAAAAAAAAATTATTAACAGTTTCCAATAAGTCAGCATTAATACACTTGATAGCCTCAGACACGCGAACCAGGGTCTCAATGCTCTGCTTATACATCGGTAGCAACAGGGTGAACATCAAAACAAAAAGCATGAACATGGCAATCCCCATTTCCTCATCTCTCAGTTTACCCCTACCCCATCACCCTCACCCTAGGTATCTTTGGACTGAGCTATCATTTGAGATTCCTGTATCTCGAGATCATAATACTGTATCCAGGGAGTCCACATTTTCCAGAATTTCTTGGGGCACCCCTTAGCCACATATGTAGTCTTTTCACCTAACATGTACATGTCCATCCCCTTTTTCCATTCGTCTACTGTGGGCTCCTGATTTACCCCCCAGCTACGAGCCACATCTCTTTTGGCGACTACCAAGCCAAGATTGTTTAACAGCAATTGTGGTTTTGAGAGATCCAGTTCTGCACTTATGCCTAACAGCATGAATTTGGGATCTCTGGGTATCTTCTTGCCTCTCACTGCCTCGAGCTCTAATACTATATTGTCCAAGTAGACCAGAACTCTTCGGCACTCCCATATCGTGTGGAAATAATTACCAGTTTCCTCGTTGCATCTGATGCAATTGGGAGATTCTGCCCTTCCCATCTTGTGTAGTCTTGTCCTGTCGTAATAGGTCCTGTGTAAGAATTCGAATTTAATTAGTCTAAGTTGTGTCTTGATGGCCCCTTTGCGCAGGTGCATCAGCGCATTTTCCCAGTCCAAGTCTTCTAAAATTCCCAACTCCCGTTCCCACTTTACTCTTAGTTTCTGAAGTGTGTCTGGTTTATTATTTATTACAGTACGGTAAGTCCAAGAGACTGCTTTTTCTGCCAATTCACGCATGAGGAGTCTTCCCTCTAGTGGGGTATATTCGGGTAGTGCTTCTGTGTCTATGCGTTGCGCCTCCCATGCATGGGCCAGCCTCAAATATTTATAAAACTGTGTCTGTTGCAAATCATAGACCCTCCAGAGGGCGGAGAATGTGGCTAATTTCTTCCGGTCTAAAATGTCTTTGATTCGGGAAATACCCAGGAGGTCCCATTTTTTAAAACCACTCAGTCGTACAAACTCTTTGAGCCTCTCACCTACCCATAGAGGAGTTTCTCTAGTAATTCTATTGTTCCAGTTGATATACTGATCAGTTTTTTTCCAAGCAGTAAGCACCACCTGTGTGGATGTGAGTAGTTTTGTCGTTCCCTTCCACCATAAAGATAGTGTGTATGCGGGTGTAGTTCGAATTATCTGCGCTCCAACGCATAAGCAGGGTGATCCCCGGGCATGTGTTCCCAGTCGTTTACCACTATGAGGTGAGTAGCATAGTAATAGGCTCTTATATCAGGTAGAGATATGCCGCCATTCTACTGGTTGCGTTGGAGCGTAGCAAGCTTCACCCTAGGATGTTTCCCATCCCAGAGAACCGTACGCAACGCACCATCTATCTTACTAAAGACTTCATCCGGGATGGGAAAATATGTGTTCTGAAGGTTGTAAAGGAATTTTGGCAACGTTATCATCTTATATAATGCTGCTTTACCTAAGAGTGTCAGTGGTAGCGTACTCCATCTTTCTATGTCCGTCTTAAATTCTCTCAGGATTCTATACAGGTTCCGGCTAAGTGTCTCTCTGCGGTCTGTAGTTATAAAAATGCCTAAATATTGTATGCCAATATTGTTTACTTGGAGGCGTCCCGTGCATTCGGGAGGCTTCCATCCCTAGTTTGCATTATATAAACATGATTTGTCCCAGTTTATTTTGTAGCCAGCATGTTTGCCGTAGCAGTCGAAACACGCAAATATTCGTGGAAGCGTCTGTCTGGGGTTCGTAACGTAGAGAAGGATGTCATCCGCATATAAAGATATGCATTCATCCTGAGTCTCAATGTCCTTAAGTCGAAAGCCCATTATACCTGGATTCATCCGAACAGCGCATGCGAGGGGCTCCAGTACTAAGGCAAAGAGGAGGGGAGAAAGGGGGCATCCTTGCCTCATCCCGCGCTCTATCGGAAAGTCCCCCGAGAGTACCCCATTTACTCGTACCCGAGCTATTGGCTGTTCGTATAATGTGGCAATCCATCGCATAAAAATAGGGCCAAAGACGAATTTCGCCAATGTTGCCATTAGAAAGGGCCAGTGAACGGTGTTGAATGCTTTTTCCGCATCCAATGATAATATGAAATGCGGGTCTGTCCTGGCTGTTGCTACTTCTAGCCAGTTATGTGTGCGCCTTAAATTCAATCTTGTGGACCGTTTTGGCATGAACCCTGATTGGTCATGATGGATAACACTGGATATTACTGTTGTGAGCCTATCAGCAAGTATATGCGCAATTATCTTCGTTTCTATATTAAGGAGTGAAATGGGCCTATATTTAGCACACTTTTGTGGGGGGTCTATCTTTCTTGGGATGACCACTATTGTAGCTGCACGGAGATCTCTCGGGAGGCTGCCTGCTGTGTGTGCTTCCAGGAACAGGTTTAGGAGATGGGAACTTAACAGAGTCGCATTCTGTTTAAAAAGTTCAGGGGGGAAACCATTGGTACCCTGGGTTTTCCCGGTTTTCAGGTGGCCAATTGCTTTACTGACTTCTTCTATCGTTATTTCTTCATCTAACGCTTGCGCATCCACCTGGTCTAATCTAGTGATCTCGATTGTCTCTAGATACTTTATTATCTGCGATTGTTATGCAAATCAGTCTGACCCTGTGCCTCATGGGAACAGTTCAGACCGAATTGCCAAGCCAGGTCTTCACTGGACCGGAAACATGCATCCTGGCACCGGTTTCGGGGTAACACCCCTCATCAGCCAGGCTAGCTTGAATCCAGTGGCAAAGTGAGCAATCCGGTCCCAGGATGCTTGTTTCTGGTCCAGGGACGCACTTAAAATCAGACCCATCTGCGTACATACGAGGCGACTGGGACAGGGGTGTGATGGCCTGCGGTTCTGGCTACTAAGTCGCTCTCACTTCATCCTGGTTTCTTCTTTCTCCGCGTGGAACCATTGGGCGTTTAAAAGCCGCGTGACCTTCTCCACTGGGATTTACTATAATTTAAAAATGTGACCATGCACCCATAGACAATGGCAGGATAACGTAGAAAGCGTGTCTGCCAGTGTGGTTTCCAAATCCTAAGAACTGCTAAGAGTTTAGCCGGATATGATCCCAGGCCTGCGGGGGAAAAAAAGTAAATGTGCAAAGAATAGATTGTTTGACGTAACAGTTTGTGATGTGCGCAGGCGCTTGGGGAGCGCTCCACAAATAATATACAACTCGTGCAGCTTAGCCAGGCTCCCAGATTGGGGTCATCTTGCGGGAGACTTGCAACATTTTGGGCGACATGACCCAAGCCTTCCTTGTTTCATAAAGTTCAAATGATTAAATAGTTACATACAAGCATTATCATTATTTGAACACCAGATTGTCTGTTCTTGAAAAAAATCCCTGCTTTGCATTTACAGAATATTAACAGATTAAACATACATTGTATACATGCATTCTATGTAGCAATAACCGAATCTAAGCGTTGACTGTAAGCAGTTTCATGCCCTTTAAAGTGCTGGGTATGCTTGGAGCGTGACGTCACTTCCTGTGAAGTCACTCGACGTGACGTCTTTTGGGTGACCTATGCTAATTAGTCCCCTGCTAATTTAGGCCCCGTGCCCTGCTTACCATATCTAAGGTGTGTCCGTCCATCTGTCCGCTTCACATTCCAGTTCAAGAAACACATCAGCTGCTGTGACTGAGTCCAGACTATGCAGTGAGAGTGACCTTCGGTGAAGTATTTTAAAGATCGACCGCCATCTTGTGGATGATTAGGGGAATGATTATGAAGGAAGAGTACGAATGGCGCCAAATATGTAATGCAAAGAAAAGCAGCTGCAAGTGAAAGTTAAAGAAAGGCAATTCTAAATCTCGCGTGAAGTATTCTTTCGGTGGAGTCAAATGACGTACTGCACGTGCTTTTAATATATCGCATAACATCGTGAAAAGCAACTTTTGTTCAAAAACATTGTATCGCTTTGTCAATCGTGATTAAAAGTTCTGTACTTGTTTTACTTTTCCAGTATTTGTAAGTGCAACATTTGTTTTACTAAAAACAAGAAAGATACTTTTACCCAAAATACATGTCAGAAGTGGGATTCGAACCCACGCCTCCAGAGGAGACTGCGACCTGAACGCAGCGCCTTAGACCACTCGGCCATCCTTACATCTATGTACAGGAGCAGATTGTGCGCTACAGAGTGTGACAATAGTGGAATGATACTTCAATGTTATTGTACTTGGAAATATAATTGGACCCTAAGACATTACTCTGGGGGTGCCTTTCTTTGAAAAATACAGGAAATGTGTCCACACTGTACCGACTAACCAATTCCTGCAGCCCCTCGATAAACTTCTTATCAGATGATGCTATTAGACCATATCAGGTGCCCTGTCTTATACAGACCCACTGACACCCGACGTCACCAGTCAGGCTTCAAGACACACAACTCAACCCAGCCAGGCTCAGCATATTATAAGAAAGCTTGGTACTGGTATGGACCAATTGGGTATGTGATATGTCTTATGGCTGGCACGGAGACCAACATAGACATGCTGTCTGGATGCGATTCATATATTGCATTGTATTGTATTGTATTGTAATTGCATTTATATAGCGCTTACTACCCCTGACAAGGCGTCAAAACGCTTTTTCCGGGACCCATAGAGGATTAGTGTTGAATTAGCATAGTGAAACATGCAAGTACATTTTAAGTGGTGAATAGGTTAGTCAGTTATTTGGATTTGGAATGATAGCAGAAGGATAGAGGAGGACAAAGGTTTGTATTTATATAGCGCTTGTTGACGCACGCTATTCAGGAAGCCTACAAAGGATTAGTGGTGAATTATTATGGTGAAATATGAAGTAATTTCAGTGGTGGATATTAGTCAGTTACTTGGAGTGAGAAGGGTAGCGGAGGGATAAAAGGGGAAGAAAGATTTGCATTCATATAGCACTTGTTACCCCTGATGGGTGCTGACTCGCTTTTCTGGCGAGTAGCACGCCACTCCGGAACGCATAAAGGATTACTGTTGAAAATTAGTATAGTAAAAAAAATATGAAGTGATTTGAGTAGTGGATATGTTATTCAGTTATTTGGGTAGTATATTAGTATAGTTTAATATGGAAATTGAGAAGTGAACAAGTTAGTCTGTTAATTTCAATTGAAAAGGATAGTGAGCAGAGGGGAAACATGGCGGCCGCAGGCTAGACGCGGCTTGCTCGCTCGCCGAGACCTGAACCCTTCACAGCCCTAATGAGTGATACGCCGTAACTGGAAACCGCATTTCGGCAGATCTTTATTTTGAGTAAAGCTCTAACATCGACTTTATTTCTTTTTCCGACCCCCAACACGGGAAACACTGGATGCGTCGACCGCCTGCACAGCACATCTCCGCCCCTAACTCTCCCTTCTACTGGAGGCGGGCAGCCGTGGAGATTAGACGCGGCCGGGCGGCCGCAGCGAGGAGCACTCACACGGCAACGGCGATCGGTGGTTTAACCGGTGGATTAACCGGAGCTGGCGGGAGAAGCAGGGGTGCAAAGAAGGAAACGTCAGGAGCTACGTGTTTATCCACACTGGAGCCGGAGAAGTTTAAGAGGTGGACCACGGAGTAGAAAACGGGAAAGCAGAGAAGGCTTGTTTATCTAATCAAGGGGGGATTTTTCATTATAATCCAAGTAAGCTTTTCAATTTATTTGGGGAGGCACCCAGTGAAGCCCATAACAAAAAGGTGTCGGAGATACAAACAAGGGTCACTAGAAGCAAAACAAAAGGTAGAGGAAGGGGTAAGGAGTGTGGGCTGGAGAAGGAACTACAGCTCCCAGAGTGCACCATAGAGGGAGATGAAAAAAAAAGCCCGGGAACTAAAAAGAAAGTACCAGAGGCAGTTAAAGATAGGTACAATATATCTTAACAGTCCAAAAGTAAGAGTAAGAGCAGGAAACTCAAATCCCCTGGGGACATAACTCCATCACTGCGCTCATACTTTAAAGCGCTGCCACAGGTGTTGCAGATTACACAAGACATGGCAGAAGCTCTGAAAACTCAGCAGGCTAAACAGACTGGACAAGTTGAACAAATTCAGCAAGGGGAGGCGACCTTGAGTTTAGGCCTAACTGATCTTACTCTGTCTGGGGGGGGGGAGAATTAGAAGCCCCTTCTGATGGCAGTCAGAATACCCTGATAGAGCTACACACAGACCATACAGTAGAGAATCAGGAAAGTGTAAAATCAAAGGATATATTAGAGAAGGAAGGCCTAACAAAAACTAAATTGGGTAAGAATAAGAAGGTTACTCCTCAAAACTTAGATCCAGAGATCGGTAATGCACTTGAAGCAATTGTCTCCTCCATTTCAGAAATGAGAGAGGAAATAAGGCAGGACTTCGTAATATCTAAGTCGAATCAAGCGGTGATTAGAGACACTTGTGAAGAGCTGGGACAAAAACTTGAAGGCCTCTGTGAGAGAACGGAGGCACTGGAAAGCTCAGTGGGCCAACTGACTACAAATTTAGAAGAAGCTAGATCCAAAATTAACACTCTTCAAAGAGATGGGGATGATATGAAAGAAAAGATCGAAATGTTAGAGAACTACTCTAGGCGTAATAACATCCGACTCCTCAAGATACCGGAGGGAAAAGAAGGAGGGGACCTCAAGAAATTCATAGTACACCTCATAAAAGATACATTGAATTTGGAAGAAACGATTGAGGACCTGGAAAAAGACATTCAGCGTATACATAGAGACCCTTTTCGCTTGTATCCTGCAAGGACTAAGCCAAGGAAAGTCCTAGTTAACTTCTTAACTTACGCCCTCAAAGAAAAAATCCTAAACCTTGCTTTAAAAGCAGGTTCCATAAAGGGACCAGATTTCGTATTTGAAATTCGATCAGATCTCTCAAAAACTACTCTGGAGAGGCAATGGGAGCTGGGGCAACGTATGGACAAATTCAGGTCACTTGGCGCGACGGTCCAGATGAGATTCCCCGCTTTTCTTAGGATCATGTATAACAACAAGATGCACAATGTTCGCTCCATTCATAACGCGGATGAATTATTTGAATCTATCAGGGACCATGCTCAAGCTCAGACGCACAAAACAAATTAAGGAAGAATTTGAGTATGAACAGGAAAAGTTATTAACTTAAATAGAGAAATTTAAAAATGAAAAACCAAAATATTTAGGGGTGATGAGGAATTAAAAATGAGGATAAAGGGGAAGGGAAGATAAAAAGGGGGAAAAAAAGATATATATATATATACAAACACAAAGGGAATAAGATAGTTTATGCCATATACACTCACTTAATTCAATACGGCTACTGTTTGCTTTCACGAAAGGTGGTAAAGGGGCGAAGGACAGGTTATTGGCGGGTGGTTATTGGCTCAACACCGAGCCAGAATAAGTAAGGGGGGGTTCCCGGGGGGGAGGGGGGCAAGGAAATAAAAAAATCCTCATTTGTCAGTTCAATTTAAGTTTTCAGAAACCAACAAAAAAAAAAAAAAGAAAAAAAAAAGGATAGTGAGGGATAAAGGAGTAAAAGATTTGTTAGCAATAGGAGGAGGCTTTTGGATGAGTAAGAAGGAGTTTTGGAGGGGAGGACTCAGAGGAAAGAGTTTAGAAAGGTTTGTTTTAGGGGATCGGTATAGTAGAAGAGGTGTCAGATGATGCAAGCAGGGGTAGAGTAGGAGAGAGTCGAGAAAGGGTTATTTTGGCAGTCATAGTAGTGGTATGGGGTTTACCAGATTTAGACGGGAGTCTCCCAAAGTTTAAAGCCAAAAAAGGCTTTATTTAGCTATGTCCTGCCTGAAATTGATCCAAACTCTTTACAAGTCATTGCGGAAATACATCCCCTGATTATATTTATTAAATCTCACTCTTTCTGCTTTCCAAATATCGACATGACCGGTGATGGAATTATGCTGCCAGCTTTCCTCCTGCATAGTGTAGCAAAACAGTGGCGACGAGGAGCGGACCATACAGGTGTTTGGGTGCACCTAGCCCCAAGGGTCTGCTAGCTTGCAGGAAGCATGATGATGCTGCGTCTGACCTCCAGCTCCCTCATGTGTATGCTCCCATCATTCTGCAGACAAGTAGCCCTTCTTCAGTAGTCCCAGGGTGGAAGGCACGGACTGGCCGGCTGAAGCTTCACAGTGTTTGTAAAGATAGGGGTACCCCTGCCACAATTTCCTAACTCTGGGTGTATTAATCGAATGTAAACAAAACTAATTAGGAAAGTTGAAAATAATTATGGACCTAAACAGCATATTCACCCTCCAGAGTTGGGTATCAAAAAGTATTTTTTATTATTTTTTTTTTATTATAAGTGTAGACAGTTATATTCCTGTGCAATTTAAAAAGAACATACAGAGAAGATGATGTCTTCTACAATCAAAAATGCATTATATTTACACATTTTTTATACATCCAACCACTGCGTAATAAATCTTTTTTCTTTTATAACCCACAGTGTCAACAGTGCATATCTTTGTATATGAATTTGTTGCAGATGATTAGACAGTAATCAAAAAACATATACAAATTATTAATTCATTTTATGTAGAGGACATTCATTTCTGGCATGGCTCTGGAAATTCTAGATTCACAACCTGGTGAGCGGTGCAATCACTGACGCAAGAGGGGCACAGGGGCATGACTTGCCCATACTTTTTAATTTTAGAAAAACAGTCCGTCTACTTTGTGTGAAAAAACAAAGGCCCCGGTACGGTTAATTCTGAGGGTTGAAATGCTTCAGCTGAATTGAAAGGGAGAGAGTCTCCTGTGCTGTGAAACCAAGGGAGGGGCAGACAGCTAAACAAGACTTCCCACCAGGGTGCCTGCTTCTCTGAAAGAAATGTAAATGTGAGCAATTCGTTAATGTGCAAATGTAAAGGTGCATGGAAGACGGTATTGGCTTTCATCGATGGAATCACTTAAAGCTTCCTGATGACACAGATTTATTCTTTTTGAGTGGTTTTGTATGGGAGCTAGCAGCTAAGCTGTGAACTGTGTGCTTTTAAAAGACCATTGTAAGAAACACAATTGCACTAGTACAATCTGGGTATTACCAAAATATATATTTTGGAAGCACTTTTTTGATCTTAATCCTTTTAACCGATTTTGGAGCAGCCTCTCTTATACTGTGTGTAATGCAAGTTTAAAATAATGATTTTATGTTCACAGCACTTTCTGTTACAGACTTGGACCTCATAGCACTAAACATACCCAAGACACTATCTCTCTACTGCCCGATCATGGTTCAGCTCTGTGGCTCTCAGATGTAGTGCATTAACTAGTAGAGAATTCATACTGTACGATAGAGCATTTCCCACTGGTTAACATAACTTGCATTTCATTTTCATTTAGGCTGTGCGTTATTTTATATGTAGTTACCTGAAGGTGAAAGCTCGAAAAAAGGTATAGAATATTTCGTTTTTTAGCTACACCCTTGACCATGCCCACACGCTCACATACCCTACCCTGATTGCGCAGAGGATCACATTTCCCATACTTTTTATAATGCACTCCGACCACTGGGTGCATTGCTAACTGATCTGCCACTACGCCACGGCCATGATTTGCAAACTTTTTCAAAATGTTGAAGAGAGGACAAAACTGGCAGTACAATAAAGCCAGGGTCTTACGTGGGCTTGGTCTTGCTGGTGCTCAGCTTTGGTAGTTCTTAAAAGCAGGTGTAGGTGCTAAGATGGGTCCCTGTCCGGCTCTCCATTTCTGCCTTCACCCCCAGGGTGAAAAAAAATCTTAACGCTGCATCAGTGCCACCGTTCAGTGCCCTTGGTGTAACTTCAAAGAACCTTGATATAGTTCTTTTTACAGTCCATTCATTGCAGAACTGAAGCATGTTCAATATAATATACAAAAAAGCCATAGCTGTTGCTTATTTATCATATACAACTAACAACCATTGACAAAGCCAATAGTCCTGGCTTGTTGTAGGTGTAATGTTACTTGTTGTTGTCGCAGGGATTCTGCTTCTACACAGAACTGTGCACAGAGACCCAGGACCTCAGTGAATTGTGGTTTACCAAAAAACTCACCCCAGTGCCTAGAAACCCTAACCACCTAGCATTAGTGTCACATTAGCTCTTCGCCCTATAGCAAAGGAACCAATGATTAGACAACCCAGAACATGCAACTTAGGTTTTACTCAGGAATGGTGGGAGGCAAGAACACTATTTCGTTATTCTCTCATACCAGTCCACAACAGGAGTAAAAAAGAGACATAGAAAGGTTAAAATATTTATTTTAATGATGTGCTCTAAGATGCAGTATCTTTGCTAACATAAGCAGACATATGATTAGAAATAATATGATCAGCATTGTTATAATTCCATAAAACACAAAAAGAAAATCATATTACAATGATGGTGAAAATAGGTACTATAGTGCCTAATAAATCTCCCTCCCTATCTAGGAACTATGTTTTATAAAATATAGAAGGTCTCTTAGGCTTGTTTGGGGACCCCATACCTCCAAGATCAGCAGGTGTGAATCACATCAGGATCTACAAAAGCTCTCTGTCTTTCTGGAAAAACGGGCTTCTTCCAAGTGCCTGAAATCATGCTTACAGTGCATTATTAAAGGCGCCAGAATCACGTTGGCTTGCAGCTGCATATATGTTATGGCTAGAACGTGAGCCGATCAGCTCGAACAACAGCTACCTTGTTATGATAACCTTGGAGGCTTTAGCACTCAGTGTGCAGACTAGAGTCACAATGTAAGTCTAGGGATGCTGAAAACAACCAATTCTCATGTGAAGCATTTAAAGCAGCCTAACTTACAACAACAGTTATATGCAGCGTTGTGTTCAGCCTGACTGAGCCTGTAGTGTTGCTCACTTACTGCTCTCGTCAGGCTGGTGCCACAGCGGGCCGAGCTCTGCCTTTTAAATGGCACTAGATACTTGAAAATATAATTTATTTTACAGCCCTGACTGAGCCTGTATAGCTTGCTGCTGTTGGTTTGCTAAGACTCGTAAATAACTCTAAAATGTAATGATTTAAAACGGAAAACCCAAATGTAAACCATCTTCAATACAATTTACATCTAGGTTTTCCAGATGGGCACAGCAGAAAGAGTCACACTGGTGCCAACATGTTCAAGCCCTGGTATGATCATGAGGTGTTGCCCGGTTGGCAGTGCTGCCTTGGTTCTGCCCCAGGTCTCTATTGCTAGCATGACTTTCTCACTTCCTCGTATAATTCATGCTCTGCTGCATTCGGATTGGGGCCTCGCTTCTACTAGGCTGTCACTTGTGTCCACAGATTTTAGTTGCTCCTTCAAATGGTGTGTGGGCTGATTTTTTTGGCTGCCCTACCAATTTTAGTTATATTATACTCACAGCCAGAGTTATGTTTTTTTCTTAATTTCATTATATTTTCAGGTTTTCTAACATTTACTCAGATTTTGTAGCACAGTATCGATTCACAATAGATGTTTTGTCAGGTTAAGCATAGGCCCTCTGCAAACTTCCTCATGGTGTGTCTGAATTCTGATGAATGATGGCGCTGTAATTGTTTTCTGCGGTAGAGTCATCTTAGAAAAAGATTGTAGGTCAGTGACCTTCCATTACAGGGGTATTACTTTAGTTTCAAGAGATTTTAGAGATTCTCATTGCTCAATTTTTTTTAATTTCTGTTACTTAGTTCTTTTCAAAACACTTCATTGCTTGGTTTTCCTTGTGAGATAGGGTCGCTCTAAGTGTCATACATTTGGCACTTCTTACAGTTTCCGGTTGCTCAAATGGGTGTAATTTCGGATAGTTATATGTTCCCTTTGTCTTCATTGCTTGATTTTTCTCGTGAGGAAGTGTCACTCATAGTCGTTGAATGTCACTCATAATTAGTCTGAAATTATGAAAATGTCACACACAAGCAATCCGAAACCTTGGCAGCTATGTGCAGTGCATCTATAGCCAGGCTCCCAGATTGGGGTCAGCCTGCTGGAGAGTTGCAACATTTTGGGTGACTTGACCCAAGTCTTCCTTGTTCATAAAGTTCAAATGATTAAATAGTTACATGCAAGCATGATCATTATTCGAGCACCAGATTGTGTATTCCTAAAAAAACCAATACTGCTTTTCATTTACAGAATATTAACATATGAAACATATATTGTATACATGCATTCTATGTAGCAATAACCGAATCTCAGCGTTGACTGTAAAGCAGTGTCATGCCCTTTAAAGTGCTGGGAATGCTTGGAGCGTGACGTCACTTCCAGTGAAGTCACTCGACGTGACGTCTTTTCGGGTGACCTATGTTAATTAGTCCCCTGCTGATTTTAGGCCCCGTGCCCTGCTTACCATGGCTAAAATGTGTCCGTCCATCTGTCCGCTTCACATTCCAGTTCAAGAAACACATCAGCTGCTGTGACTGAGTCCAGACTATGCAGTGAGAGTGACCTTCGGTGAAGTATTTTAAAGATCGACCGCCATCTTGTGGATGATCAGGGGAATGACTATGAAGGAAGAGTACGAATGGCGCCAAATATGTAACGCAAAGAAAAACAACTACAAGTGAAAGTTAAAGGAAGGCATTCTAAATCTCGCGTGAAATATTCTTTGGGTGGAGTCAAATGACGTACTGCACTTGCTTTTAATATATCGCATGAAATCGTGAAAAAGCAACTTTTGTTCATAAGATTGTATCGCTTTGTTAATCGTGATTAAAAGTTCTCTAGTGGTTTTACTTTTCCAGTATATGTAAGTGCAAAATTTGTTTTACTAAAACAAGAAAGATATTTTAACACAAAAAAGATGTCAGAAGTGGGATTCGAACCCACGCCTCCAGAGGAGACTGCGACCTGAACGCAGCGCCTTAGACCACTCGGCCATCCTGACATACATGTACTACAGCACATTGTGCTCTATAGAGTGTGTCCACAGGGGGCATGAGCCTGTGTTGTGATAGTATTTGAAAATATAATTGGCCCCTAAAATGACACTGGTGCTGCCTTTCTAAGAAAAATACAAGACATTTGTATTCATTTTGCTGGAGCTGCCAAGAGCTGGTAGGTGAAAAATAATTCCTCTAAAATGGTCAGGCCAGGTGGAAAACCTGGATGAGGCACAGCTGTCACTCATTGTACATTCCACTCTGTACTGAATGACCAATTCCTGCTGCTCCTCGAAGAACTGCTTATCAGATGATGCTATTAGATGATATCAGGTGCCCTGTCTTATACAGACCCACTGACACCCGACGTCACCAGTCAGGCTTCAAGACACACAACTCAACCCAGCCAGGCTCAGCACATTATAAGAAAGCTTGGTACTAGCAGGGGCGGCCTTAGGCATGTCCAAGCTGTGCACCTGCACAGGGCCGCCAAAACCCAGGGGCCCCAAGGGTCTGCTTGCTTGCAGGAAGCATGATGATGCTGTGTCTGACCTCCAGCTCCCTCATGTGTATGCTCCCATCATTCTGCAGACAAGTAGCCCTTCTTCAGTGGTCCCAGGGTGGAATGCACGGACTGGCCGGCTGAAGCTTCACAGTGTTTGTAAAGATAGGGGTACCCCTGCCACAATTTCCTAACTCAGGGTGTATTAATCGAATGTAAACAAAACAAATTAGGAAAGTTGAAAATAATTATGGACCTAAACAGCATACATAATATAATATACATTCACCCTCCAGAGTTAGGTATCAAGAAGTATTTTTATTATTTTTTTATATTATAAATGTAGACAGTTATATTCCTGTGCAAATTAAAAAGAACATACAGTGAAGATGATGTCTTCTACAATCAAAAATGTATTATATTTACACATTGTTAATACATCCAATCACTGCGTAATAAATCTTTTTTTCTTTTATCTCCCACAGTGTCAACAGTGCATATCTTTGTATATGAAATTGTTGCAGATGATTAGACATTAATCAAAAAATATATACAAATTATTAATTCATTTTATGTAGAGGACATTCATTTCTGGCATGGCTCTGGAAATTCGAAATTCACAACCTGGTGAGGGGTGCAATCACTGACGGAATTTGGGCGCAGGGGCATGACTTGCCCATACTTTTTAATGTTGGAAAAACAGTCCGTCTACTTTGTGTGAAAAAACAAAGGTCCTGGTACGGTTGATTCGGAGGGCTGAAATGCTTCAGCTGAATTGAATGGGAGAGAGTCTCCTGTGCTGTGAAACCAAGGGAGGGGCAGACAGCTAAACAAGCCTCCTCACCAGGGTGCCTGCTTCTCTGAAAGAAATGTAAATGTGAGCAATTCGTTAATGTGCAAATGTAAAGGTGCATGGAAGACGGTATTGGCTTTTATCGATGGAATCACTTGAAGCTTCCTGATGACACAGATTTATTCTTTTTGAGTGGTTTTGTATGGGAGCTAGCAGCTAAGCTGTGAACTGTGTGCTTTTAAAAGACCATTGTAAGAAACACAATTGCACTAGGACAATCTGGGTATTACCAAAATATATATTTTGTAAGCACTTTTTTGATCTTAATCCTTTTAACCGATTTTGGAGCAGCCTCTCTTATACTGTGTGTAATGCAAGTTTAAAATAATGATTTTATGTTCACAGCACTTTCTGTTACAGACGTGGACCTCATAGCACTAAACATACCCAAGACACTATCTCTCTACTGCCCGATCAGGGTTCAGCTCTGTGGCTCTCAGATGTAGTGCATTAACTACTAGAGAATTCATACTGTACGATAGAGCATTTCCCACTGGTTAACATAACTTGCATTTCATTTTCATTTAGGCTGTGCGTTATTTTATATGTAGTTACCTGAAGGTGAAAGGTCGAAAAAAGGTATATAATATTTCGTTTTTTAGCTACACCCTTGACCATGCCCACACGCTCACATACCCTACCCTGATTGCGCAGAGGATCACATTTCCCATACTTTTTAAAATGCACTCCGACCACTGGGTGCATTGCTCACTGATCTGCCACTACGCCACGGACATGATTTGCAAACTTTTTCAAAATGTTGAAGAGAGGACAAAACTGGCAGTACAATAAAGCCAGGGTCTTACGTGGGCTTGGTCTTGCTGGTGCTCAGCTTTGGTAGTTCTTAAAAGCAGGTGCAGGTGCTGAGATGGGTCCCTGTCCGGCTCTCCATTTCTGCCTTCACCCCCAGGGTGAAAAAAAATCTTAACGCTGCATCAGTGCCACCGTTCAGTGCCCTTGGTGTAACTTCTAAGAACCTTGTTATAGTTCTTTTTACAGTCCATTCATTGCAGAACTGAAGCATGTTCAATATAATATACAAAAAAGCCATAGCTGTTGCTTATTTACCATATGCAGCTAACAACCAGAACCCAAACAGTGGTTTCATGGTGGTAAAATAATGGGTGCTTATTCTCAAAGCCAAGCAGTCTAGCTTGGGGTGCATACGCATTACAATGAGATTGCCCAATAAAACAATAACAAGAGAAAGGAACGTGACACTCCACATTGTCGACAATATGGCAGATCTGAATAGAACAAAGTGATTCGCTATCTTAGACTTTAGATCAGGATATTGCTAACAAATCCACTCAACTAGAGCTGCATCAACATAAGCGCCCCTTAACATTGGCACTTGATTAGCAGCGCAAACAATCCAAAATGCCATCTATGAAGCATTAGCTGACTCAGCGACATGATGAATGTCAGCTACATTACCCTAACTTATGCCACCACCACCATGCATGAGGATCTAGCCTGCCTCTAACACCTCTGCCGCGCTTCTACAACTGTGTGTTCTTCTTATACCTCAGCAAGTGCAAATAGATAAGAACGTGTGAAGGTAAGGCCTGAGCCTGTCAGGGTTTTCATACGTACCTGGCTGGCCACTCTTTTCATGTAACCACAGATTATAAATTGCTGAAACCCCTGCTCCATGCAACGCTTCTCACCCCTGCCTTAGATTGTGAAATGTGTATTGCACTTGCAAGCATGTTACTTTGAAATATTGCACATACCAGGAGCAAACAATCCAGCCGACTACGTATCATGCCACTCATGGCCTCCAAACCTGGCCAGGTGGAGAGGAGTGAATAGCACACACGCTTCTTAGTTCAAGGAGCCTGACAGTGCACCCTTGAGCGCCCATTACTGAGTCCTTGAAAGAGGAGGAATACCTACAGGGGACAACAATGGTAGTTGATGAAAATCTATTCTCAAAAGCTAACAACACAGGACTTGTAGACACAATGGGCCACATTACGATGGCAAGCGGACTTTATCTGCCCACCCGCGTAACGGAAAACAGGACCGACCGCCAGAGGTGCGGTGGTCCTGCTAGGCCAATTATTATTTTTTTGCAAATATGTTTTTATTGCAGGAAACAAATAGAATCACAGTATTGGCACCTGGTAAGTGTTCTAAAACAATGACGGCGGCATTGGTATAATCTCTATACACGGCCATTCAGCCCACAACCCGGGGGTCGGGCGGCGTGTGCCACTAGTTTGCAGTGAATATCCCCCCGTTCCGGCAGGGTATAACAGGTGAAAAGAATAAGTCTCTTCTGCTTTTCCAAACAACCCAAATGAAATACCCTCCCCTCCCCAAACAGTCTTACCCCCCCAGAGGAGTGAATTGTTAGTCTCGATGGTACAGAACTCTGATGCTTAATGGAAGCGAATGGTGCTCCCTTTCCTCTTTCCCCCTCCCTCCTCCCCTCTCGTCATCGGCCGTATATCGTATGGTTGAATAGTATGTGATAAGAGACTTAGTTCTCCTTATTGGGTATAACTCACCAATAGCATGTTATTGGGATCTAGGCTGTTCCCCATCGGCACTCTCAGAGTCAGTATGTGTGTTATGGTCGCGCAGGGCCTGCACCAATGTCTCCCAGGCTTGCGCCGCCTCTAGAGCTCGCTCATCTCGTCGTCGCCTCGCCTGTTGGTATCTCAATGTGCTCTCACTCCCCGCCCACTTGAGAAGTTAATTGCGCCACTTAGTGCCTGTTGGACCAACTCGCGCCTTCCAGTGTCTGGTGATTTCTCGTTTGGCCAGGAGCAACCCTAAATCGATAAATTTACTAGTAATCTTATTTTTAGGGGTATGTGGAAACCAGTGTAGAATCCCTACAGCTGCATCTATCTGCAACGATCTTCCAGTCACTTCGGACAGCGTGTCACCCACAAACAACCAGTAGGAGGTCAGCATAGAACAGGACCATAGCATGTGAAAAAGGTCCGCTCCGGCTGTCCTGCACCTAGGACAGGCTGCCGTCTCCAGGTCGAAATATTTCTGTAGTTTCTCCGGGGTCAAATAGGCTCTATGCAACATATAGAAGTGGACCAGTTGGAATCGGGCACTACGCGCGCCCTTCCAGGCCCGACGCAGCAGCTGGGCCCACGTGGTCTCCGGGATTTCCTTCCCTATGTCAATTTCCCATCGGGTCTTGAGAACGGCTAGGGGGGTCAGTCTCTCATCGATCATCCTGGAGTATAAGCATGACACTGCTTTAACCGTTCCCGCGGACATCATGACGTACTGACACGCCGCCGACAGCTGTGGTTCTTCATGACCAGTTTTCCAGTGAGCTTGGAGTGCCCTTGTGACCGCCGCGTGGATTAAAAAATCGCCTCGAGGGACGTCGTAGCGGTCCAGAAGCGCCTGGAAGGGCAGCAACGCCCGTTCTCGTAGAGGTCACCTAGGGTCTGTACACCCACCTCCTCCCAAACTCCCAGTCGAGACCAGTCGCCGCCATGGGGCAATGCAGTGAGCATTCCCAGCCGGATCTCCGGGGCATAGGGTCGCGGCCTTCCCAGTTTGCGATGCACTCGGTTCCAGCACGAGCGTATGGTGCGTTCCTCCTGGGTGAGGTCCCTCAATTCGAGCCTCTGTTGCAGCGCAATATATGATAAGACATGTCTGGGTATGCCACTGCCCCGTGTCTCTTCCGGGCCCCGAAACTTACGCGCCACCTCCTGGGTATAGGTCTGTAGCTGGGCAGCCAAATAGTACGCCTCAAAGTCGGGCGCCGCCAGCCCCCTTTCCGCCTTAGGTCTTAATAAGGTCCTGAGCGCCACTCTGCGGCGGCCCGAGCCCCACAGGAACGCCACTATCATAGAGTCCAGGCCCTGGAAGCTAGATCTAGGGATCCAGATCGGAAGTGTCCGGAAGTAGTACAGTAGGCGGGGTAGTGCCACCATCTTCAGTAGTGATATTCGTCCAGCCACTGAGAGGGGTAAGGTGGACCAAAAGGACATGCTACCCTTAAGCGCCCGGATTCCTCTGGAGATGTTACCCTCGAGTGTGTCAGCAGGGCGATGGAAAACATGCACCCCCAGGTACTTAAAACAAACAGGCTCCCATCGGATCTCTCTGTGAATGTCCGGCTGGGGACTATCACTGTGGACCGGAAACAGGCAGGTCTTAGCCCAGTTTACCCGGAGTCCCGACACCTCACCAAAAGCCGTAAGCACTGAATCAGCTCCGGCCAGGGCCGTCCTAGCGTCTTCAAGGAAAAGCAGTAGGTCGTCAGCATATAGGGAAATGTACTGGTGACCCGACGGAGATTGCAACCCCCTGTAATGGGCCCCCGTGCGGATCGAAATAGCCAGCGGTTCTACTGCAAGGGCGAATAGCAATGGGGATAGCGAGCAGCCTTGTCTCGTGCCTCGTTCTACGGGGTATTGTTGAGAAATCAGCGGGCCCGATTTCACCCTAGCCACCGCCGAGGCATACAATACCGTGGTCCATCTCAGGAATCCCTCACCTAGGCCAAACCGCTCAAGGACCCTGTGGAGATAAATCCACTCCAGGCTGTCCAAGGCTTTCTCTAGGTCTATCGAGAGGATCATGGGATCGGGAGCATTTGTGTGCTCACCCTCTAATAGTCGAAACAAGCGTCGGATGTTCATCGTAGTATTACGCCTGGGGATGAAGCCCGCCTGGTCGGTATGTACTAGAGAGCTCATGTGCTCCAGCAGTCGTGCGGCTAATATGCTGCTCAAGATCTTATAGTCGACCGTGAGCATTGAGAGCGGTCTATAAGATGCTGGCTCTGCGCCCTCGCGATCGGGTTTAAGTAGAGGTATCACCAGGGCCTCTCGCATCGAGCCCGGCAGGCGTCCCAAAGTCTTCGCTTCTTTGTAAACCCGCAGGAGTTTGGGGGCCAGGAGTTCTATATATGTGGAATAAAACTCCACTGGGAGTCCATTAAGGCCCGGCGTTTTATTTCGCGCCATTTTTTTTATGGCGCTTCTGATCTCTCCCAGCTCTACATCTCGTCCCAGGTCCTTCGCCTGTTCCGGTTCCAGAGTGGGGATCGGCAGATCACGCAGGAAGGTGTCCGTCGGAGTAGTATCCGGCGGTAAGCGACTGCGATATAGCAGCTCATAGTAACTCCAGAAGCAGTTAAGCATCTCGGGCTGAGTATAGACCTCTCTGTTCTCCGCAGTCCGCATGGCCACAGTGGGCGAGGTACGTCTCGTTGGGTTGGCAAGCCAAGCCAGCAGAGCACCCGATTTGTCACCCTCAGCCAACGATCTAGTCAGGTAAGCTTTGTGGTCATAACTTCGTAGTCGCTCAACCTCTACGGCCACCGCCTCCTTTGCCGCCAGGGTCTGTTGTTGGAGCTCCGGGCGGCCAAGGCGGGTAATTTCCAGTTCGCGGAGGACTCGATCAGCTCTAGCCAGATCTTCTAGGAGTACTCGGCGCACTCCAACTCTCTGCGTTATACAATAGCCCCTAACCACAACCTTAAAGGCATCCCATTCCGTGGCTCTCTCAGCAGTCGTGCCCTCGTTCACCTCAAAGTATCCCGTGATCTTGTCTTCCAGGTCACTGCGGAACACCTGGTCCTCCAGCAGTTCGGGTCGCAATTTCCAGGTTGGCACACAGGGGGTGCACTGGAGCCACCGGAGATCAATCAATAACGGATTGTGGTCGGAGATAGTCCTCGTCAGGTATTCAGACCGCACAGCCGAAGAAGCCACTTCTCCCGACCCCAGCAGGCTATCTCGTCGCACATGCAACTCGTGCATGCAGGAAAAATGGGAGTAGTCCCGGGTATGCGGGTGTTGGGCCCGCCAGATATCCGTCAGTCCCCACTTAGTCTGCCAGTCCAAACTGCCCCTGGCCACCTGATGTGTCGGGGAGTCCGGGAGGGGAGGATGAGATCTATCCAGGTGAACGTCGAGCACCGAGTTAAAGTCGCCCCCTAATAGGATGGGTCCCGAGAGGTAGCGGGCCAAGGAGCCCGATAACGCAGTCAGAAAGGCGAGCTGGTCCGTGTTAGGCGCGTAAATGCAGCAAATGTTCACATCTCTTCCCCCTAGTCTCCCTGCTATTGCGACGTATCTCCCCTCTGGATCCACAGTGTGACTATCTACCTGGAAGGGTACCCCCGCTTTTATCCATATTAGCGCGCCTCTTGCATAAGCGGAGTACGTGGTGTTGTACACTTGCCCTCGCCACCTACGCTGTAGCGCTAGTCCCTCAGATTTGGTGAGGTGTGTTTCCTGCAGTAGTGCAATCTGTATACCTCTGCGCACTAGATAAGCGTGGACTTTATGTCGTCTGGACATGGTGTGCAGACCCCGCACATTCCAGGTGATGCATTTCAGAGTTGAGAGATCAGCCATTGTCCCATGTCTCGTCTTCAAGTTCAAGTTCAAGTTCGGGCATTTATATAGCGCACTACTCAACCAGAGGGTCTCAAGGCGCTAGAGGGGGGGGGTTCATTATTTATCAAATAGCCAGGTTTTCAGTTCTTTTCTGAAGGAGATGTGGTTCTGAGTAAGGCGGAGGTGGGTGGGGAGTGAGTTCCAGGTCTTGGCAGCCAGGAAGGAGAAGGATCTGCCACCCATGGTGGATTTTCGGATGTGCGGGACTGCGGCGAGGGCTTGATTGGATGATCTTAGATGGCGGGTGGGTTTGTAGAAGGACAGTCGAGTGTTGAGGCATTCGGGTCCTAGATTATGAAGGGCCTTGTGTGCGTGGGTGAGAAGGCGGAAAGTAATTCTTTTGTTGACGGGAAGCCAGTGGAGGTCTTTTAGGTGTCCGGTGATGTGATCTTGGCGCGGGATGTCTAATATGAGTCTTGCTGACGCGTTTTGGATGCGCTGGAGTTTTTTCTGCAATTTTGTTGTAATTCCGGCGTACAGTGTGTTGCCATAATCCAGACGACTCGTGACCAGTGCATGGGTGACAGTCTTTCTTGTCTCGAGGGGGATCCAGCGGAAGATCTTTTGTAGAATGCGGAGGACGTTGAAGCAGGAGGACGAGACGGCGTTGACTTGTCTGGACATTGAGAGAGAGGAGTCTAGAATGAAGCCAAGGTTACGTGCATGGTCTGTGGGTGTGGGTGCTGTGCCCAGAGCGGAAGGCCACCAAGAGTCGTCCCAAGCTGAGGGGGAGGATCCTAGGATGAGCACCTCCGTTTTGTCTGAGTTGAGTTTTAGGCGGCTCTGTTTCATCCATTCGGCTACTTCTTTCATGTCTTCGTGCAGATTGGTTTTGGCGGTGTTGGGGTCTTTGGTGAGGGAAAGGATTAGCTGGGTGTCGTCGGCGTAAGAGATGATGTTGAGGTTGTGTTGACGCGCGATAGAGGCGAGAGGACTCATGTAGACGTTGAAGAGGGTGGGACTGAGTGAGGATCCTTGAGGTACGCCGCACATGACTTCGGTGGCCTTAGAGTAGTATGGGGGAAGTCGGACTCTCTGAGTTCTCCCAGCTAGGAACAAGATGATCCAGTCCAAGGCTTTTCCTTGTATGCCGATGTTGCTGAGGCGTTGTATAAGGGTGCTGTGGCAGACTGTGTCGAAAGCGGCGGATAGGTCGAGTAGGATGAGGGCCACTGTTTCTCCGTTGTCCAGGAGTGCTCGGATGTCGTCGGTCGCTGCAATGAGGGCGGTTTCGGTGCTGTGTTTGGCTCGAAATCCGGATTGAGATGGATCAAGGGAGTTGTTGGATTCAAGGAAGGCGGCGAGCTGGCTGTTGACGGCTTTCTCGATGACTTTGGCTGGGAAAGGGAGGAGGGATATGGGTCGGTAGTTTTTCAGTTCTGATGGGTCTGCTGTGGGTTTTTTCAGAAGGGCGCTGAGTTCGGCATGTTTCCAGATTTCTGGGAAGGTGGCAGAGTTGAGAGAGCAGTTGATGACATCGCGGAGTTGGGGTGCGATGATGGAGTCAGCTTTGTTGAAGATGTGGTGGGGACAGGGGTCAGAAGGCGAGCCAGAGTGGATTGAGTTCATGAGGCGAATGGTGTCTTCAGTGGTGATTGGGTTCCAGGCACTGAGGTTGTTAGTTGGAGGAGTGGGATCTGAAGGGGGTGGGGCGGGTTGATCACTGGGAGTATTCTTGAAGCTGTTGTGGATGTCGGCAATTTTGTTGTAAAAGAAGGAGGATAGCGTGTCGCATAGGTCTTGGGAGGGAGTGATGTCGTTGGATGCTGCGGTGGGGTTAGTGAATTCTTTGACGATATTGAAGAGTTCCTTGCTGTTATGAGAATTGTTGTCGAGACGGTCCTTGAAAGCTGATTTCTTGGCGGATCGAATCAGTTGGTGGTGTTTGCGGGTGGCTGCCTTTAGGGAGGCCATGTTGTCTGAGGTTGGGTTTTTTCACCAATTCTTCTCCATGGTGCGGCATAGCTTCTTGGATTTTTTAAGTTCATCATTGAACCAGGGAGCCTTTTTGCTGGCTGATTTCAACTGGTGCTTTTTCAGGGGTGCTAATTCGTCCGCACTGTGGGTAATCCATTGCCTGAGGTTGGTGGCCGCTTGGTCTGGGTCCATTGAGAGGGTGGGAGGGTTATGGTTGAGTGATGTGAGGAGTTGGTCGGTGGTGATTTTGTTCCAGTTTCTCCGGGGAACGGGTTGAGGACGGTTGTGGGTCAGGGTGGTTATGTAGCTGAAGTGAACACAGCTGTGATCCGTCCAGTGGAGAGCTGTAGTGCGATCGAAGGAGATGTGCTTGCTGGAGGTGAAGATAGGGTCGAGCGTGTGTCCGGCTGTGTGAGTGGGGGTGTCAACAAGTTGTTTGAGTCCGAGTTTGGCCAGGTTGTCCAGAAGGGTGGTGGTGTTGCTGTCGAGTATGTTTTCAAGGTGGTAGTTGAGGTCTCCTAGAAGAATGTAGTTCTCGGAGGCGAGGGCGTGCGGGCTGACGAAGTCTGTGATGTCGTCGTTGAATTGAGTGCGGGTGCCTGGAGGCCTGTAAATGAGGGTGCCTCTAAGGGTGGTCCTGGGGTCGGTGTGGATCTGGAAGTAGAGGTATTCGGCGGTTGTAAGATTGTCGTCGGAGCTGGTTGTAATTTTGATGGTGTTTCTGTGGACGATGGCGATGCCTCCTCCAGTTTGATTGGTGCGGTCTTTTAGAATAATCTTGTAAGTGTCCGGTATGGCTATGGCGATGTCGGGAGCAGAAGATGCGTTCATACATGTTTCAGTAAGGAAGGTTATGTCAGGTGACGCAGTGTCGATTAGGTCCCAGAGTTCTGTTGCATGTCTGTGGACCGAGCGGGTGTTCAGTAGGATGCATTTCAGGCGGTAGGGTACGGAGATGTGTGTGGAGGAAGTGGGTTTGGTGAGGGTCCTGAAGCAGTTGAACTTGCAGGAGAGGCAGGCGAATGGGCTTTGGGTACGTCCTGGCGTACCTTCCAGCATAGTGGTGTGCGTCCGGGGTTGAGGGCGAGGAGAGTAGCGGCATCATAAGTGGTTCTAGTGGGTTGGGAGTAGCGGGGACCAGGGGGTCTGGCGCTGGGCGCAGTCCAGGTGCGGACGGGCGTAGACGGGCTTACCTTTGGCGCACCTTCGGCGCGACCGCTGCGCGTGGACGCTGCGCGTAGGACCATCTGACTTAAGTGGAGAGTGGAGGGGGGGGCGGAGCGTGGGAGGGTCAGCTGGTAGGCGGGAGCGGGGAGGAGACTTGGGCCACGAGTAAACACCACAACAAAATGGCGGCCTATGTCGGAATCGAAACAGGGGCACAGCCGGAGTGCGAGCAGTGCTACAGATCCCCTGTGATCACAAATAACAATTGCCAGGCTATTACAATATCGCCGCTATACAATGTAACTGAGCAGACAGTAGAATAATGAGGCAACGATACCAGGTGCTATGTGGAGATCAATGCGCTCTCAATGCAGATACCGGGCGCTGTATGCAGATACCAGGCGCTGTTCTGAGGCAGGCGGTCTGAGTCAGCAGGAGGGGTAAATGCGGTGAGAAGTCGGGAGGTCAGGCAGGGAATGAGGGGAGCGACCGCTACGGAGCAAGTCCAGGTGGTCACAGCTTGATTGTGACTGGGGCGAGCTTGCTCTATTAGTGGGTGGGAGGGGCAGCTGGTAGGCGGGAGCGGGGAGGAGACTTGGGCCACGAGTAAACACCACAAGAAAAAAATGGCGGCCTATGTAGGAATCGAAACAGGGGCACAGCCGGAGTGCGAGCAGTGCTACAGATCCCCTGTGATCACAAATAACAATTGCCAGGCTATTACAATATTGCCGCTATACAATGTAACTGAGCAGACAGTAGAATAATGAGGCAACGATACCAGGCGCTATGTGGAGATCAATGCGCTCTCAATGCAGATACCAGGCGCTGTATGCAGATACCAGGCGCTGTTCTGAGGCAGCCGGTCAGAGTCAGCAGGAGGGGTAAATGCGGTGAGAAGTCGGGAGGTCAGGCAGGGAATGAGGGGAGCGACCGCTACGGAGCAAGTCCAGGTGGTCACAGCGTGATTGTGACTGGGGCGAGCTTGCTCTACTAGTGGGTGGGAGGGGCAGCTGGGAGGCGGGAGCGGGGAGGAGACTTGGGCCACGAGTAAACACCACAACAAAATGGCGGCCTATGTAGGAATCGAAACAGGGGCACAGCCGGAGTGCGAGCAGTGCTACAGATCCCCTGTGATCACAAATAACAATTGCCAGGCTATTACAATATCGCCGCTATACAATGTAACTGAGCAGACAGTAGAATAATGAGGCAACGATACCAGGCGCTATGTGGAGATCAATGCGCTCTCAATGCAGATACCAGGCGCTGTATGCAGATACCAGGCGCTGTTCTGAGGCAGGCGGTCTGAGTCAGCAGGAGGGGTAAATGCAGTGAGAAGTCGGGAGGTCAGGCAGGGAATGAGGGGAGCGACCGCTACGGAGCAAGTCCAGGTCTTCCTGTCTCTCCGAACACACTACAGGCATGGGCAAGCACCCAGTGAAATCCGTACCGATGACGAGTTCCCCCCTCAACAACAATAAATCAACTTTCAAACATGAATCCCCCCTCAACCCCCCCAGATCAGGTTCCAAATAGTACCATCTAGTCCCCATCCAAACTGTACCCTAAAAAAAAAAGACCCTCCTACTAACCTGACGGTAGCCACCGTAGGTGTGCCTTAAGGGCAATATGGGGGCCGAGCGTCGATGTGGGGTCCCCCCACTGCAAGCTGCATTGCGATCGAGCCCTATAACATCAGGGTCTATATAGGGAATCCCCGCAACCCTCCACGCAGTCAGTGAACTAACAGTTGCCCTGATGAGTCCCATCTCCCCCATTCATTTGCCCACCCCCCACCCCCCAACCAGAACTGGCTCACCCAAAAGTTTCATTGTTCATCAAGTAGGTCTTCTGCTGTCTCTGGGGTGACCACCGGGAGCTTCACGCTATCTGTTACAGAACCCTCCGTGTCCGAGTGGCCCCCACTCTCTCCAGGTTCCGATTGTGCAGTCCCATGGTCTTCCTGAGGGCCAGATATGGAAGAGACCATCTCCAGCGCACCACGCCGCTCCGCCTCAGTCTCTATCGTAGAGGGACGAGTAGTCCTGCCTCTGCGATGTCTGAACCTCTTAGGTTTCCGCTGTAGAATGTCCTCCATCGTGGATTGGGAAGAGGTTCCAAAACCATCCTTGCCAGCCCTGTATAATTCAAGCCAACTACACGCATCGTCCGGGGTGTAAAAAAACTTGGTGGAATCGTCTATGATGATGCGGAGTCGTGCCGGAAAGAGTAGGGAGTACTGGATGCCCTCAGCACGTAGTTCTCGTTTGACGGCTAGGAAGGAGGACCGACGTCTCTGCATCTCGTAAGTATAGTCCGGGAAAATGTTCACACGACTGTTGTCCACCTGATAAGGTCCCCTCTGCCTGGCGGCCTGCAGTAGGAAGTCTCTGTCGCGGAAATGGAGCAGCCGCGCCACCACCGGACGGGGGGGTCGGCCTTGCAACGGCGGTTTGGCCGGCACTCTGTGTGCACGTTCCAATGTATAGAAGGGGGACAGCCCCTCCGGCGCCACCGCCGTCCGTAGCCAATCTTCCAGAAACGCCACCATGTCCTCACCTTCAAATTTTTCCGGAAGGCCTACTATCCGAATGTTATTTCTCCTGTTGCGCCCTTCAGCATCTTCCGCACGTTTCTCTAGGGCTTCTATTCGGGACAGAGCGTCCTTCACCGTGGCGTCCAAAGCTTTCTGCGCCGGTTCCAGGTGTCGCACCGAACCCTCTACCTCCTTCACCCTGTCTGAGAGCCTACCGTGGTCAGCTCGAAGCAAACCCAAGCCCGTCGCAACTTGAGCGATGTCTTCTCAGAGGGCCGATCTAGTCTCAGTGATCGCCAACAGGATTTTGTCAAGTTGCTCCTGAATATGTGGGTTCCCTGGTCCTTCAAGGTGTAGGCGCTCTTCGTTGTCAGGCGGCTCCACGTCAGAGGCGGTCTGGGCGCCTCCCTTAGGTCCCCTCGGTTTACCCATGGTTGTCGGGGTCTACGGGAGGGTCGCAGCAGGAGCGGGGGACGGTCAAGCCGGGGGTCGTCGTCGATGCGGCGCGGCCGCCAGAAATGGCGTCGCACTGCAGTCTGTTCCCCCGCGGCCACTAGCAGGCCCCCGAGGAGAGCAGGTCCCCAGATGGCGGTCAAGATGAGTGTCCGCCGGTAGGCCAGTCCGGGACCAAAAGGCAGAGCGCAACTTCGGCGGTCCAAGTGCTCCCCACTTCTTCAATGTGCTGAACAGATGTATGCTCCCAGCCTCAGTGTCAGGGGCAGGGGAGGCCCTGGATAGGCGCGGAGAAAGCTCGGGGAGCAGCGTGCCCCCGGTCTCCACCTCGTTATTCGGCTTCCCAGTTGAGTACCACGGCACCACGCAGTGTGTCCTCGCAGCTTGCGGTGATGGGGGCGCTCCACAGAACTCAATAGCGACCTCAGAGCAGTCCACCCTCCATCAAACCAGGGGCCAGAGCTAGAGCGGCAGGCCGCCTCGGCAACCTCTGTGCGGCAAGGAACGAGCCGCTTCACCTCCTCCCCACGTAGCACCTCAGCAATGACTTGTGGCAGCGGACCGGGGTCTTCCACGACCGGTCGCCGGGCGTCTCCAGTCCCCCCTGGGGTCGTTCCTCAGTGTAGCGCCATGGCGCCATGCATTGCGTCCTTGCCCCAGGGGGGTGGCGAGGGCACTCCACAGTTTCCCCTCAGCGCCTCTAGAGCGGTCCGCTCTCCTTCAAGCTTGGAGCCAGATCCAGTGCCGCGGGCCACCGCGGCAGCCCCCGTATGGTGATGAACAGGCCGATCCGCCCCTCCCCCATGCAGCTCCTCACCAACGTCTCGCGGCAGCGGACCGGGGTTCACCTCGTCCGGCGGCCGGGCGTCTTCAGTCCCCCCAGGGGTCGTCAGGGGGCAGGCTGTATGGTGTCCCCCCAGTGGGGGAAGGATCGCCAGTCCCGCCGGGGGTGCCGGGGCGTCTGTCGCCTTCGGGTCCTCGGTCGTCTCCGAGGCAGTCAGAGTGAAGCGGGCGCCATCTTGACCTCCGCCGCGCAGTCCTCTCGCCATGTCTCTTCCCCGTCCCAGAGATCGCCGCGGACCTCCAACCGCGTTGAAAGGTGTTCGGGTCACAGGGGATTTCTTTGTAGGGTTCGGGTTTCCCAGGGAGCCCCCGGGAGCAGGATTAATGATGGCTCGATCGCGGAGCCGAGCTACTAGGCGACCTCCGCCATCGGCGCTCAAGCCACGCCCCCCGCTAGGCCAATTATGCTGCGACCGCCACCTTGGCGGTCGCATCACGCATCTTCAAAATTGTGGCGGGCGGTGCAGTAAGCAGCACCCGCCAAAATGTTGAATTTGCATACAGTGCATTGACAGGCACAACATGACAGGCACCGCGCGGTGCCTGCCATGTTGTGCGTGGCAATGAAGAGGGGTACTATAGGTACCTCCCAAGTGGAGCCACCCACCACCCACCCCCTAGGGGCCCGCTATGGGCCCCCAAAAGTAATTTACCATATGCCTTTCCATGGCGGAGTGTCTGCCATGGAAAGGCATACCCACCACAGGCATACTAATATGGATGGGGGTGCCTGCAAGGCACCACCACCATATTGTTGGCCTTTTCCGCCCGGCCAGCAATCCGACCGGCGGAAAAGCGGGGGACGGACTTTCCGTCCGCCGCGGTACCCCTGCCATAGTAATATGGCGGGGGTAAATTGCGTTGTGATGGCACGCGGATCACCACCGCCCACCACCGGCAGCCAGGCAGTGGCGGTTCGCACAACATCATTATGGCCCCCAATGTGGTCTACTCTGCACGTGCACAATATTTCAGGAGCTGCAAAAACAAACGGAAGGCATCGTACTAACAGGACACTTAGCTATGATTCCATTTTTATTCACAATTCATCTAGTCACCAAGATCACCAAGGAGCAGTGTGCACAAAAACTTGTCTAAGAGGAAACATGTAGTGACTCAATATAGACTAAATAGTAGAAGGTGCCCTAGATAAAAGCATACTCTGTCAAGCTACAGGCATGGGTGATGCCCCCAGGCCAATGGTCACATAAGAGTGTAACATAACAGGTAGTAAATCTAGAATTAATCTGTGCAACACTGCAGACGTGAGCATCAACTGCAAAACCACTTCTTACGCCACCACAGCCAAGAGAGACAACCTCAGAACATGAGCATCAACTACTGATGGTGATCAGCAGCTGCAAAATGTTGACTTGCAGTCATTTTCACAAGCGGCCCTTAAACTGGAGAAAATCTGGGCTTTGCATAAACTGCCCCACAAAGTCAAAACACACAATGGTCCACCTTTCCAGGGCAGTGCTATGGCTGAATACTTATGGATCCAGAAATCCATCACTGATGGAGGAAAGGCATCAGAAAGTGCTGCAGCGCGGAGGCAGCACCCGTACACATCATAGTCAAAACCCTGGTGATCAGAAATGAAGATGATCCCTTCCTCCGGAAATCCCGGCTGCCTTCAACACCGTCAACATCCAACCATCGTCCACACCCTGAAGTCTAGAATAAGATTCACTAGTAATTGTCTTTTACTGGTTCTCCTCCCACCTTCTCAACCAACACCAGTGGGTTCACAAGGACACCCACCACAGATCACAGAAGATCCCTATCATCTACAGAGCCCCGCAAGGGTCCATACTGTCCCCGTCATTTTTAACCTGTACATGGCCCTCCCTGGGGCTCTAATCATTGATAACAGCATCAAAATTACCCTATATGCCAACAATACACAACTCACACAAAAGTCTGCTCTGCTCCGGAAGTCCAATGCTTCAGACACTATTTGCACCTCATCTATACTTGGATGTGCAGAATGTATCTGAAGCTGAATCCACCATGAAAGAATACCTGCTATTTCCAAGAATAGCAGAAACAAAATAGTACAAATTTGGCTCAACAGCATGAAGCTCGACAGCTTCAAATTCCATCTTACACCCAAAGCTACGTCGCTTGGATTCATCCTGGACACCAGCCTCACCTCAAGGAACACACTGCCAAGACTACAAAGATGGTCTGGTACCAGCTTTCTCTACTAAAGAAATGAAAAACAGCTCTCCCAGAAAGGGATATCAGAACTGCTGTTTAAGACCTTGTACTCTTACATCTGGAAAGAGGAAACCCCTGCTCAGGACCTCCCAGATAACACACGTCTGCCTCCCCACACAAGGGCAGCCTAAATGCCACAGCACATGTCATACACCAGTGAAGGAGAGCCACCAATTACAACAGCTGCTGAAGCCCGGGAACAAAGAATGAGAAATAAAAAAAAAGCCTGCATCTGACCCGGTGGAGGAAAACTGTGCACACTGTTTGCATGTGCTTGGTGGACTCTAATCAGGTGAGAGGGCATGGCGTTAACTGCAGAGTAATATGGGGAGCGTGAAATTATTTTAACCTAAAGCACGGAGTTAGGAGATCGATTTATTTGCTCCGATTTGAGATACTTCCACTAAAATCTTCTGCACAAAAGTGGCTACCAAAAGAAAAATCTAGTAGTCTCTGTAACTTTTGTAATGGAGGTGAGCATGATCTGGAACATCTGTTGTTTACTTGCCCAAATACGTCAGTCGTAGAAGCAAAAAAAGGTTTCTACAACCTATGTATATAAAATGTAGAATTATCTCTGTTCAGGACTTGACTTCACCTTGCAAGGTTCCGCCAAATAAATTTGTATGTTACAATTAATCTACATTATAAAAACCTTTTTAACTTTGTATTAGAATGAAATCTTTTATCATCTAACTGTTTACATTTTTATATCATGTATCAAATATTTGTGGTTCTCAGTTGAGAACTAAATCAAATCAAATAAACTTAAACTTGGGGAGCGTTTAATAACAGACAGTTCAAAGTTCAACAGCATTGTGAGTCAGCATGAAATAATGAGCTCACCTAGATCACACTGAGTGACGACATCTAAGGGCAGCAACCACAGCTCATCGTCGTCCTGACACCCACCCTGGCCAGTGACTCACCTACACCCCAATCGTCCTTGTTTGCATTAGGGGTGGTATGTCACATCTTGTGTACACCCAGGGATGCCCCTGCATTAAAAAAAAAAAAGTAAACTTTCACAAACATTATTTTCTGAGTAAGGCTCCCTGTTTTCCGTTTTAACTGATTTTCACAGTTAAATACAGACAGAAAACATTCATTTTCTTGTCTGTATTTATATTTAAATGTAGATAAAAACTGGGTTGCTTTCTGAGTAATGCTAAATGCTGTCTGCCATGACTGCCAGGCGAATAGATGTGTGGATTGATAGATAAGGGGGTTAAAAAAGAAAATAATTTTAGTAAAGAGGCTTAAACAGCAGTAGATATGCACAACGTTGATACTGAAATGTGCATATTGTCATATAAGTGCACTGATGTATCTTCTGCTGGTGTTCACAGCATTGAAACATGACAGACATTCAAGCATGAGTGCATATTTATCGGTTAAATAAATG
This sequence comes from Lissotriton helveticus, assembly GCF_964261635.1. Classification (NCBI taxonomy): domain Eukaryota; kingdom Metazoa; phylum Chordata; class Amphibia; order Caudata; family Salamandridae; genus Lissotriton; species Lissotriton helveticus. The sequence continues at coordinate 316,181,492 of NC_136058.1, read as the reverse complement.
TAGAAATATACTCATTTCAACTTAATTTTTCCACAAACCCCAAAATAAATATGGATAACTACAGATAAAAATAACAAAAAATAAATATGGATATATTGGCAATGGCAAAAAAAAATACCATAACACTGATAGTGAATAATGTAATACTAGTCACTATTAGAGCAATATAGAATTTAAAAAAAAACAAGAAGAGAGCGACCCAACTCACATCCATAATGATGACCTGACTTTGGGGCAAGCCAGGGGTCGCTGCAGTGATCCCTGGTAACCTATAAATGGAGTCTTGCATTGAGGCTTAGGAAATTACTACTTGGCAGAGGGACTGGGCTCTCCCTGATTTTTAGCTGTATCTCTCGGCAGTAATGGGAAGGCTGACTGCTAAGATCTATCAATCAAAGTTTTCAAAAGTCTGTAAACGATAAATAATGTACTTGTAATAAGGTAGACAGGACATCCGTCACATTTGTGATAAAGTACCCTTTATCTAAACTCTAAATCAGGTTCATAGTGCCTGCTACAATATGTGGTAGGCATGGCAGCACAGCATGAGTATACATTATACTTCGCCTCGCGTAAACAATGGAAATGGCATGCACGGGCACTACAGTCAAAGAGGTTAAGAAAGGAATGGGCATTCCGAGTGTATTGTGCACAGTAGTGGTCAGCATGGATCGGTAGTGTTGAGGCAGGGGAGAGATAAGGGGACATTTTAAAAAAGAAATAAAACTTACCTTACCACTGCGGCTCTCTGTCGTTTCCCCTCGCGTCAGGAATGAAAAAGGAAGCAGGCATCCAGGCTCCCCTGCCCAATCACAATGTTGCAATGAAGCATTGTGATTAGTCAGGGGAGCCTGGGTGGTTACCAATCACAATGCTGCAATGCAGTGCCATGATTGGTCCGAGAGCTGTGGTTCGACGCTGGGGCCTGGGCATGTTCGTCATATAGGCTGTAATGCAGCTTGCATGGAGAACAGGGAAAGGGTGCATAACTGTTTGGCCATCACGAGAGGGGCAGCCAAACAGTCATTGCGCACTTAGGAGGGTGCTACCCCTCCTCCCCCTGCTTTGCAGTCCCACCACGCAAAGCTGCTGCAGCAGGAGGACAAAATACAATGATAATAATTTGTCCTTTCTTTTACTGCTTCAAGGCAGTGGGGCGACGCTCCTCCACCTTAGTGGAAGAGCCGCCACTGATTGTGCAGTTACATGCAGGTGAACATACCAAAGGTGGTATAGATGACATGGACACAGAAATTGAAATCTTAGATCAACCAGTTGAAGCAATTTCCGGGAAAGAGAGGCAAAGGATTGAAAGTTAGTGGAGGCTATACTACTTTCTCCCCTTGAAATTTAATTTCCTCAGCAAAGATGTTAAATAATATGTGGACATAAATCATGAATCGTCCCACTGTCAACTAAGCATTATTCTGCATGTCCGGTCTCCCCTTCTATTTAACTTTATGCTTTGTTTTTAACTGCAGCTGTAAAAGACAGTGGTACTCTTTGGTTTAGGGTAGGGGGACTATTTGTAGATGTAAATAGTATGCTTGCCAGGCTCAGCTAGTCTGCCTACTTCTGATATGTCCATGAAACTCCGCGGCCAGACTGGAAACTAAAAGCAGATTAGCCAATAATACTCAAACCACTGCTGCTCTCTTCCTCCTCACTCTCTCATTTGTGTCTCCCCTCTCTCTTTGCTCTGTTTCCTGAAACCCCGATCTTTACTTGGGGGAGCTGGAGAAAGTAGCAGAGGTGCCAGCCCCAGTTCTGCCAAGTACCACGCATCAAGAGTTAGACTAACACATTTTAGTTTGGTGGTCTGCATCACTGCACTAAAATGCATTAGTCACGCATTTTAGCAGCTTGACACCACCTGTGTACTGTGAGCGAGAAGCTGTAAGTGAGCATGAGCGTCAGAGGGGTGCTGCATTATCAGCTGCACGGCCGGCGAGTACTGTGCAGACTGTGCTGTAAGACTCGACCCGGCCTCTTCAATCAGGTCTGTGTGTAAAAAGTAACTGAACATTAGCAGCCTGCGCTCACCTCGGGCGCCAACTACCGTGGGATCAGCTGAGCTGACTACATTGATTGGTAAACAGCTGAGACACGTTGCGGATGCCTCAGAGGCGGCACCAAGTCACCTGGCCTGTAGTTCCATTCTGCTAGTAGCAGTGACTAAAGACAGCCTGTAAGTGAATCTGGTGGTGGGTCGCCTTCTTCCCTGTGTTGCTGTTTTTCGGCAATTGGTGCCAACGCATTATAATTAGGGCTCCCGGTTTTATGGTATTTAGTTTTTTAACATTCCTGTCTGTATTTATTCATATTTATTTTTGGGCTGTTTTTTCTGTATTTATGCATATTTATTTTGTGTTTTGCGTATAAATGTAGTTGTAAAACTGTACATTTCTGTATTTATTTAAATGATAGACGCGCTCTCATACTTTGATGTCTGTCATGTTTTAGCTTTTTGAGGTTTCAAATATTACATAACAGTACATCCATTGGCACATATTAGCATTATACCAGAAATGTATATTGATACATGCAGTTATTTAAAGAAATGTCATCCTGTTTTTTATTTTCCTATGATGTCCATCTGCTCAGCAGTTGGGCTATAATTCATGAAAGACAGCACTAAGAGCCACTTAAAAGAAGCACATTTCCTGTATTTATCCACTTTTAAAAATAAATGCAGACAGAAAGCACAATGTATTCTGTCTGTATTTATCTGTAAAAATCCATAAAAACGGAAAACAGGGGGCTTTAATTATAATGCTGCACGGTCCGGCTTCAGTACAGGGTGCAGCAGCAGTATGCTTTTAATTTCAATATCATGCCGACAGACCTGTACCCACAGGAATTGCTGCAGCCCGCTGGAGTTTTCAGCTAAATCACAGGACAACCTGTACTCCCTGACCTGGTCACATGTGCTGCTGCCATGGTGTGTGTGTGTGTGTGGTGGAGGGGCACCAGGGGTACCTTTGTGTCCGGTCACGGTAAGAGGAGAGACACAGAGTGTCTTTAACCCTTTCCGTGTTCCTGACGGCCAACGGTCGTCGCAAGCACTACCTCGCTAGTAGGGCAGCCCCGCCCACTCATTAGAACTCCGCACCGCAGCGGAATTTGCACCGCAGTTAAGGAGTTAAAAGGCACACAGCACAGCTCTCAAGTCAAGACAGCAGTGCCACCACTCCAAGAGCTCCTCTCACGATGACAGATTTTAATTGTGACGTCCTTCTGCAGCCAGTAAGACTTACGGACACTTCAGCTGCAACCCAAGACAACAGGCAGCTGCAGCACAGAGCTGTGGTTCTCAGACACTTGGCAAGTAAGTCAAATAATGCAGCTGATTATAATGTTCCTGCTGAGAGAGGTCAGAGTTTTGTCTACTGGCAGTTTTGACTCACCAGCATAGCTAGCGCTGAGGGTTGAATGCCTGCTGCGAAGAATGTGTACCATGCAGATCACAGAACTGCATTTTATGTGGATAGCTGAGTGGCTTACTGCTTTTGTCACAGAGATCCTTTTGTTATAATGGGTGCAATTTCTGATATTAATCTGTTTCCATGGACTTCATTGCTTGATTTTGCTTGCAAGAAAGTGTTATTCTAAGTGCAACACGTGTGGTCATTGAATGTTACTCATAAGTACACTGAAAGTAGGGAAATGTCACACATAAGCAATCTGAAACCTGAGCAGCTATGCAGCCCCCTGCTCCAAACAGCCTCCAAAAACTCAGGCCCACAGGGGGAAATTAAATTACAGGCAGTCCCTTTTCTCTGTACTGCTGAATGTTTTTGTGTAGGTACTTACTTTTGCACTAATTTAATTTAAAGCCAATTAGTTTCTATTCCATGTATGTTAAAATAGTATGTGTGGGTTACTGTATGACTGAAGGCCCGTGTGCCTGCTGTGCACGTTTACTAATATGCCTGCTGGTCTTAGTGCTGAAACATGTGTACATGTGGACACTGAGAACACAAACTCTAAACCTTCTTCTTTGTCGATGCCCGTTTATCTTGGGTTTCAAATACAGCTGTGAACATCTGCATCATACCATGGACTCACCTCCGTGATCTGCAGGTTAGTACCCGGGCACTGGCACGCTAACCTGCTGCCAGGCACACGTTTGTACTAGCAGCAAACAGGCCAAGAGTTTGCAAGAATAACTTGTGGTGGGGGCGGTTTATGTTCCCCATCGACTTGCATTTAAGATGGAGAAATGTGAAAACGGCGTTCGCTCGCCTGGAGCGGGTCAGCTGGCGCCAGAGGCTGTGAAGGGTAACAGGGGAACTAATAAGCGTCGACACTGAGAAACTATACTATAACACTTCCGGTGATTCATTCCCTTCTCCCGCGACACTTCCGCCCCTCAGAAAAACATGCGTCTGCTTGAAGGGAAAGTTCGGGGTTCAATGAGGCCAAAAGGTGAAAGGTCACAGCTTCTGTCTCTGGGGCTTTTCAAGTTAGTGCATTCAGTCTTATACTCACTGGGATGTTTAGAGTGTGCCTCAAACATACATTACATTGTATATATACCAAATAATGTAGTATTTACCGCTGACTGACCCTCATTTGCAGTCCAGCCAGCATTTCCTCTCATCCGCGCCAGTAGTGTAGTGGTATCATGCAAGATTCCCATTCTTGCGACCCGGGTTCGATTCCCGGCTGGCGCATCCATTTTTTCCCCCCCATTAAATGATAAAAACAATTGCCTTAACTGTTTATCCGGACATGGTTTATTACAAAACGGAGTCAGTTAAACGAGGAAATGTTTTTTAAAACAAATTAAGATAATGACAGATTTTACACGTTCTTTTGGTACTTTGAAAAGTGACTGCAAAGGGCCTTTTAATTTTTTGCCCTGGACTAAATTATGAACCAGGGTAAGAAGTCACTCCCTGCTTTTACTACATCGGAGTACAACATAATCTGGTAAACATTTTGTCAATTTCTCTGTAGATCGATTTGGTTTCTGTAAATTTTAGGTCTCGCCAAGGCAGCTGCCTCGAAGAGACATTCAGTGTCTGAGATTTGAGCTTCAAAAAACGCTCAACTTTTTGATTGGTTCCTCGCACTGTCCTTTAGAAATGATTGCTTATCATTGCTATCACTTAGTAGTCCCTCCTTTTGTTCCTCCCTGGAAACCACCTCTGTTACATGAATCCTTTAACTATGGGCAATATGTTTACCTTCAGTGCACTACTTTGTCTTTTCCTCTGTCCTCGCTGCTTCTCCCAGATCACTTAATCTTCCTGCCCTTCCCGGAACAATACCTCCCGCCCCTTGCAGATTGTTTGTATTCAAAACAGCTGCTCTTCCCTCCCTCTCACATAGCTGCCAAGGTTTCATATTGCTTAAGTGTGATATTTTCATGATTTCAGTGTGGTTATGAGTGACATTCAACGACTTTGGGTGACCCTTTCTTTCAAGCAAAAATCAAGCAATGGAGACGAGGGAAACATATATCAGAAATTGCAACTATATTAGCATACAGTAAGCCTCCAAGAGCAGAGTTGCTATTCACGTTGATGTAAACCAGACCACTGAACACAACATATAGACAATGTGATTCACTGGTGTCCGTCCTCGTGGTCCCTATTGTTGTTTAAAACCCACAACTGGGGCTGTCGGATAACAAATGCTGACAGCAGACCCCGAATAAAATGGCAGTGAAATAGAGGTGGACTTAGTCGGTCTTTCTTTCTCAGGAACGTCAACTTCCTGGCATCTCTCAATATACAAAATCACAAGGAGGGACAGAGGGCAGATCAAGGTCCAGTACACGCGCCCCCAGGAAAGTAGGTATGCATAAAGGTGTGCAGTTCCTACAGAAGGGAAGGTCGGGAGTGAGTTCTTTTAACCCCCTGGCTGCGGCCGGAATTCTGCACCTGTGTGGCACATTCCGATCGCGGGCGTGGTCATGACGGCTCCTGGCTGTCATCAGCATACGGCCACCGTAACTGATGACGACCGGGAGCCGTCATCAGAACCGAAGGGGTTAAACTACAGTTGTGAAGTATTAGGGTAAGAGTGCGGGTGCAGTGAATGAGTGGAGTGGTGGGTTTAAAAATAACATTATGTACCCTTCCAATTTCCCTGAGCAGTGTTCAAGTATAATCGACTCAGTATTTTTAATTGTATCAGTCTAATCCTTGACCTTATAGCAACTCAACTGGGACAACGTCAAGCTTCATTCCAATCTTCCTGTCCTAGTGAACTTATAGCCTCTTTTCAATTATGGGTCTTAACTTTTCCATTACGTTATTAATCAATGTTCTGTATATTTGAGAAATGGCATGTTTTTGTGGGTGTTGCCAGAACTCTATGTTTTAATAGTGATTTGTTTTAGAGCAAGGTGGCTCCAACACTCCGTAAAACATGATTCTTTTGGAACCGGTCTCTTCCCTTGGTCGTGTCGAAATCCAGCGGGTGAGGGTAGCTAATCACAGGTGCTGAGCTTAGCACTTCTTCTTCGTGGAGTCCTGCCTTGTTGTGAAAACAGATCTCTTCTTCCTATCATGTCAAATCTGAGGTTCCTGTGCCAGGCGTGCCTCTTAAATGTCTACCCAACTGTCCTTGTTGTTTTCAAGTGTGTGATAGACCTGCATATATTTTTAGGATTGTGTATCTGATACTCCCAGATCCTACTGGAGCTACCCAATGGTTGAAGCCCTGTCAACACCCACATATACCCTAACTTGAAAATCCACAATAGGTCCCATTTCTCAAACTCTTCTGATTCCAGCAAATTTCACAAACATTAGGGTCCCACAGCACAGTCTCCAAAGTGAGTTTGCTGTTCCAGCCCTTCTTCCAGTGGCTTTTTACCATTTCTATCTACTTCTTGAGCTTGACATGGGCCTGTTCTGGGAAGTGCATCCCCACTATAGCAACCTCAGGAGTCACTTCACACCAAATCTGTTTGCTTTCACTGCCTGTTCAGTTTGAGCACAGTACACCCCTTTAATAAATATTATCAACTCAGAAGGCCATTAATGTCTATGCAAATCAGAGTGCTACCTCCCTCACATTGTCCTTTACATGGCATTGCCAGAGGTATTCTTGGTGAACCTCTCAGGTATCTAGTTCTATGTTGGTCATCCTGTGTGCAATGCTTCTGTTTACTGTGGACCTGGTGTAATCCAGATTTATACAATGACTCCAAATAATTGGCCATAGCTCTGTTGTCCGCTGAGGATACTAGTTCATGCGATGCACCCATCTCTGACTCTCCTCTCTGCCAGGTTAATAATTTACCTTCTTTATTTCCTAGTTCATACTGGGAGCAGCCATTACAACGCGGGTTTTACCACACGTTGCTTTTACATCGCATGCATTACAATTAGGGCTCCCGGTTTTATGGTATTTATTTTTTGGCCATTTCCGTCTGTATTTATCCATATTTATTTTTTGGGCATTTTTTCTGTATTTATCCACATTTATTTTTGCCACGCGCAAAAGACGCCGCTACAGCTAGTATTTTTCCGCATTTAATTAAATTGACAAAGCACACCTGCGCCTGGTTGTTATTGGTCAACACAATACATTCATCTGAAAACTTTGCCATTGTAGTACAAGCACATGTGCATTTCAAGAGACTTTGCAGACACTGAGGCTCTTTCTGGTTTGTTAATGAAATGAAGACCACTCAAAATCCGTTCAATATTTGCTGATGACACTGGAATTGCCAAGAGATTCAAAGAAAGATTACACAGTGTTGGCCATTCTTGCTTCTGAGAACGCCGGTATGTCATTGCACTGATGTCTTTTTGTGGGATAGGGTGCGTTACATATTTCTTGAATTGAAACAAAAATTAAAATACAACTTTCTAGTTCCAAGATGTAGATGGCAGCCTAAGTAACATAACGTCTATTTGTGAAGTGGGCCAACCCAGATATAAACCTGTAACCACGAGAACAACATGCCCCTACAGTGGACACATTAGTCCACCAAGCCACCAGACCTAACAAGTACGATTGAAAAAGCACCCCTCCTACTCAAGTTTAGATGCACATTCCAAGCACTATTAAAGTGTGTGAAAAATAGGGCAGCATGAGGGCCCAGAATGAGTTAATGATGGTAGGAAGTTAGAGAGACAGTAGCTGTAAGGTTTCAGTGTGGTGCTCTGATAGGATTTCGCCTCTCTCCGTACACTCAGGTTTAGTTCTTCTTTTTCTCAGCTCCAGCCCCCACCCCCGTTATCTTTTCTAGTGCTGTTCTTGTCCACTATGCTTCATTCTTGTGCTACCTCCTTGCTGTGTCCCTCTTGCTCTCTCTCCGTTTTGCAGTCTCTCTTGTTATCTCTGTTAACTTCCTCCCTGTAATCTCTACTGATTTTCAACTTAGTACTCGCACTACAGTCAAGTATAAAATACAGCTTTAGCATAGGCTTGGAGAACAATCGAGGGAAGGGACGTCACGTAATGCTTAATTTTGTTTAATGTCAGTTTGACTAGAAATGTATAAATGTAGTTGTGCATTTATCTGAACTACCGAATCGAAGAACACAAATCATTCTCATCCCTGGCTGCAGCATGAGGACGTTTAAACCTTCAAAAGCAGGTCTCTCTGAGGGGGAAACAAAACATAAAGGTGAATATTATAGGCTGCAATTCTCAGGCACATTTACTTAAATACTGGCTTTATTCTCTTCCCAAACCAACTTTATGCCCGATGGTCACCTTGCCACTCCTAGCTGATTTTGTTGAAGCTCGCAGAGTGCAAGGAATGGATGGCCTTCACAGTGTGCACAATAAAACTAAAGAAAAGCATGCACATGAAAATATAATGCGTCAGCTCTATAAATGTAATCGGATTAAAGGCAGTGGTTTTGGAAGTGATGTTAAACTATCCATTGCACGCTGCTCCCCGCTAACTCCCAGTTATTAAACAGAGGTGTCGTGTTGTGCAAACTGATGCACCCCAGCTGGGCCGGCCTTCAGCATGGACGAGCTGGGCCCAGGCCCCGGGCGCCAATATTCTGATTGGCGCATGGTGCTGTGTGGATTAAGGTCATGCTAACATCGGCACTTCCGTCGTCTTGCTCTAGCCTTGTCAGTGTCACTAAGAGCTCGTTTCTGTCTCCTTTGCCAGTAAGTGGTTTTAATCCTACACTATCATAGTGTGGACAATGTTTTTAACACTGCATTAACCGCTTGCCCTCCCTCAACGTCTCACACCTGCTGACACATATTAGCAAAACCATCCTCAGCATAAGGCAGCTAATGAGCTAATCAATTGGTGCTCTGGGTGCGCTAAGGGAGGTCTGGGGATGTTTGTATTCAGGGTGCAGTCCCTGCTCAGCCAAGGAGTGACCTGTGACCGCCAAAGGGACCCCCTGCTGCCTCTAATGTTGGTGCTATCTTAAAGTCCGGCTCTGAGCCCCTAAGCAGAAGCCCCCATCCCGCCCCCCACCCCCCAGTTCGTTAACCCTCGGGCTAACTAGGCAGCAATCAATCAATCATGGCATGGCGTGACGGCGCTGCCTTTCCCTCCACCCCGAAACAGTTTCTATTGAAGTTTGTACATGTAATCAAAAATCGAAGCACTGTACTGTAAAGACAACCCCCCCCACCCACATGACGACGGAGGATACGATCCCCTGCTGCTGCCTTACCTTGCGAGTAGAAACTGCGGCAGGCTGGCACAGAGCTAACTAACATAAGTGGCGGAGCCCTGGAGATGCTGAACGAAAGAGGAGGGCCGGTGCAGGAACAGAAGCTGATGGTGGCAACAGGAAGGCGTCTTAAAGGCTGGTGGTATGTAGTGCAGGGAAAGAAGAAATACAGTCAGGTGAGCCCCCCAAATAAAGGCAAAAAGTTATGAGGGAGAGGCCTGAGATGTTGGCACGCCCACACACTGAGGCTTGGATCAGACGAGGATTGCCCTCAGGGGATCGGCCGTCCTTGAAAGACCCTCAGCCAATATGTCCACATGAGGGCGCTAAAAGACCCTGATTGGAAGGGATTTAAATGAATTTCAGCGTGCAAAGGAAACTGCATGCAGCGGCAGCGCTGCAACATTTGCTAGGGTTTTGCCGTTTCTATATATAAATACAGACAAAGGAAATATAGATTTCCGTCTGTATTTATATGTAAATATCCGTAAAAACGGAAAACCGGGAGCCCTAATTACAATGCATGCAATGTTACAACGCGTGGTAAAACCACGCATACCATTACATCGCATGCGCTTTTACAACGCATGCGATGTAATGTGTAATGGCGGCGGCGACGGCTATCCACGTCGATGTGAGGAAACTTAGGCTGTTTCCTCACAACAACGTGAAGCAAGCAGGTAGGAGGAAGCAGGATCTGACGGCGACGCTGGAGAGGAGAGAGGTAAGGGCGTTTGTGCATGGGGTGGGGGTTACTTTTGTAGGGTTTAGGGTAGTTTAAATGTAGTGTGGTAATGTTTATGTTGCAGGTGTTCTTTTAAAAACGTTTTAGTGGGTGTTGTGGTGTTGTCGTGTTTGTTTAGTGTAGTGTATTAGGGAGGGTAGTGTAAGGTTTATGTAGTGTAGTGATTTAGGTTTTAGGGTAGTGTAGTGTTGTAGTGTTTGTTTATTGTAGTGTATTAGGGTAGTGTAGGGGTGGGAGTAGTGTGGGTAGCGTAGTAGTGTTTTAGGGTTTAGGGTAGTGTAGGGGTGGGAGTAGTGTGGGTAGCGTAGTAGTGTTTTAGGGTTTAAGGTAGTGATGGGGTGGGAGTAGTGTGGGTAGCGTCGTAGTGTTGTAGGGTTTAGGGTAGTGTAGGGGTGGGAGTAGTGTGGGTAGTGTAGTAGTGTGGTAGTGTTTTTGGGTTTAGGGTAGTGTAGGGGTGGGAGTAGTGTGGGTAGTGTTGTAGTGTAGTAGTGTTTTTGGGTTGGGGTAGTGTAGGGGTGGGAGTAGTGTGGGTAGCGTAGTAGTGTTTTAGGGTAGTGTAGGGGTGGGAGGAGTGTGGGTAGCGTAGTAGTGTTTTAGGGTTTAGGGAAGTGTAGGGGTGGGAGTAGTGTAGTAGTGTGGTAGTGTTTTTGGGTTGGGGTAGTGTAGGGGTGGGAGTAGTGTGGGTAGCATAGTAGTGTTTTAGGGTTTAGGGTAGTGTAGGGGTGGGAGTAGTGTGGGTAGCATAGTAGTGTTTTAGGGATTAGGGTAGTGTAGGGGTGGGAGTAGTGTGGGTAGTGTAGTAGTGTGGTAGTGTTTTTGGGTTGGGGTAGTGTAGGGGTGGGAGTAGTGTGGGTAGCGTAGTAGTGTTTTAGGGTTTTGGGTAGTGTCGGGGTGGGAGTAGTGTGGGTAGCATAGCAGTGTTGTATGGTTTAGGGTAGTGTAGGGGTGGGAGTAGTGTGGGTAGCATAGTAGTGTTTTAGGGTTTAGGGTAGTGTAGGGGTGGGAGTAGTGTGGGTAGCGTAGAAGTGTTTTAGGGTTTAGGGTAGTGTAGGGGTGGGAGTAGTGTGGGTAGTGTAGTAGTGTGGTAGTATTTTTGGGTTGGGGTAGTGTAGGGGTGGGAGTAGTGTGGGTAGCGTAGTAGTGTTTTGGGGTTTAGTGTGGTGTAGGGGTGGGAGTAGTGTGGGTAGTGTAGTGTGGTAGTGTTTTTGGGTTAGGGATAGTGTGGGGGTGGGAGTAGTGTGGGTAGTGTAGTAGTGTTTTAGGGTTTAGGGTAGTGTAGGGGCGGGAGTAGTGTGGGGAGCGTAGAAGTGTTTTAGGGTTTAGGGTAGTGTAGGGGAGGGAGTAGTGTGGGTAGTGTAGTAGTGTGGTAGTGTTTTTGGGTTTAGGGTAGTGTAGGGGTGGGAGTAGTGTGGGTAGTGTAGTGTGGTAGTGTTTTTGGGTTAGGGGTAGTGTAGGGGCGGGAGTAGTGTAGTAGTGTGGTAGTGTTTTTGGGTTGGGGTAGTGTAGGGGTGGGAGTAGTGTGGGTAGTGTAGTAGTGTTTTAGGGTTTAGGGTAGTGTAGGGGTGGGAGTAGTGTGGGTAGCATAGTAGTGTTTTAGGGTTTAGGGTAGTGTAGGGGTGGGAGTAGTGTGGGTAGTGTAGTAGTGTGGTAGTGTTTTTGGGTTGGGGTAGTGTAGGGGTGGGAGTAGTGTGGGTAGCGTAGTAGTGTTTTGGGGTTAAGGGTAGTGTAGGGGTGGGAGTAGTGTGGGTAGTGTTGTAGTGTAGTAGTGTTTTTGGGTTGGGGTAGTGTAGGGGTGGGAGTAGTGTGGGTAGCGTAGTAGTGTTTTAGGGTAGTGTAGGGGTGGGAGGAGTGTGGGTAGCGTAGTAGTGTTTTAGGGTTTAGGGAAGTGTAGGGGTGGGAGTAGTGTGGTAGTGTTTTGGGGTTGGGGTAGTGTAGGGGTGGGAGTAGTGTGGGTAGCGTAGTAGTGTTTTAGGGTTTAGGGTATTGTAGGGGTGGGAGTAGTGTGGGTAGCGTAGTAGTGTTTTAGGGTAGTGTAGGGGTGGGAGGAGTGTGGGTAGCGTAGTAGTGTTTTAGGGTTTAGGGAAGTGTAGGGGTGGGAGTAGTGTAGTAGTGTGGTAGTGTTTTGGGGTTGGGGTAGTGTAGGGGTGGGAGTAGTGTGGGTAGCGTAGTAGTGTTTTAGGGTTTAGGGTAGTGTAGGGGTGGGAGGAGTGTGGGTAGCGTAGTAGTGTTTTAGGGTTTAGGGAAGTGTAGGGGTGGGAGTAGTGTAGTAGTGTGGTAGTGTTTTTGGGTTGGGGTAGTGTAGGGGTGGGAGTAGTGTGGGTAGCGAAGTAGTGTTTTAGGGTTTAGGGTAGTGTAGGGGTGGGAGTAGTGTGGGTAGAATAGCATTGTTGTATGGTTTAGGATAGTGTAGGGGTGGGAGTAGTGTGGGTAGCATAGTAGTGTTTTAGGGTTTAGGGTAGTGTAGGGGTGGGAGTAGTGTGGGTAGCGTAGAAGTGTTTTAGGGTTTAGGGTAGTGTAGGGTGGGAGTAGTGTGGGTAGTGTAGTAGTGTGGTAGTATTTTTGGGTTGGGGTAGTGTAGGGGTGGGAGTAGTGTGGGTAGCGTAGTAGTGTTTTTGGGTTTAGGGTGGTGTAGGGGTAGGAGTAGTGTGGGTAGTGTAGTGTGGTAGTGTTTTTGGGTTAGGGGTAGTGTGGGGGTGGGAGTAGTGTGGGTAGTGTAGTAGTGTTTTAGGGTTTAGGGTAGTGTAGGGGTGGGAGTAGTGTGGGTAGCATAGTAATGTTTTAGGGTTTAGGGTAGTGTAGGGGTGGGAGTAGTGTGGGTAGTGTAGTAGTGTGGTAGTATTTTTGGGTTGGGGTAGTGTAGGGGTGGGAGTAGTGTGGGTAGCGTAGTAGTGTTTTTGGGTTTAGGGTGGTGTAGGGGTAGGAGTAGTGTGGGTAGTGTAGTGTGGTAGTGTTTTTGGGTTAGGGGTAGTGTGGGGGTGGGAGTAGTGTGGGTAGTGTAGTAGTGTTTTAGGGTTTAGGGTAGTGTAGGGGTGGGAGTAGTGTGGGTAGCGTAGAAGTGTTTTAGGGTTTAGGGTAGTGTAGGGGTGGGAGTAGTGTGGGTAGCATAGTAGTGTTTTAGGGTTTAGGGTAGTGTAGGGGTGGGAGTAGTGTGGGTAGCATAGTAGTGTTTTAGGGTTTAGGGTAGTGTAGGGGTGGGAGTAGTGTGGGTAGCGTAGAAGTGTTTTAGGGTTTAGGGTAGTGTAGGGGTGGGAGTAGTGTGGGTAGTGTAGTAGTGTGGTAGTATTTTTGGGTTGGGGTAGTGTAGGGGTGGGAGTAGTGTGGGTAGCGTAGTAGTGTTTTGGGGTTTAGTGTGGTGTAGGGGTGGGAGTAGTGTGGGTAGTGTAGTGTGGTAGTGTTTTTGGGTTAGGGATAGTGTGGGGGTGGGAGTAGTGTGGGTAGTGTAGTAGTGTTTTAGGGTTTAGGGTAGTGTAGGGGCGGGAGTAGTGTGGGGAGCGTAGAAGTGTTTTAGGGTTTAGGGTAGTGTAGGGGAGGGAGTAGTGTGGGTAGTGTAGTAGTGTGGTAGTGTTTTTGGGTTTAGGGTAGTGTAGGGGTGGGAGTAGTGTGGGTAGTGTAGTGTGGTAGTGTTTTTGGGTTAGGGGTAGTGTAGGGGCGGGAGTAGTGTAGTAGTGTGGTAGTGTTTTTGGGTTGGGGTAGTGTAGGGGTGGGAGTAGTGTGGGTAGTGTAGTAGTGTTTTAGGGTTTAGGGTAGTGTAGGGGTGGGAGTAGTGTGGGTAGCATAGTAGTGTTTTAGGGTTTAGGGTAGTGTAGGGGTGGGAGTAGTGTGGGTAGTGTAGTAGTGTGGTAGTGTTTTTGGGTTGGGGTAGTGTAGGGGTGGGAGTAGTGTGGGTAGCGTAGTAGTGTTTTGGGGTTAAGGGTAGTGTAGGGGTGGGAGTAGTGTGGGTAGTGTTGTAGTGTAGTAGTGTTTTTGGGTTGGGGTAGTGTAGGGGTGGGAGTAGTGTGGGTAGCGTAGTAGTGTTTTAGGGTAGTGTAGGGGTGGGAGGAGTGTGGGTAGCGTAGTAGTGTTTTAGGGTTTAGGGAAGTGTAGGGGTGGGAGTAGTGTGGTAGTGTTTTGGGGTTGGGGTAGTGTAGGGGTGGGAGTAGTGTGGGTAGCGTAGTAGTGTTTTAGGGTTTAGGGTATTGTAGGGGTGGGAGTAGTGTGGGTAGCGTAGTAGTGTTTTAGGGTAGTATAGGGGTGGGAGGAGTGTGGGTAGCGTAGTAGTGTTTTAGGGTTTAGGGAAGTGTAGGGGTGGGAGTAGTGTAGTAGTGTGGTAGTGTTTTGGGGTTGGGGTAGTGTAGGGGTGGGAGTAGTGTGGGTAGCGTAGTAGTGTTTTAGGGTTTAGGGTAGTGTAGGGGTGGGAGGAGTGTGGGTAGCGTAGTAGTGTTTTAGGGTTTAGGGAAGTGTAGGGGTGGGAGTAGTGTAGTAGTGTGGTAGTGTTTTTGGGTTGGGGTAGTGTAGGGGTGGGAGTAGTGTGGGTAGCGAAGTAGTGTTTTAGGGTTTAGGGTAGTGTAGGGGTGGGAGTAGTGTGGGTAGAATAGCATTGTTGTATGGTTTAGGATAGTGTAGGGGTGGGAGTAGTGTGGGTAGCATAGTAGTGTTTTAGGGTTTAGGGTAGTGTAGGGGTGGGAGTAGTGTGGGTAGCGTAGAAGTGTTTTAGGGTTTAGGGTAGTGTAGGGTGGGAGTAGTGTGGGTAGTGTAGTAGTGTGGTAGTATTTTTGGGTTGGGGTAGTGTAGGGGTGGGAGTAGTGTGGGTAGCGTAGTAGTGTTTTTGGGTTTAGGGTGGTGTAGGGGTAGGAGTAGTGTGGGTAGTGTAGTGTGGTAGTGTTTTTGGGTTAGGGGTAGTGTGGGGGTGGGAGTAGTGTGGGTAGTGTAGTAGTGTTTTAGGGTTTAGGGTAGTGTAGGGGTGGGAGTAGTGTGGGTAGCGTAGTAATGTTTTAGGGTTTAGGGTAGTGTAGGGGTGGGAGTAGTGTGGGTAGTGTAGTAGTGTGGTAGTGTTTATGGGTTGGGGTAGTGTAGGGGTTGGAGTAGTGTGGGTAGCGTAGTAGTGTTTTTGGGTTTAGGGTGGTGTAGGGGTGGGAGTAGTGTGAGTAATGTAGTGTGGTAGTGTTTTTGGGTTAGGGGTAGTGTAGGGGTGGGAGTAGTGTGTTGTGTAGGTGCAGGGGTAGGGTTGTCACTTACCTTGCATACTTTTACCTCGAATATAGCTTTACCACGCATGCCTTTGCGTTGTAATGGCATGCGTGGTAAAGGCATACTCGTGGTAAAAGTATGCGATGTAATGGCATGGGATGTCATTGACATTGATTAGTAACACCTGCTTTGTAATGGCATGCGTGGTATTAGTATGCGATGTAATGACATACATATGTTCATACACCGTGTTGTGTTTTACAAAAATGTGTTATTGCCTCCTGTTTCACTATTTGTGGTATAGTGGTATACAGTGGAAGAGTTTCTCAGATCAATTCCGCTTGCTACTTTGCTAACTCATGTTCTTTGTCTCACGTCACAGCTTCGTTCCTCTTGAGGTTCTGTGAATTCCGAACCTGTGGGTTCCATTTTGTGTATGGCAGCCATTTTGTGGTTGCCCTCACATAGGCCCACGACTGCGGCTGAACCAGTCTTTTAAGGACATGTACACCTTACCTCGAGTTCGTGCTGACTCCTGTTTGACCTGAGTGAACTGACCCTGTTGCCTGAAGCTGACCTTGTTAAACCAGTTCCTGCCCTTTAGCTGATCAAGATTAAGGATCAGAGCACAGGACATCATAAAGTTTTACTGCACACAAACATGCCTTATCCTACTTCTATCTGTTTCTGTTTCTTCTTTTAAGGTCTATTTACGATATGGGTTGTGGTCCTTTTTATTATGGGTTTGTCCGGCTTGTCTAAAGAAGACTGTTGGGTTTGTTCCATGATTGACTGTGGGCCGGTCAACTGTAAAATGGGTTTGTCGTCATGCAATACTTTTTGTTGTGGAAACATGTGATTGGTTAAACTGTAAACAAGGAATGTTTGCCTGAAGCATAATGTTTGGCATAAAAAGGGATGACTTGCTTTGTAAAGTTGAGCAGTCTCCTGAGAACTCATACCGTGATGATTTCTAGGACTTCTGTTACTGGCTGCAGTCAATAAATTTGATGTTTGACGCCACTCAGAAGTATCCCATGTCTCTGTATTCTAAGACAGGTGAACCCGAAGCCTTTGGGCGTGCCCCTGGCGCCGCTGGGTTCTAAAACCCGGTTCTTCAGTTGGCGCTTCCAACGTGGGGCGACTTCAGCGGTACCGGTCCAAGCCTGAAGATCGTGAGGAGCTTCGTGAGGAAATTCTGGAGGAGGACGGCCGCCACTTCATCGACCCCGGCATGTCGAACGTGGACTGAAGGTCTTTGCTGCGAGGCTTCCCGCTTTCCTGACGGCTACGAAGGACTGCTGCCCTGACTGTCACCCTGTCTTGGACCCATTTGTGATGCTTTGTACGGCGAGAAGATAGACGGGTCTTCTGGCGGCATGACTGATACCTCAGTTAAGTATAAGTGGGTCGCTCCCAGTCCTTAGTTTTTGGTTCTTTGGTTCTTAGTTTGTTTGGTCCTTAGTTTTGATTTGAAAATTGCAATTTCCAAAGCCGAGGGACTCGTATATTTGCGAGACTGTCGGTGTAGATAATCCCTTGAAGTTTGAAGCTCGATTAGTGAGCGAAGATGCCTAATCATAGCAAATTTGGTACTTGCTTTGGTTGTGGTTGCAACAGGGATTCCCGATTGGAGGATTCGTGTCCGATACCTCCGGTTGGAACTCCGACTTATGAGCTCTATTCTAAAGACGGCGTGGGTCCCATTACGTATAATGAGGTATGGATCTGCTACACTAGGAAAGATGGTGTCTTACGATGGCCCCAACACGGTAGTTTCAATACTGAGATTTTAAATAATTTGGAAGCTGCATTATTCAGGAAGAAAGCCCGGCCGGCAATGTTTGACTCCTTTCGCCTTTGGCGTAAAGAAGCCAGACAACGAGAAATTAAACAAGCTAAAAGAGATAAAAGAGAAAAGGATGTATCAATAATGCAAGCTGCTAGACAGTTTAAAGAAAACGAAGAAGATAAAGCAATTGAGGTGTCAGATAGGCAACATAATATAGCTATTGATAAATGTTATCCAGCTTTGCCATCTCTTCTTGAGAATGCAACGAAGGACCCTGAGAAGGATCCTTTGATGTCACATTTGTTGAGATTACCACCCCCTTATGCACAGAGTGCTACGGCACCTCCGCAACCTCCAGTTGCACAACCTCTTGTTGCTGTTCAGCCACCGGCTCCTGCTCAGCTGGTTCTTCCTCCTACGGCGCAGCCTCCTCTGGGACCGCCGACTTTGCTATCGGTTTTGTCTGAAACTACTTTGCCTTATTCTCCTGTACCTTCAACTTCTCTTCCTACAAACCCTACGCTTCTATCATCTCAAAATACTTTGTCTCCTGTCCTTATGACAGCTTCTCCTTCTGCTCGACAACGAATGACTGATACTGTTACTGGTCTTTTGTCTCCTTTCTTTGGGTCATTGAGTATGACCCCTGTTTCTGCACGTAAACAAATGTGTAGTCAGCTACCTGGTCCCGAAGAACGGGCAGTGTTAGATCTCTTGGCTCGCAGATGGGTTTCGAATGTTTCGAGGTATAACTTAGAGTCAGTTGTGGATGTTTTCCAGCAGTGGGAAGCACCCAAGCAAAGGTATGTTTTTGAAGTTATGTGTACTTTCCTTCGTGAGGAATGGGAAGATAATGATTTGGGTTCAGTCCCAGTGGAGTTGCTAAATGTACAGTCTGAGTTTGCGAAAGGGACGATAGTGGGTCCTGGAATTGAG
This sequence comes from Lissotriton helveticus, assembly GCF_964261635.1. NCBI lineage: Eukaryota > Metazoa > Chordata > Amphibia > Caudata > Salamandridae > Lissotriton > Lissotriton helveticus. The sequence continues at coordinate 316,163,233 of NC_136058.1, read as the reverse complement.
AAAGCAGTTGCGATGGTACTTGCGTTTAGGAGCGATTTCCCTTCTCAGCGACTGTTTGAGCCTTATTCCGCAGTTAGGAGAAAGGTACAACAATATCCAATGAGAGAGGTTCCCCCAGTTTGGAGAGAAGGGGACGCAGCCGCTGTTCCACCTGTCCTGCCTCATTTTCAGAGAGTATGGGTACATGTTCCATGGAAGAGAGTAGAAGTTTTGGCCCTTAAACAGTCTTTACCTGATCCCCGTAAGAATCCAGCTGGCTATTACAAAGAATTGTCCCAGACAGTTGACGCATGCATCATGAATTTATCCAACATAGACATGCTGTAGGGTAACGTAGTTCCTCAACCTTTGTGGGCAAAGATTCGTCATGAGGATCATGCGCCAGAGTTAGGTGATACATGGGCTAATATTACTGCTGCGGATGGTAGACAGGTTGGTGGAGCTAAGCCTGAGCCTCTAGTTGCAGATTTACCTGGCAGAATGATCAACCTTATGAAGACAATGATGCCGGCTTTACGAGTGAATTGGGACAAGTTAGCAGCATGCAAACAGAAGAAAGATGAAAGTGTGTCAGATTTCTTCACTAGGTTTGAAGAAACATTCATAGATCATAGTGGTCAGGACATGAGTACGGAAGGTGACCAAAGATTGTTCGTAGATAAGTTTGTCTTTAATTTACTTCCAGAGCTTTGTAACAAGTTGAAGGACTCTGAGAGTTCGTGGGCTGTTTCTTCGTCGGCTCAGATATTGGCGACTGCACAGTACTATGAGAATAGGGATAAGGATGAGAAACATAGAGTAGAGAAGAAGACTAAAGACTTGAAGACAAAAGTTCTTTTGCAGCAGGCGTATCCGCCTCGCTCGAATCAGCAAGAGTCACAGCAACGTCCACAGTTTCAGCAACCTCCACATTTTCAGAGAATATCACAGAAGCCTGAGTATTTTGCTCCAAGACCACCTTTGGGTCTGAATCAGTGTGCTTATTGTAGGGAGGAAGGTCATTACAAGAATGAGTGTCCTGTTTTACGACAACGTACAAGTGGTATGTCGGGTCTGAGAGGTCGTGGTGGTTTCCAGCAAGTATCTAGAGGTAGAGGACCTGGTGCGTTTCCTCAGAACGAACGTTCTTTTCTTCCTCGGAGTTCAATGAATTATTTTGATCAGCAGAATGTACAGACTGGCAGATCTACGCAATACTACACTGACGATTATTATGTTGAAAATGAGGATACTAGTTATAATGATTGCTAGGACAGCCATGGACAAACAGAGGGAGTAGTGTCAGTTCCAGTAGACCAGAGTGGACCTTATGTTGCAGTAGTTACATCAGGTGTAGTAGAGCCTTTTCTTTTGGATACTGGTGCAGCAAAGAGTTCTATCATGCACTCTAAACTCCCTGGCGCACCTTTGTCTGGCTTAACGAATGTTTCGGTAGGATTCTCTGGCGCCCCAGTTCGTAATCCAGTTTCTAGTCCCTTGTCTCTTTCCATAGGGCCTTGTGAATTGGAAGCACCTCTCATTTTAACGACAGGTTGTGGTAAGAATTTGTTAGGCTTGGATTTGTTGAAAAGATTGAATGCGACATTGCATTGTTCTCCTACAGGAGTACAGCTTACATTGGGTAAGAAAGTGATCTCTCCAATGTATTTATCTAAAGATCGACTTCCACTGGAATTGCGTTCTCTCCCTGATACTCTTTGGGCTACTGGTCCTACTGATGTGGGTCATTTGGAGATTCCACCCTATGTTGTTACACTCAAATCGAATGTTAAATTGCCACGTATTCCCCAATATCGGATTTCGAGTGATGGTGAAAGAGCGCTTTTAGCGATTATCTATGATTTGATTGAGAAAGATGTGATTGAAGAAACGAGAGGTAATGTGTGTAACAGTCCTGTTTTGCCTGTCCTGAAACGCACTGACTCTTCTCAGCCACCTGTTAACAGGTTTGTGATCGATCTTAGAGAGATTAACAAGATCGTTGTGCCACAGTTTCCTGTTGTTCCGGACATTACTGCCTTGTTGACTTTGATTCTTGCTTCAGCTGCCTGGTTTTCAGTCATAGACTTGAAGAATGCTTTCTTCAGCATTCCAATTGCCGAGGAGAGTAGAGACATTTTTGGCTTCTCTTTAGGAGGACGAAGCTTCCGGTTCAAGCGCGCTCCTCAAGGCTATTGTGAAAGTCCTTCTATCTATAGTCAGGCTTTGAAAACTCAACTTGATACTCTTGTGTTGCCTGCTGGTGCTGCTCTTATTCAGTATGTGGATGATCTGTTAGTGGCCGCTGATGATGAGAAAACTTGTAAAGAAGCTACTCTTTCTTTGTTGCGACATTTGTCGGACTTGCATCATAAAGTGTCACCTTCTAAGTTGCAGTATTGTCGCCAAGAAGTGACCTACTTAGGTCATCTCTTGTCAAAGGAGGGAAGAAGGTTAACCCCAGAACGAATTCAAGCGATTGCGCAAATTACTGTACCAAGCACACAGAGAAAAGTGCGTGCTTTCTTGGGTATCACGTCGTAATGTAGACAGTGGATTACAAATTTCTCTCTATTGGCGAAACCTCTGTTGGCTTTGACTTGTAAAGATACACCGAATCCTCTTCCGTGGTCTGACGATTGTCAGAAAAGTTTTTCTGAATTGCGTGATGCGTTGTGTTCTGCTCCGTGGTTGGGTACTCCCAACTATAGTAAGCCTTTTACACTCTACGTTCACGAGAGAGAGGGTTGCGCATTGTCAGTTTTGACGCAACAGTTTGGTGACAAGCAGCGTCCATGTGCGTATTTCTCGTCGACTTTGGATCCGGTAGCTAGAGCGTTGCCGAGTTGCTTGAGAGCTACAGCTGCAGCAGCTGTTTCTATTCGACAGTCTGCTGGTCTAGTGATGGATAATACGTTGGTTGTGATGGTCCCACACGCAGTGGATACTTTATTAAATAGAACCAAGACTCAGCATCTTACTAGTGCGCGATTGTCAGGTTATGAGCTGACGCTTTTGGCTAGTCATGTGCACATCAAGCGGTGTAATGTATTGAATCCAGCAACATTGTTGCCGATTTCTGTGGATACAGATGGTCAGGAACAGCATGATTGTTTTTTGAGGATGGAAGAGAAAACGAAGGGTAGAGTTGATCTGAAGGATACTCCTCTTTTAGATCCTGATGGTACGCTATGGGTTGATGGGTCATGCTACAAGCTTCCGAATGGTGATACGACGGCAGCATATGACGTGACGACATTATGCACAATTGTTGAAACTGCACGAGTGAGCTATAATTCAGCATAAGCAGCGGAATTGATTGCATTAACGAGAGCGTGTATTTTGTCTGAGGGAAAGAGAGTGAATGTGTATACCGATAGTCAGTATGCGTTTGGTGTTGCCCATAGTTTTGGACGCTTGTGGAAAGAGAGAGGATTTTTGCCTTCGCATGGTAGTAAGATTCAGCATGGACAGTTGGTGAATGAGCTTCTTGAGTCACTTACTTTGCCGAAGCAAGTTGCGATTGTGAAGTGTAGTGCTCACCGGAAGGTTACGGATGATGTTGGTCATGGTAATGCATTGGCGGATGAGGTTGCGAAAGAAACAGCGAGAAATGTGACAAGTCGAATGTATGTTGCAGGCCCTGCGAGATGGATCATGGCAGGTGGAATGTGTGAAGATACGATTGAGAGTGTGAAATCAATCCAGGCTGAAGCCACTGAAAATGAAAAGAGTGTGTGGAGAGAAACTACGGGTAGATTGGATTCGACTGGTTGTTGGGTTGAGTTATCAGAACACCAAAGATGGATGTTGCCGGATGCGTATGTGCTTGCGGTGGTTACGATGGCACATGGGTTGTCTCACATTAGTGTGAAAGGGATTTGTAAGTTGTTGGCTCCAGTATGGCAGAATGCTGGAATTCCCAAATGTGCGAAGAATGTGGTCAAGAATTGTATGGTTTGTTTGATGTATAATCCTGGCAAGGGAACTCCAACTCCAGCTGATCACTTTGCGCCTCCGACGTATCCGTTCGAGGTTTTGCAATTGGATTTTATCCACATGGAAAGGTGCAATAATTTAAAATATGTCCTTGTAGTTGTTTGTACCTTTTCTAGATGGGTAGAGGCATACACCCTAAAAGATAATACTGCCTCGTCCACAGCTAAAGTCCTGCTCAAAGAATATTTCCCTAGATTTGGATTGCCAAGGATGGTGTGGAGTGATAATGGAAGTGAATTCGTGGGGAAGATTATGAAGAGAGTGTGTGAAGGTTTGGGCATAAGGCAGAAATTCCATGCTGCGAATCACCCCCAATCAGCTGGTTTAGTGGAATGCTATAATGGCACCTTAAAGTTGAAACTGGCCAAGATTCAAGCGAGTTCTGGTCTCCAATGGCCCGATGCGTTGCCGTTGGCACTTTTGTCAACTAGAACTACAGTGCATTCCCGAATTGGGCTTAGTCCATATGAAATTGTTTTTGGTCGCCCGGCGAATGTGTGGGGAGTGCCGAGGCCAGTGAAGTTTAGTGACATCGAGTATCCTGTGTTGGTGGACTATTTGTATGACCGGACGGCTAAATTGCGTGTCTTGCATCAATAGGATCACGATAACTTGCCACTAGCATCTGTGGACCCAGGTCACACCATCAATCCCGGTGACTGGGTCCTCGTGAAAAACTTTCAGCGGACCAAAAACGAGCAGCCCCGCTGGACCGGCCCCCACCAGGTGCTCCTGTCGACAAGAACCTCGGTGAAGGTCTTCGGGAAGCGGAATTGGGTCCACGGCGTACATTGTAAGAGGGTGTCTTTACCTCTGCCGTACGACCATTGGATCCGTGAAGGTATTGGTGACTCAGAGACAGAACGAGTGCCGAAGTTCATGCCGTTTAGCGATGCACATCTAGTATGGACAAAGTCTGAGCGAGAGGACATTTTGCAAGCAGCTGTACCTCCGCATCTGAGATTGGACACCACTGAGCCTGAACTTCTGTTTAAAGATCAGACAGTGCCTGGTAAAGGCCGTTATAATTTACGACCGAGAAACAATGGACAAATAAAAACATAATTTTTCCTTTTGTTTTTGGAGAACTGCACTCTCTCATCCAAGAAACTGTTTAGGCCTATTTTTCTTTTTCGAGCTGCCATCCGAGCTCAGCTGTAGGGTCGTGGTATAAAGACTTGGGATTGCAGCTGTGTAGACACAAGGTCGACGGTTCTGGTTGGTCCTAGGGCGTTCCCTGGACTGACAGACGCATTCCTTAGCGGAAGAAAACCAACTGCCGCGAACAGCACGGTTAGAGGATGGAGTTTTTTGTGATGGAGAGAGCTGCCAAGGAAATGAACTTTAAAATGAAACTGTGTAAATTAATGCATAGCAAATGTTTTCTGATAACATGTGTTCTGATGTTTTTAAGCATGACGTTAGCATCGGTGGGTTGGATTGTTTTCACTACCCAATTGACTTCTGCACCCACCTCCCAACCTATGTCTTTTCCTACTACTACTTCTTTACATTCTTTTCATATCTTACCTGAACACGAGCAGATTAGAAGGTCGGAATTTGTAAATAACTCATTCATACAGCTTCTGCATCAACATCAGTTGGTAGTGAACAACACAAATTGTTGGGTGTGCGGTCTTATGCCACATACTACAGATAGAGGTGTTCCCTATCTGATCTTACCGTTTAGTCAAAATGGGTCTTTATGGGCTTTTCAGACGATGTTTATTTATGCCATCGAAGTCTATCCCCTGCGTTCCATGAGAGATAACTCAAGTACTAAAGCCTTGGTGAAGGGAATTACGAGTATGAGTAGAGATATCGGAACGTATAGGACTATTCCCAAGGATGAGTTACTAGCATATGTTGGTTGGAATGCAACCGGAAATAGTATTAGTCTGGGTGAGAAGCAGAGACGGAAGAGGTCACCTCCGATTTGGATCGTACCCCACTGAGGTAATTTTTGTTTGCAAGGTAATGGCAAGAATCCGAGAGCTCAGTTAGGGAAGAGTGTATGTACTCAGACGTACGTTTTTGCGTCTCAATCTTCCCCACAGTTTTTAGCAGCTAAAGGCACGTATTTTGTTTGTTACAACAGAGCATATACATGGTTGCCCTCTGATTTTTCGGGAACGTGTTATGTTGGATACTTGTTGCCTGCTACGTATACTGCTGCTGCAGATTACCACAAGACGAGAGTTGTTAGGGGTGTTTTCGATCGGGAAGATACCGCTGGACAAGAAGCGGGAGACTTCTTTAAGGGTTTCTTGCCGTTTTGGGGACCTATGGCTAACAGTAGAGGCTTGCGGCAATTGACGAGAGTGGTTGAATCCACCATAAACGAAACTGCCGGTGCCCTTGGTAATTTGACTGCTGAGCTTCAAGCGGATCGTCTTATGACGTTACAGAACCGTATGGTTTTAGATGTCATACTTGCAGATCGAGGTGGAGTATGTAAAGTGATCCAATCGAGTTGCTGCGTTTTCATTCCAGATAATGCTCCTACAGTATACGAGGCTATTTCCAGACTGCATAAGATCTCCGAGTCTATACATGTGGACAAAGGAGATTGGTCATTGACTGGATGGTTTTGGGGACTGTTATCCGCCTGGGGATGTTAGATTCTGATGGTCATTGGTACGGCTTTAGCGATTCTTTTTCTGTGTTGTCTTTGTGTACAGTGTGGTCCTGCCATATGTGACCTTTGTGCTACTACGTGTGTAAGGAGACCGCCTGTCTTGAGAGAAGTACAGAGAGATAGAATGATGCTCCAGCAGCACCTAAATGACCTGATGAATATTGACATCGATTCAGATACAGACTGAGTGATTGCCTATGCAAGGGCAAAAGGAGGGTCTGAGGTTCTGTGAATTCTGAACCCTTGGGTTCCATTTTGTGTATGGCAGCCATTTTGCGGTTGCCCTCACATAGGCCCACGACTGTGGCTGAACCAGTCTTTTAAGGACATGTACACCTTAGCTCGAGTTCGTGCTGACTCCTGTTTGACCTGAGTGAACTGGCCCTGTTTCCTGAAGCTGACCTTGTTAAACCATTTCCTGCCCTTTAGCGTATCAAGATTAAGGATCAGAGCACAGGACATCATAAAGTTTTACTGCACACAAACATGCCTTATCCTACTTCTATCTGTTTCTGTTTCTTCTTTTATGGTCTATTTACGATATGGGTTGTGGTCCTTTTTATTATGAGTTTGTCCGGCTTGTCTAAAGAAGAATGTTGGGTTTGTTCAATGATTGATTATGGGCCAGACAACTGTAAAATGGGTTTGTCGTCATGCAATACTTTTTGTTGTGGAAACGTGATTGGTTAAACTGTAAACAAGGAATGTTTGCCTGAAGCATAATGTTTGGCATAAAAAGGGATGACTTGCTTTGTAAAGTTGAGCAGTCTCCTGAGAACTCATACAGTGATGATTTCTAGGACTTCTGTTACTGGCTGCAGTCAATAAATTTGATCTTTGATGCCACTCAGAAGTATCCTGTGTCTCTGTATTCTAAGACAGGTGAACCAGAAGACTTTGGGCGTGCCACTGGCGCCCCTGGGTTCTAAAACCCGGTTCTTCACTCTTACACCCCTCATTCCCACTGACATAGCTTGACTCCTGATCACCGTCTTGTGTGCTTCCCATTATATGATTCTGAATTCTACCAAACCTGTGTTTTCTACAAAATAGTGATCTGTCACCTCTTTCTCAGAATGTAAAGGCATCTGCATTTTTTACTCCTATGGGTCTACCTTCCATACCCCTGGATACCTCTCCATCACTCTTGTCATCCTTTTAAGTAGCTGTAAGAGATCTGGTATTCCTCAGAACAAGCATTGTGTATCTACAAATCTATGACTCTGTATATTCAGCATAATTATAGAGTCAAGCCTGGAGACCTAACCTCAGGAGCCTGTAACATATGAGAACTGGGATACTTGAGGGTGGCCATGTCTCCAGATATCCATCAGAACCAGTGTTATGAAAAACGTATTTATTATAATCACCCCTGCCCGACAGCCTGCTCCCTGGGGTTCTATCTATAGTGTTGTCCATGCTTAGACAAAAATTTCCACCGTTATTAACAAGTGACTGGAGTATTCTGTAATATATTACTTCTAATGTGTTGGTTTGTAATCCAAGTGTAAAGTATACTGTCTTGCCCATAAGGCATTCGCCATATCATTACCCATATTATCAGTAGGAGTAATCTACATTTCCTAATTCCCACCTCTCTAGAACTAGATGTGAATCCTGAATGATCTGAAACTTGTATAGTCTTTGTTGCAAGATGAAAGTATAATGTGGTGGGATGGCAGGGGTGCCTTACCATGTAATACTAGCACAATACACAAAGATAGACCCTGGGTGCTCTCTTTTACACCTTCTCTCTGTCTTGGTAGAGTGATAAAGAGCAGACAGGCTACTTGGAGGAAGATGTGTTAAGCATCTCAAATCACCAGCAAGGACGATAAGTATTTGACAACTAACACCAATTTATAAAAATAGCTCGGATTTTTCTATATTTTTAGACACCAAAATGAAGTTGATACATAAAAGATAACCAGGGTTATCAATTTTCAAGCATTAAATAAATCAGTACTTTGCAGTGAAAAACATTTAACGTGGGGTCAATGGGAAAAGCACATACATGCAAATGGTAGCTTAGAGCGTGAGTTCAATGGACTCTCACAGAGTTACGGTTTCGTGGGTCCCTAGACCAGTTCACAGCAGCCAGGACAATTATACCTAAGGGGAGCGGGGTGCAGAGGTGCACTTTAACTTCCAAACTGAACTGTCAATCAGACTTGCGGTCTTTAAATGGCTACCTTGGCAAAAAGGTACTTGCAGGGCGAGTTGAACAAAACCCTTTGAAACTCAAGCTAGGAGCTGGCCTTGAACCAGGAGTCTCCAGGCAGTTCCAATCTACCTGGCTCAGAGGACTCGGTGCAGAGGTGTTTCTGGCTATCCGTGGTGCTGAAAAGGATCTGAGGCAACTGGTGCTGGCAGACGTGCCAAGTGAGGGTGAAAACAGATGCAGGATCTTTACGATGGAGCCACAGGAGTGGTTGTTCCTTGGTGCAGGTGAATCCTTTCTCTTGGAGCGTCGTGTAAAGCTGGTTGTAGTCAGGTTGACCACCAACAGGCCTTGATCCCTGCAAGCAGGGCAGTTGAGGAAATCTTCTTCCAGAAGACCAGGGGAACATTGTACAAAGCTGAAACTCGCTGAGGGTCTGGACTACTGTTTCCAGAAGCCACCTGCCCAGTGACTTTGAGCGGCAACGCCGGTCGGCTTGGTGGACAGTTCTTCAAATTCATAGCAGAGGGAGGGAGAATCTCGAGTGTAAACGCTGTTACTACTCTTCCAGAGATCTACAACCGGTACCGAGATGTCTTCAGTGCGAAGGAAGCTAGCAAGCTACCACCACACAGAGAGTATGATTGTGTGATCGAGTTGGAACCTGGAGCTAGTATTCCTTGTAGTAGGATATACGCACTGACGGAGAAAGAAAACACCTATCTTCAACAATACCTGAAGAAGCTATCAGAATCAGGATTCATACGTCCCTCTACCTCTCCTGCATCGTCTCCTCTCTTTTTTATCCCTAAGAAGGAAGGAGGGTTGCACACCTGTATTGACTATAGAGCTATAAATCGCGTGACCAAAAAGAACAGGTACCCTCTCCCTTTGATACCGGTCTTGTTGGATCAGTTGAAGGATGCCCGGATATATACCAAACTTGATTTGAGGGGTGCGTATCATTTGGTGAGAGTCCGCCGTGGAAACGAGTGGAAAACAGCATTCCGCACCAAATACGGGCTTTATGAGTACCAAGTCATGCCCTTTGGCTTGTGCAATGCCCCTGCGGCGTTTCAATTCTTTATGGATGAGGTATTGAGGGGCTTACTTGACATATCATGTATTGTCTATATTCATGATATTTTGATTTATTCCCCCACCCCGGAAGATCATGTAAAGCATGTCCTGGAAGTACTGGAAAGGTTGCACCAACATGAACTCTACGCCAAACTGGAGAAATGCCTCTTTCATACTACGGAAGTGGAGTTTCTGGGATATGTCATTGCACCAAATGGTTTGCGGATGGACCACAAAAAGACACAAGCCATCATTCAGTGGGAATCCCCTTCGTGCGTAAAAGCCTTGCAAAGTTTTCTGGGATTTGCAAACTTTTATCGTCGGTTCATTCAAGACTTCTCTAGAACCATACAGCCATTGACCCATCTTTTAAATAAAGGAGTGGTATTCCAGTGGACAGAATCTGCTGAAGAGGCCTTTCAAGCTCTAAAGAACCGCTTTGTCACTGCGCCCATCTTGCGACATCCTGACGCCAGTCAACCCTTTGTGATGGAGACGGATGCCTCATATTATGCTATTGGAGGCATCTTATCACAAAGAAATCCTGATTCAGGCCAATTACATCCGGTGGCATACTTTTCTCGGAAACTGACTTCCAGTGAGGTTAATTATAGTATCACTGATAAAGAACTGCTGGCTATAAAGAGAGCATGTGAGGAATGGCGTCATCATCTCTTGGGAGCTAGACACACTGTTGAGATCTTTACTGATCACCGGAATGTTCTCTTTTTGAAAAGTGCAAAGGCTTTAACACCACGCCAGTTGAGATGGTCTCTCTTCTTTTACGACTTTGACTTTGTGATCAAATATCGCCCAGGCCCACAAAATGGCAAAGCAGATGCTCTTTCGCGACCGGAATCAGGTTTGAAAGATCAACCAACAGAGCATGAGGACACTCCTTCCATATTACATACGGCCTCATTCGTTCCATCGGCCTCAGCAATCACCTGCTCCGCTGATTTTCTAAAATGAGTGGAGGAAGAAACTGAAAATCTGGATGCCCACTCTTGGATAACAAAAGAACCACTACTAAGAACATGGAGGAACAAGCTGCTTTTCAGAGAGAAGCAGTTGTATGTACCAACGAAAGAATTACAGACTCAAGTCCTGCATTGGACTCATGATTCCTCCTTGAGTGGCCATATGGGAGTACAAAAGACATTCCAAACCACTTCCAGACACTTCTGGTGGGAGTCAATGCGAAAGGACATCGAAGAGTACATTGCCAGATGCTCTATATGTACTCAAGCAAAAACATCGCACCAACGAAGCAGTGGTTTACTTCGTCCTATACCGATACCTCCTGCACCATGGCATACTGTTTCCATGGACTTCATTGTGGAAATGCCTATCAGTTTCGGCAACAATACCATTCTAGTGGTGATAGACCATTTAACCAAAATGGGTCACTTTATTGCATTAACTAAGTTGCCCACGTCAGGAGAACTGGCTATAGCATTTTTACAAAATGTGGTACGGTTACATGGTGTGCCCTCTGTTCTTATCACGGCCAGGGGTACTCAGTTCACTTCCAAATTCTGGAAAGCTCTGTGTGACATTATGTGTATTGATGCCCGTTTGTCAACAAGCTATCATCCGCAAACGGACGGTAAAACCGAAAGACTGAACCAAACGCTGGAACAGTATTTAAGGTGTTTTACATTACAGCAGAATGAGGAATGGAGAACATTGTTGTGGATGGCAGAGTTCGCCTACAACAGTGCTACTCATTCTTCGTTGGGATGTTCGCCTTTTTATTGCCTTAACGGGTATCATCCCAACTCTATGCCTTTTGAACAACCTGGTATGTCTCCCCTTCCCTCTATTCAACAACATCATACACATCTTATGACTGTTTTGCAAGATGCTAAAGAGCATCTGGCAACAGCCAGAAACCGTGATAAGCAACAAGCAGACAGGAAAAGAACCCCTGAGCCAGGTTACGTACTGGGAGATAAGGTGTGGTTGAGTACCAAACACTTAAAGTTTAAGGGGAATACACGCTTACAACCCAAATTCGTTGGACCTTATCCCATTGTTGCAGTGGTTAATCCTGTTGCCATGAAGTTACGACTACCTCCTTCTTGGCACATACACCCTGTGTTCCATGTGTCCCTGTTGAAACCATATATACAGGGTACCAGGGTTGTTGGTAGACCTTGTCCTTTGGAGATTGAGGGGGAGGCAGAATATGAGGTGCGAGCTGTGCTTGATTCCAGGAGGGTAAGGGGTGCTTTGCAGTACTTGATTGATTGGAAAGGATATGGGCCAGAGGAATGCTCTTGGGAACTGCACACTAACTTACATTGTCCTGGCCTGTTGAGGCGGTTCCACGTGTTGCATCCTTCTAAACCTGGTGGACCGCCGGGACGGCGGTCGTAGTGAGGGGGTTCTGTCATGATTCAGGCTCATTAGACAGACTACTACGTTTCCCAGAATGCTCATCTATGTGGTCTGTCTTTTCTTTCTAATTTACTGCTCCTGTGTTCTATAACTAATCCTTCCTCTCTGCAACCGGTGCTTGTCACCTGTGGTGTTACCTAGTTTGTTTCGTGTCTTGCTTCACGATGGATTACTGCTGATTCTAGCGTAAGAAAAGAGTAACTGTGCCGATTCTGGTGAGCACGGCGTTCTGTGAACTTTGACCCCTTCCTTGGAGCTGCGCTGAGAAGGAGCCACGCTGAGAAGGAGCTGGCGTATTCCGCAAGGAACCATTTGGTTTGTTAGCGCTTGGAGCGCTTTTTGAGGTATCGTGTGGAAGCCAAGCTAGTAAAAGCGGGTGAGAGACGCTTCTCTCGCATTTAGCTGCTCGTTTGAAATTTGGACTTTGCGATTGGATTTCGGAACGGAGGTTCCGTTTGGGCACAAAGATTGGTGAGAGCTGTGCAGTGACGCTGATTGTATTTTTGTGACGTGATTACTGGATAGCAAGAGCTATTGCTTCAGAATCTCATATTAGAACCACAAACTTGAACTGTGCTGCAAGCGGGAAGGACGATATTTTGTAAGCCGGTTGGCTGATTACTTGAATGACTAGTTACCTGTGAAGGCTACAATTCATAGCCCATCAGAACTACAATTCATGGGTATTCTTTTGCTTTCTTTTTCTTGCTTTATTTTTATCTTTTTTCACATGACTTTTTTCTTGGATATTTGTGGCAGTCTTCTGAAGTAAGTGAAACTAGACATACACATATTTAGACCAATAGTTAGAGAAGACGGGGTGGGTTGAATTTATGTGTGTTGTTTATGTCTTTTCTGCAGGAAACTATAATACAGATCTATGGAGGGTGCCTAGCTGGTCATCAATTGCTGTAGATGGTTACTTTCTGGCTGTCAGCCTTTATATTTTATTTCTCAATTTTTTCCCCTTCCCTGTGTGAGGTCCTCATAGGGGAGTGTTTCTATTTATACTCACTAGAGGTACCTCATGTGGGGAGGGACGAATAGAGCAACGACATCGCTCCTGCTGTATCTGGATTTCAAGGTTAGTCAATCTGCCTTGCTTTCTGACACACTATTGTAGCAGTACGGAGATCTCTCGGGAGGCTGCCTGCTGTGTGTGTTTCCAGGAACAGGTTTAGGAGATGGGAACTTAACAGAGTTGCATTCTGTTTTAAAAGTTCAGGGGGAAACCATTGGGACCCGGGGTTTTCCCGGTTTTCAGGTGGCCAATTGCTTTTCTGACTTCTTCTATCGTTATTTCTTCATCTAACGCTTGCGCATCCTCCTGGTCTAATCTAGGGATCTCAATTGTCTCTAGATACTTTATTGTCTGCAATTGTTATGCAAATTAGTATTGAACCTGTGCCCCATGGGAACAGTTCAGCCTGAACTGCCAAGCCAGGTCCTCACGGGACTGGAAACAAGCATCCCAGGACCGGTTTCGGGGTAACACCCCTCATCAGCCAGGCTAGCTTGAATCCAGTGGCAAAGTGAGCAATCCGGTCCCAGGATGTTTGTTTCTGGTCCAGGGACGCACTTAAAATCAGACCCATCTGTGTACAAACGAGGCGACTGGGACAGGGGTGTGGTGGCCTGCGGTTCTGGCTGCTAAGTCGCTCTCACTTCATCCTGGTTTCTTCTTTCTCCACGTGGAACCATTGGGCTTTTAACAGCCGCGTGACCTTCTCCACTGGGATTTACTATAATTAAAAAATTGACCTTGCACCCATAGACAATGGCAGGATAACGTAGAAAGCGTGTCTGCCAGTGTGGTTTCCAAATTCTAAGAACTGCTAAGAGTTTAGCCGGATATAATCACGGGCCTGCGGGGGAAAAAAGTAAGGGGCAGATTTACAAGCCCCTTGCGCCACGTTTATGCCGCTGTTGCGTCACGCAAGGCGGCGTAAACGTGGCGCATCCCTACGAGGCATTTACAACGTGACGCATCTATGGAGATGCGTCACGGTGTAAGGCCCTGCGCCACATGAAACCTGCGTCAGGCTTCATGTAGGCGTTCCGGTGCAGGGGGGCGTTCCGTCGCAGGAACGCCCCTGAAAAGTGACTCCGTGAAATCTACAAGATTCTACAAGATTTCACTGAGTCACTTTCCCAACGCTGATGCGTCAAAATCCTTTGAAGCAGGCGTATGGCTTGACGCACCACGTTAAAGATAGGGCAAGTTGGGAAAGTGCAGGAGTTGCGTGCCGCACGCAACACAACTTCAGCACTGCGCCAACTTTACGGCCAAGATGCGACACGCATCTGTTCATTCCTGCGCCATGGTGCGCCGCATTGTAAATGCGGCGCATCATGGGAGGCGCAAGGATGAACTTGCGTGCCGTATCTTTCCTGGCGCATCTCTGCCGATTTGCAGAGATGCGTCAGGCAAAGAATAGATTGTTTGACGTAACAGTTTGTAATGCGCGCAGGCGCTTGGGGGGCGCTCCACAAATAATATACAACTCTTGCAGCTTAACCAGGCTCCCAGATTGGGGTCATTTTACGGGAGATTTGCAACATTTGGGCGACTTGACCCAAGCCTTCCTTGTTCATAAAGTTCAAATGATTAAATAGTTACATGCAAGCATTATTAATATTTGAGCACCAGATTGTGTATGTAGTGTTGCTGGCAGTGGGGCGTACCACTGCAGCACACGCCCCCTCCCACTGTTAATCTGTTTGGCCCCTCCAGCGTGGAGGTGTTTGGTTGAGTCCAACGTAAAGCGTTGGGAATGTGGGGAAGTGAATAAAAAGCCCGGGGCTCTGGGCGTGGCCAAGTTTCATACTGACCACCAAACGAACGCATGTGTCCTCCTGCTTCTGATTTAGTAGGCCCAGTACCAGGACACTACACTGGCGACGAGGTGGTCGTATATCCACCCCATCGCGTGCCCTGCAGCACCGCCAGCACCCCGGTGGGCCCTGCCTCCAGGCGCCGTGCTCGCCTGCTCGCTGCGCACCTACCGCCACCCCGTGCGCAGCCGGCCCGCTGTGACCCGCCTCAGTGCCACCGTTTGCCTGCTTGCTCCCTGCAGCGCTTCACGCCGCTCACCGGTGCACGGTGACGCCTCCAGCCTGCCGCCTCAGCCTCCACTCCTCTGCAGCCCCACGGACCTCTACGGGGCTTCCAGGTACCCCGCTGCCTCACGCTGCCTCCGGCCCCTAGCTGCGCCGCTCTGTTCGGCCTCGGCCCGGTCAACTCCGCGGCAGTCCCGCGCATGCGCGGTGGACGCCCGGCACCTCGCTTCTGGCGCGCGTACGGACCCTGCCAAACCTCACGCATCTCGCGGAACGGGGCCTGTGAGCCTCCTACGCCCCCTGGATACATCTCTGGTGCCTAAGTGAACCTGCACAGCCGCCTTCAGCCCCGTTTGCCGCTCGCTCTGCATCTCTTCAGCTCCGATGGCTACCGTGCCGCCTCTAGAGCCTTTCACCGTCACGGGCACACCCCCCTCACAAGCAGCCCGGTGGAAGAAGTGGGTAGAGCGTCTTGAAACCTATTTTATCGTGGCAGATATTGCAGTAGGGCGTCGTCGCGCCATGCTCCTGCACCTAGGAGGGGAAGCGATTCACGATATATCCAAGGACGTCACGGAAGGAGACCCGCCCCACACGTACGCCACCCTAAGGGATGCCATCACGAAGTATTTTGAGCCGTTTGCCAGCGCGGATTACGAACGTTTTCTCCTCCGCCAAGCCCGCCAACTCCCAGAGGAGTCTGTAGATGTATTCTATGCGCGGCTCAAGAAGTTAGCCGGCACGTGCACCCTCCCGGATGCAGAGGATGAAATCCGCGCCCAGTTCATACAAGGGTGCGCCTCCCTGAAGTTGCGTGAGAGAGTACTAGAAACAGACGCCATGTCTATGCGCGACATCCTAGCCCTGGGGCGGTCCAAAGAACTTTCCAAAGCCCGTGCCGCCCACATGGAGCCTAGCCCAGCTGTCACGATCAAGACGGAACCCGTCTGCACCATTAGGTCGCAAACTCCGGATACCCGGACGAGATCACCCCGCAAAGGGCGACCCAAGCCAGCCCACGACCAAGCATGCATGTGGTGCGGAGGTGCCACTCCCCACAAAGGCGCGTGCCCCGCCCAAGGCAAGATCTGCAGCGCCTGCGGAAAAGCCAACCACTACGCGAGTGTCTGTTTGTCGTCGCAAAGGAAGAAACAGAGTGGCCCGCCCAGGAGAGTGCGTCAGATGGCTCCGCTACCGAACACATCAGCCAGCAGCGACATGGACGACGATGAGGAAGACGCCGCAACAGTCCACGTTGTACGCATGCTCAACACCCTAGCAGCCACGTCATCTACAGAACCAATGTGCACTGTCCAAGTACAGGGCCAATCCGTCACTGCCCTCATCGACACAGGCGCAACAATAAATCTCATGGCCGCCAGCGTATACCGAGATCTGGAAGACGCTCCCGCACTCCATCCTACCAGGGTGCAAGTATTCGCCTATGGAACTCGTCGTCCGCTGCGCCTATGCGGTGTATTTCGTACCACAGTGTCCCACGACTCGACGCAACTACAGACGAAGATCTACGTATCCCTGGAGGGATCGGGATTCCTCCTTGGCTGCAGGACAGCGCGAGAGCTCAGGCTGATCCACTTTGCCCTAACAGTGCAAGCCCATGGTTTGGATCACCTGGTATCAGACCATTCCTCACTTTTCGAAGGCATCGGTTGTCTGAGAGGGCCTCCTGTCCGACTCCACATTGAGCTGTCAGTAGCCCCAGTAGCCCTCCGGCACAGACGCATTGCGTTTCACCTCAGACCGAAAGTGGAAGCCGAGCTGAGGATGCTCGAACAGGCCGGTATCATCGAACGAGTGACCGGACCCACACCATGGGTTTCCCCCATCGTGGTCGCCAAGAAGCCAAAGCAACCCGACGCAGTCAGGATCTGTGTAGACATGCGCCTCCCCAATCTGGCCATCAAAAGAGAGCGTCACCTGACACCAACCACCGACGACATCATTGGGGAGCTCGCAGGATCAAAGTGGTTCTCCAAGATGGACCTAAGGTCGGGATACCATCAGGTTCCTCTTCACCCGGACTCCCGCTCTATCACGACCTTTTCCACCCACGTCGGCCTCTGGAGATACACCAGGCTCAACTTTGGCATTTCAAGTGCAGCCGAAGTCTTCCAGAACATTATCCACAACGTACTGCAAGGCCTGAGTGGAGTACTCAACGTGAGCGATGATATCCTGGTCCATGCCCCGACTTTGGAAGAACACATCCAACGCCTCCAGGCAGTGTTCACCCGGTTACAGGAGAGAGGACTGACCCTTCACAAAGACAAATGTGAATTTATACGCAAAGATATCAGCTTCTTCGGGTACAAGTTCTCCGATCAAGGAGTAGGCCCAGATCCGGAAAAGGTCAAGGACATCCACGACGCGCCAGCCCCCACGTCTGTGACAGCCGTCCGCAGCTTCCTAGGCATGGTAACGTACTGTGGGCGTTTCATCAAGGACCTGTCGGATTTGACAGGCCCCCTCCTTGACCTCACGAAATCAACAGCGTCATGGACATGGGGCCCGGAACAACAAGAGTCGTTTGCAAAAACCAAAGCAGCTCTATCGGCAGACACCACCCTGGCCTACTTCGACCCGCAACACGAATCACAACTAGTGGTCGACGCCAGCCCAACAGGCCTCGGAGCAGTTCTGTCTCAACTGCAAACGTGTGGAGAGTGGGCCCCAGTGGCGTACGCCAGCCGCACCCTAACACCTACCGAGCAAAGATACTCGCAGATCGAGAGAGAGGCCATTGCCATTCTGTGGGGATGCCGCCACTTCCATATCTACCTCTACGGACACCCCTTCTCAGTGGTCACCGATCATAAGCCCCTCATCCCACTCTTCCAAGGCTCATCCTCTCGCCCACCCCCAAGAATCGAAAAGTGGGTGCTACAGCTGCAAGAGTTCCAGTTCACGGTCGAATATCGACCCGGCACTCGAAATCCGGCCGACTTTCTGTCGAGGCACGCCCGTCCAGTCACCGATGCAGAAGCAGCTGAGGCAGCTGCCACAGAAGAGTACGTCCGGCTAATCGTGGAACGGTCAAGACCACGGCCAATGTCCCTGGAAGAAGTAGCGAGAGCCACCAATGAAGACGACTGCCTCCAGATTGCGATGCAAGCTGTACAATCTGGCGATTGGAAGGCGCTCCAAAGCCCAGCGTCATTTTGCACCCCTGATGCCCAGGCGGCTTTGAGAGCCCTATACTTAGTCAGACACGAACTGTCCATTTCAGCCGAAAGATGTCTCCTGAGGGGCCCTCGCCTGGTGCTACCCAACAGCCTTACCAAACAAGCCGCCCTGCTGGCGCACGGATCACACCAAGGGATTGTAAAGTCCAAAAACAGACTTCGAAGCAAACTGTGGTTCCCAGGGCTCGACAAGACCGTCGAAGAAGTAATCCAGAGATGCCCAGTGTGCCTTGCGACAAGCCTGCCCAACCCCCCAGCACCCATAATCACAGAAGAAGGTCCTGCCTCCCCTTGGGTGCGAGCGAGCGCGGATTTCGGCAGCCTCCCCGGAGGCAAGTACATGCT
Organism: Lissotriton helveticus; assembly: GCF_964261635.1. Taxonomy (NCBI): domain Eukaryota; kingdom Metazoa; phylum Chordata; class Amphibia; order Caudata; family Salamandridae; genus Lissotriton; species Lissotriton helveticus. Next base: position 316,144,365 of record NC_136058.1, on the reverse strand, counting down.
CGTGGTGGTAGATGATTTCGCTCGCTATCCTGAAGTGGAAATCGTGGCATCCACGGCGGCGTCGGAAGTGATCACGAAGTTTGAAAAAATCATTGCCACCCATGGACTCATGAAAGAAATCCGCACAGACAATGGACCCCCATTCAATGGCAGTGAGTTCACAGAGTACCTGCAGAGCCACGGCATCAGGCACAAACGGATAACACCAAGATGGCCCCAGGCCAATGGAGAAGTTGAGAGACTTATGAGAACTCTGAACAAAACAATCCAAATTGCACTAGCCGACGGCCACAATCTAGAACTAGCCCTATACCAATTTCTTCGAGAATATCGTCTGACTCCCCATTGCACCACTGGAGTCTCTCCAAGCCGACTCTCTTTCAACCGAGCAATTCTGGACACTATCCCGCACCATCCCCTGTGGGAGCAGACGCCAGCCCCCAGAAACCAGTCCATGGAACAGCGCATCAAGAACAACCAGGTCGCGTCCCAGAGATGGAGGGCGGCGGAAAGCCCCATTCAAGTCGGGGACTCAGTCCTAGTCAAAGACCGCCACCCTGGCGGAAAATTCCGTCTACCATTTGAGCTTGACCCCTGGAGAGTGACGGAGATGAAGGGGACAATGATCACCGCCACCAGAAATGGTGAGGTCGTGACAAGAAACATTTCCTTTTTCAAGAAAGTGCCCGAAGGGGGTGATGATCAAGAACTAGACGACTGGCGCCCAGCCCCACAATGCAGACCATCAGAACCAGCCGGAACAGAGACCCCGGCGAGCCAGTCCGGCAACGCCAACCAGAGTGATCGAGAACCCCATGGACCTGCTGAAGACCCCAGCACCAGCGAAGTCGGAGACTCTGAAGAACCATCCCAGACCACGGCGGAGGGGCGAAGTCAAGCAAAGTACAGTCTACTTCCATGCCCCAGACCCTCCCAGAGGTATCGAGACTTCGTGGCACAGTGCTGGCGTTGAGCAGACTGCTCTGGTGACCCCGCCGAGAATAAAGTAAGACTGTTCTGTTGTTATGTTTTACATGTGGTGGGTCTCATGGCGTCTCCAAAGACTCTTGCCGGCAACCAGTTCCACAGAGACTAAATGAAAGTACTTTATGTTTGCTACAGCACACCCAATGACTACAAAGTGACTGGTGTACTGTCATGTGTTCCCGTTTTGTTTCATTCCTAGGTAAAGGAGGAATGTAGTGTTGCTGGCAGTGGGGCGTACCACTGCAGCACACGCCCCCTCCCACTGTTAATCTGTTTGGCCCCTCCAGCGTGGAGGTGTTTGGTTGAGTCCAACGTAAAGCGTTGGGAACGTGGGGAAGTGAATAAAAAGCCCGGGGCTCTGGGCGTGGCCAAGTTTCATACTGACCACCAAACGAACGCATGTGTCCTCCTGCTTCTGATTTAGTAGGCCCAGCACCAGGACACTACAGTGTATTCCCAAAAAACAATCACTGCTTTGCATTTACAGAATATTAACATATGAAACATACATTGTATACATGCATTCTATTTAGCAATAACCGAATCTCAGCGTTGACTGTAAAACACTTCCATTCCCTTTAAAGTGCTGGGTATACTAGGATCGTGACGTCACTTCCTGTGAAGTCACTCGACGTGACGTCTTTTGGGTGACCTATGCTAATTAGTCCCCTGCTGATTTTAGGCCCCGTGCCCTGCTTACCATGGCTAAGATGTGTCCGTCCATCTGTCCGCTTCACATCCAGTTCAAGAAACACATCAGCTGCTGCCACTGACTCCAGACTATGCAGTGAGAGTGACCTTCGGTGAAGTATTTTAAAGATCGACCGCCATCTTGTGGACGGTCAGTGGAATGACTATGAAGGAAGAGTACGAATGGCGCCAAATATGTAACGCAAAGAAAAACAACTACAAGTGAAAGTTAAAGGAAGGCATTCTAAATCTCGCGTGAAATATTCTTTGGGTGGAGTCAAATGACGTACTGCACTTGCTTTTAATATATCGCATAAAATCGTGAAAAGCAACTTTTATTCAAAAGATTGTATAGTTTTGTCAATCGTGATTAAAAGTTCTCTAGTAGTTTTACTTTTCCAGTATATGTAAGTGCAAAATTTGTTTTACTAAAACAAGAAAGATATTTTAACACAAAAAAATGTCAGAAGTGGGATTCGAACCCACGCCTCCAGAGGAGACTGCGACCTGAACGCAGCGCCTTAGACCACTCGGCCATCCTGACATACATGCACCATAGCACATTGTGCTCTATTGAGTGTGTTCACAGGGGCATGAGCCTGTGTTGTGATAGTATTTGAAAATATAATTGCCCCCAAAAATGACACTGGTGCTGCCTTTCTAAGAAAAATACAAGACATTTGTATACATTTTGCTGGAGCTGCCAAGAGCTGGTAGGTGAAAAATAATTCCTCTAAAATTGTCAGGCCAGGTGGAAAACCTGGATGAGGCACAGCTGTCACTCATTGTACTTTCCACTCTGTACTGAATGTCCAATTCCTGCTGCTCCTCGAAGAACTGCTTATCAGATGATGCTATTAGATGATATCAGGTGCCCTGTCTTATACAGACCCACTGACACCCGACGTCACCAGTCAGGCTTCAAGACACACAACTCAACCCAGCCAGGCTCAGCACATTATAAGAAAGCTTGGTACTAGCAGGGGCGGCCTTAGGCATGTCCAAGCTGTGCACCTGCACAGGGCCACCAAAACCCAGGGGCCCCAAGGGTCTGCTTGCTTGCAGGAAGCATGATGATGCTGCGTCTGACCTCCAGCTCCCTCATGTGTATGCTCCCATCATTCTGCAGACAAGTAGCCCTTCTTCAGTGGTCCCAGGGTGGAATGCACGGACTGGCCGGCTGAAGCTTCACAGTGTTTGTAAAGATAGGGGTACCCCTGCCACAATTTCCTAACTCAGGGTGTATTAATCGAATGTAAACAAAACAAATTAGGAAAGTTGAAAATAATTATGGACCTAAACAGCATACATAATATAATATACATTCACCCTCCAGAGTTAGGTATCAAGAAGTATTTTTATTATTTTTTTATATTATAAATGTAGACAGTTATATTCCTGTGCAAATTAAAAAGAACATACAGAGAAGATGATGTCTTCTACAGTCAAAAATGTATTATATTTACACATTGTTAATACATCCAATCACTGCGTAATAAATCTTTTTTCTTTTATCTCCCACAGTGTCAACAGTGCATATCTTTGTATATGAAATTGTTGCAGATGATTAGACATTAATCAAAAAATATATACAAATTATTAATTCATTTTATGTAGAGGATATTCATTTCTGGCATGGCTCTGGAAATTCGAAATTCACAACCTGGTGAGCGGTGCAATCACTGACGCAAGAGGGGCGCAGGGGCATATCTTGCCCATACTTTTTTATTTTAGAAAAACAGTCCGTCTACTTTGTGTGAAAAAACAAAGGTCCTGGTACGGTTGATTCGGAGGGCTGAAATGCTTCAGCTGAATTGAAAGGGAGAGAGTCTCCTGTGCTGTGAAACCAAGGGAGGGGCAGACAGCTAAACAAGCCTCCTCACCAGGGTGCCTGCTTCTCTGAAAGAAATGTAAATGTGAGCAATTCGTTAATGTGCAAATGTAAAGGTGCATGGAAGACGGTATTGGCTTTTATCGATGGAATCACTTGAAGCTTCCTGATGACACAGATTTATTCTTTTTGAGTGGTTTTGTATGGGAGCTAGCAGCTAAGCTGTGAACTGTGTGCTTTTAAAAGACCATTGTAAGAAACAAAATTGCACTAGTACAATCTGGGCATTACCAAAATATATATTTTGGAAGCACTTTTTTTATCTTAATCCTTTTAACCCATTTTGGAGCAGCCTCTCTTATACTGTGTGTAATGCAAGTTTAAAATAATGATTTATATGTTCACAGCACTTTCTGTTACAGACGTGGACCTCATAGCACTAAACATACCCAAGACACTAACTCTCTACTGCCCGATCAGGGTTCAGCTCTGTGGCTCTCAGATGTAGTGCATTAACTACTAGAGAATTCATACTGTACGATAGAGCATTTCCCACTGGTTAACATAACTTGCATTTCATTTTCATTTAGGCTGTGCGTTATTTTATATGTAGTTACCTGAAGGTGAAAGGTCGAAAAAAGGTATATAATATTTCGTTTTTTAGCTACACCCTTGACCATGCCCACACGCTCACATACCTTACCCTGATTGCGCAGAGGATCACATTTCCCATACTTTTTTAATGCACTCCGACCACTGGGTGCATTGCTCACTGATCTGCCACTACGCCACGGACATGATTTGCAAACTTTTTCAAAATGTTGAAGAGAGGACAAAACTGGCAGTACAATAAAGCCAGGGTCTTACGTGGGCTTGGTCTTGCTGGTGCTCAGCTTTGGTAGTTCTTAAAAGCAGGTGCAGGTGCTGAGATGGGTCCCTGTCCGGCTCTCCATTTCTGCCTTCACCCCCAGGGTGAAAAAAAATCTTAACGCTGCATCAGTGCCACCGTTCAGTGCCCTTGGTGTAACTTCTAAGAACCTTGTTATAGTTCTTTTTACAGTCCATTCATTGCAGAACTGAAGCATGTTCAATATAATATACAAAAAAGCCATAGCTGTTGCTTATTTACCATATGCAGCTAACAACCAGAACCCAAACAGTGGTTTCATGGTGGTAAAATAATGGGTGCTTATTCTCAAAGCCAAGCAGTCTAGCTTGGGGTGCATACGCATTACAATGAGATTGCCCAATAAAACAATAACAAGAGAAAGGAACGTGACACTCCACATTGTCGACAATATGGCAGATCTGAATAGAACCAAGTGATTCTCTATCTTAGACTTTAGATCAGGATATTGCTAGTAAATCCACTCAACTAGAGCTGCATCAACATAAGCGCCCCTTAACATTGGCACTTGATTAGCAGCGCAAACAATCCAAAATGCCATCTATGAAGCATTAGCTGACTCAGCGACATGATGAATGTCAGCTACATTACCCTAACTTATGCCACCACCACCATGCATGAGGATCTAGCCTGCCTCTAACACCTCTGCCGCGCTTCTACAACTGTGTGTTCTTCTTATACCTCAGCAAGTGCAAATAGATAAGAACGTGTGAAGGTAAGGCCTGAGCCTGTCAGGGTTTTCATACGTACCTGGCTGGCCACTCTTTTCATGTAACCACAGATTATAAATTGCTGAAACCCCTGCTCCATGCAACTCTTCTCACCCCTGCCTTAGATTGTGAAATGTGTATTGCACTTGCAAGCATGTTACTTTGAAATATTGCACATACCAGGAGCAAACAATCCAGCCGACTACGTATCATGCCACTCATGGCCTCCAAACCTGGCCAGGTGGAGAGGAGTGAATAGCACACACGCTTCTTAGTTCAAGGAGCCTGACAGTGCACCCTTGAGCGCCCATTACTGAGTCCTTGAAAGAGGAGGAATACCTACAAAAGCTAACAACACAGGACTTGTAGACACAATGGGCCAATTACGATGGCAAGCGGACTTTATCTGCCCACCCGCGTAACGGAAAACAGGACCGACCGCCAGAGGTGCGGTGGTCCTGCTAGGCCAATTATTTTTTTTTTGCAAATATGTTTTTATTGCAGGAAACAAATAGAATCACAGTATTGGCACCTGGTAAGTGTTCTAAAACAATGACGGCGGCATTGGTATAATCTCTATACACGGCCATTCAGCCCACAACCCGGGGGTCGGGGGGCGTGTGCCACTAGTTTGCAGTGAATATCCCCCCGTTCCGGCAGGGTATAACAGGTGAGAAGAATAAGTCTCTTCTGCTTTTCCAAACAACCCAAATGAAATACCCTCCCCTCCCCAAACAGTCTTACCCCCCCAGAGGAGTGAATTGTTAGTCTCGATGGTACAGAACTCTGATGCTTAATGGAAGCGAATGGCGCTCCCTTTCCTCTTTCCCCCTCCCTCCTCCCCTCTCGTCATCGGCCGTATATCGTATGGTTGAATAGTATGTGATAAGAGACTTAGTTCTCCTTATTGGGTATAACTCACCAATAGCATGTTATTGGGATCTAGGCTGTTCCCTATCGGCACTCTCAGAGTCAGTATGTGTGTTATGGTCGCGCAGGGCCTGCACCAATGTCTCCCAGGCTTGCGCCGCCTCTAGAGCTCGCTCATCTCGTCGTCGCCTCGCCTGTTGGTATCTCAACGTGCTCTCACTCCCCGCCCACTTGAGAAGTTCATTGCGCCACTAAGTGCCTGTTGGACCAACTCGCGCCTTCCAGTGTCTGGTGATTTCTCGTTTGGCCAGGAGCAACCCTAAATCGATAAATTTACTAGTAATCTTATTTTTAGGGGTATGTGGAAACCAGTGTAGAATCCCTACAGCTGCATCTATCTGCAACGATCTTCCAGTCACTTCGGACAGCGTGTCTCCCACAAACAACCAGTAGGAGGTCAGCATAGAACAGGACCATAGCATGTGAAAAAGGTCCGCTCCGGCTGTCCTGCACCTAGGACAGGCTGCCGTCTCCAGGTCGAAATATTTCTGTAGTTTCTCTGGGGTCAAATAGGCTCTATGCAATATATAGAAGTGGACCAGTTGGAATCGGGCACTACGCGTGCCCTTCCAGGCCCGACGCAGCAGCTGGGCCCACGTGGTCTCCGGGATTTCCTTCCCTATGTCAATTTTCCATCGGGTCTTGAGAACCGCTTGGGGGGTCAGTCTCTCATCGATCATCCTGGAGTATAAGCATGACACTGCTTTAACCGTTCCCGCGGACATCATGACGTACTGACACGCCGCCGACAGCTGTGGTTCTTCATGACCAGTTTTCCAGTGAGCCTGGAGTGCCCTTGTGACCGCCGCGTGGAGCAAAAAATCACCTCGAGGGACGTCGTAGCGGTCCAGAAGCGCCTGAAAGGGCAGCAACGCCCCGTTCTCGTAGAGGTCACCTAGGGTCTGTACACCCACCTCCTCCCAAACTCCCAGTCGAGACCAGTCGCCGCCATGGGGCAATGCAGTGAGCATTCCCAGCGGGATCTCCGGGGCATAGGGTCGCGGCCTTCCCAGTTTGCGATGCACTCGGTTCCAGCACGAGCGTATGGTGCGTTCCTCCTGGGTGAGGTCCCTCAATTCGAGCCTCTGTTGCAGTGCAATATATGATAAGACATGTCTGGGTATGCCACTGCCCCGTGTCTCTTCCGGGCCCCGAAACATACGCGCCACCTCCTGGGTATAGGTCTGTAGCTGGGCAGCCAAATAGTACGCCTCAAAGTCGGGCGCCGCCAGCCCCCCTTCCGCCTTAGGTCTCAATAAGGTCCTGAGCGCCACTCTGCGGCGGCCCGAGCCCCACAGGAACGCCACTATAATAGAGTCCAGGCCCTGGAAGCTAGATCTAGGGATCCAGATCGGAAGTGTCCGGAAGTAGTACAGTAGGCGGGGTAGTGCCACCATCTTCAGTAGTGCTAATCGTCCCGCCACTGAGAGGGGTAGGGTGGACCAAAAGGACATGCTACCCTTAAGCGCCCGGATGCCTCTGGAGATGTTACCCTCGAGTGTGTCAGCAGGGCGATGGTAAACATGCACCCCCAGGTACTTAAAACAAACAGGCTCCCATCGGATCTCTCTGTGAATGTCCGGCTGGGGACTATCACTGTGGACCGGAAACAGGCAGGTCTTAGCCCAGTTTACCCGGAGTCCCGACACCTCACCAAAAGCCGTGAGCACTGAATCAGCTCCGGCCAGGGCCGTCCTAGCGTTTTCAAGGAAAAGCAGTAGGTCGTCAGCATATAGGGAAATGTACTGGTGACCCGACGGAGATTGCAACCCCCTCTAATGGGCCCCCGTGCGGATCGAAATAGCCAGCGGTTCTACTGCAAGGGCGAATAGCAATGGGGATAGCGAGCAGCCTTGTCTCGTGCCTCGTTCTACGGGGTATTGTTGAGAAATCAGCGGGCCCGATTTCACCCTAGCCACCACCGAGGCATACAATACCGTGGTCCATCTCAGGAATCCCTCACCTAGGCCAAACCGCTCAAGGACCCTGTGGAGATAAATCCACTCCAGGCTGTCGAAGGCTTTCTCTAGGTCTATCTAGAGGATCATGGGATCGGGAGCATTTGTGTGATCACCCTCTAATAGTCGAAACAAGCGTCGGATGTTCATCGTAGTATTACGCCTGGGGATGAAGCCCGCCTGGTCGGTATGTACTAGAGAGCTCATGTGCTCCAGCAGTCGTGCGGCTAATATGCTGCTCAAGATCTTATAGTCGACCGTGAGCATTGAGAGCGGTCTACAAGATGCTGGCTCTGCGCCCTCGCGATCGGGTTTAAGTAGAGGTATCACCAGAGCCTCTCGCATCGAGCCCGGCAGGCGTCCCAAAGTCTTCGCTTCTTTGTAAACCCGCAGGAGTTTGGGGGCCAGGAGATGGTAAACATGCACCCCCAGGTACTTAAAACAAACAAGCTCCCATTGGATCTCTCTGTGAATGTCCAGCTGGGGACTATCACTGTGGACCGGAAACAGGCAGGTCTTAGCCCAGTTTACCCGGAGTCCCGACACCTCACCAAAAGCCGTGAGCACTGAATCAGCTCCGGCCAGGGCCGTCCTAGCGTCTTCAAGGAAAAGCAGTAGGTCGTCAGCATATAGGGAAATGTACTGGTGACCCGACGGAGATTGCAACCCCCTGTAATGGGCCCCCGTGCGGATTGAAATAGCCAGCGGTTCTACTGCAAGGGCGAATAGCAATGGGGATAGCGAGCAGCCTTGTCTCGGGCTTCGTTCTACGGGGTATTGTTGAGAAATCACGCGGGCCCGATTTCACCCTAGCCACCGCCGAGGCATACAATACCGTGGTCCATCTCAGGAATCCCTCACCTAGGCCAAACCGCTCAAGGACCCTGTGGAGATAAATCCACTCCAGGCTGTTGAAGGCTTTCTCTAGGTCTATCGAGAGGATCATGGGATCGGGAGCATTTGTGTGATCACCCTCTAATAGTCGAAACAAGCGTCGGATGTTCATCGTAGTATTACGCCTGGGGATGAAGCCCGCCTGGTCGGTATGTACTAGAGAGCTCATGTGCTTCAGCAGTCGTGCGGCTAATATGCTGCTCAAGCTCTTATAGTCGACCGTGAGCATTGAGAGCGGTCTATAAGATACTGGCTCTGCGCCCTCGCGATCGGGTTTAAGTAGAGGTATCACCAGGGCCTCTCGCATCGAGCCCGGCAGGCGTACCAAAGTCTTCGCTTCTTTGTAAACCCGCAGGAGTTTGGGGGCCAGGAGTTCTATGTATGTGGAATAAAACTCCACTGGGAGTCCATCAAGGCCCGGCGTTTTATTTCGCGCCATTTTTTTTATGGCGCTTCTGATCTCTCCCAGCTCTACATCTCGTCCCAGGTCCTTCGCCTGTTCCGGTTCCAGAGTGGGGATCGGCAGATCACGCAGGAAGGTGTCCGTCGGAGTAGTATCCGGCGGTAAGCGACTGCGATATAGCAGCTCATAGTAACTCCAGACGCAGTTAAGGATCTCGGGCTGAGTATAGACCTCTCTGTTCTCCGCAGTCCGCATGGCCACAGTGGGCGAGGTACGTCTCGTTGGGTTGGCAAGCCAAGCCAGCAGCGCACCCGATTTGTCGCCCTCAGCCAACGATCTAGTCAGGTAAGCTTTGTGGTCATAACTTCGTAGTCGCTCAACCTCTACGGCCACCGCCTCCTTTGCCGCCAGGGTCTGTTGTTGGAGCTCCGGGCGGCCAGGGCGGGTAATTTACAGTTCGCGGAGGACTCGATCATCTCTAGCCAGATCTTCTAGGAGTACTCGGCGCACTCCAATTCTCTGCGTTATACAATAGCCCCTAACCACAACCTTAAAGGCATCCCATTCCGTGGCTCTCTCAGCAGTCGTGCCCTCGTTCACCTCAAAGTATCCCGTGACCTTGTCTTCCAGGTCACTGCGGAACACCTGGTCCTCCGGCAGTTCGGGTCGCAATTTCCAGGTTGGCACACAGGGGGTGCACTGGAGCCACCGGAGATCAATCAATAACGGATTGTGGTCGGAGATAGTCCTCGTCAGGTATTCAGACCGCACAGCCGAAGAAGCCACTTCTCCCGACCCCAGCAGGCCATCTAGTCACACATGCAACTCGTGCATGCCGGAAAAATGGGAGTAGTCCCGGGTATGCGGATGTTGGGCCCGCCAGATATCCGTCAGTCCCCACTTAGTCTGCCAGTCCAACCTGCCCCTGGCCACCCGATGTGTCGGGGAGTCCGGGAGGGGAGGATGAGATCTATTCAGGTGAACGTCGAGCACCGAGTTAAAGTCGCCCCGAATAGGATGGGTCCCGAGAGGTAGCGGGCCAAGGAGCCCGATAACCCAGTCAGAAAGGCGAGCTGGTCCGTGTTAGGCGCGTAAATGCAGCAAATGTTCACATCTCTTCCCCCTAGTCTCCCTGCTATTGCGACGTATCTCCCCTCTGGATCCACAGTGTGACTATCTACCTGGAAGGGTACCCCCGCTTTTATCCATATTAGCGCGCCTCTTGCATAAGCGGAGTACGTGGTGTTGTACACTTGCCCTCGCCACCTATGCTGTAGCGCTAGTCCCTCAGATTTGGTGAGGTGTGTTTCCTGCAGTAGTGCAATCTGTATACCTCTGCGCACTAGATAAGCGTGGACTTTATGTCGTCTGGACATGGTGTGCAGACCCCGCACATTCCAGGTGATGCATTTCAAAGTTGAGAGATCAGCCATTGTCCCATGTCTCGTCTTCAAGTTCAAGTTCAAGTTCGGGCATTTATATAGCGCACTACTCACCCAGAGGGTCTCAAGGCGCTACAGGGGGGGTTCATTATTTATCAAATAGCCAGGTTTTCAGTTCTTTTCTGAAGGAGATGTGGTTCTGAGTAAGGCGGAGGTGGGTGGGGAGTGAGTTCCAGGTCTTGGCAGCCAGGAAGGAGAAGGATCTGCCACCCATGGTGGATTTTCGGATGCGCGGGACTGCGGCAAGGGCTTGATTGGATGATCTTAGATGGCGGGTGGGTTTGTAGAAGGACAGTCGAGGTTGAGGCATTCGGGTCCTAGATTATGAAGGGCCTTGTGTGCGTGGGTGAGAAGGCGGAAAGTAATTCTTTTGTTGACGGGAAGCCAGTGGAGGTCTTTTAGGTGTCCGGTGATGTGATCTTGGCGCGGGATGTCTAATATGAGTCTTGCTGACGCGTTTTGGATGCGCTGGAGGTTTTTCTGCAATTTTGTTGTAATTCCGGCGTACAGTGTGTTGCCATAATCCAGACGACTCGTGACCAGTGCATGGGTGACAGTATTTCTTGTCTCAAGGGGGATCCAGCGGAAGATCTTTTTGAGAATGCGGAGGACGTTGAAGCAGGAGGACGAGACGGCGCTGACTTGTCTGGACATTGAGAGAGAGGAGTCTAGAATGAAGCCAAGGTTACGTGCATGGTCTGTGGGTGTGGGTGCTGTGCCCAGAGCGAAGGCCACCAAGAGTCGTCCCAAGCTGAGGGGGAGGATCCTAGGATGAGCACCTCCGTTTTGTCTGAGTTAAGTTTTAGGCGGCTCTGTTTCATCCATTCGGCTACTTCTTTCATGCCTTCGTGCAGATTGGTTTTGGCGGTGTTGGGGTCTTTGGTGAGGGAAAGGATTAGCTGGGTGTCGTCGGCGTAAGAGATGCTGTTGAGGTTGTGTTGACGCGCGATAGAGGCGAGAGGACTCATGTAGACGTTGAAGAGGGTGGGACTGAGTGAGGATCCTTGAGGTACGCCGCAGATGACTTCGGTGGCCTTAGAGTAGTATGGGGGAAGTCGGACTCTCTGAGTTCTCCCAGCTAGGAACGAGATGATCCAGTCCAAGGCTTTTCCTTGTATGCCGATGTTGCTGAGGCGTTGTATAAGGGTGCTGTGGCAGACTGTGTAAAAAGCGGCGGATAGGTCGAGTAGGATGAGGGCCACTGTTTCTCCGTTGTCCAGGAGTGCTCAGATGTCGTCGGTCGCTGCAATGAGGGCGGTTTCGGTGCTGTGTTTGGCTCGAAATCCGGATTGAGATGGATCAAGGGAGTTGTTGGATTCAAGGAAGGCGGCGAGCTGGCTATTGACGGCTTTCTCGATGACTTTGGCCGGGAAAGGGAGGAGGGATATGGGTCGGTAGTTTTTCAGTTCTGATGGGTCTGCTGTGGGTTTTTTCAGAAGGGCGCTGAGTTCGGCGTGTTTCCAGATTTCTGGGAAGGTGGCAGAGTTGAGAGAGCAGTTGATGACATCGCGGAGTTGGGGTGCGATGATGGAGTCAGCTTTGTTGAAGATGTGGTGGGGACAGGGGTCAGAAGGCGAGCCAGAGTGGATTGAGTTCATGAGGCGAATGGTGTCTTCAGTGGTGATTGGGTTCCAGGCACTGAGGTTGTTAGTTGGAGGAGTGGGATCTGAAGGGGGTGGGGCGGGTTGATCACTGGGAGTATTCTTGAAGCTGTTGTGGATGTCGGCAATTTTGTTGTAAAAGAAGGAGGATAGCGTGTCGCATAGGTCTTGGGAGGGAGTGATGTCGTTGGATGCTGCGGTGGGGTTAGTGAATTCTTTGACGATATTGAAGAGTTCCTTGCTGTTATGAGAATTGTTGTCGAGACGGTCCTTGAAAGCTGATTTCTTGGCGGATCGAATCGGTTGGTGGTGTTTGCGGGTGGCTGTCTTTAGGGAGGTCATGTTGTCTGAGGTTGGGTTTTTTCTCCAATTCTTCTCCATGGTGCGGCATAGCTTCTTGGATTTTTTAAGTTCATCATTGAACCAGGGAGCCTTTTTGCTGGCTGATTTCAACTGGTGCTTTTTCAGGGGTGCTAATTCGTCCGCACTGTGGGTAATCCATTGCCTGAGGTTGGTGGCCGCTTGGTCTGGGTCCATTGAGAGGGTGGGAGGGTTATGGTTGAGTGATGTGAGGAGTTGGTCGGTGGTGATTTTGTTCCAGTTTCTCCGGGGAATGGGTTGAGGACGGTTGTGGGTCAGGGTGATTATGTAGCTGAAGTGAACACAGCTGTGATCCGTCCAGTGGAGAGCTGTAGTACGATCGAAGGAGATGTGCTTGCTGGAGGTGAAGATAGGGTTGAGCGTGTGTCCGGCTGTGTGAGTGGGGGTGTCAACAAGTTGTTTGAGTCCGAGATTGGCCAGGTTGTCCAGAAGGGTGGTGGTGTTGCTGTCGAGTATGTTTTCAAGGTGGTAGTTGAGGTCTCCTAGAAGAATGTAGTTCTCGGATGCGAGGGCGTGCGGGCTGACGAAGTCTGTGATGTCGTCGCTGAATTGAGTGCGGGTGCCTGGAGGCCTGTAAATGAGGGTGCCTCTAAGGGTGGTCCTGGGGTCGGTGTGGATCTGGAAGTGGAGGTATTCGGCGGTTGCAAGATTGTCGTCGGAGCTGGTTGTAATTTTGATGGTGTTTCTGTGGACGATGGCGATGCCTCCTCCAGTTTGATTGGTGAGGTCTTTTCGAATAATCTTGTAAGTGTCCGGTATGGCTATGGCGATGTTGGGAGCAGAAGATGCGTTCATCCATGTTTCAGTAAGGAAGGCTATGTCAGGTGACGCAGTGTCGATTAGGTCCCAGAGTTCTGTTTGTTGCATGTCTGTGGACCGAGCGGGTGTTCAGTAGGATGCATTTCAGGCGGTAGGGTACAGAGATGTGTGTGGAGGAAGTGGGTTTGGTGAGGGTCCTGAAGCAGTTGAACTTGCAGGAGAGGCAGGCGAATGGGCCTTGGGTACGTCCTGGGGTAGCTTCGCAGCATAGTGGTGTGCGTCCGGGGTTTAAGGCGAGGAGAGTAGCGGCATCATAAGTGGTTCTAGTGGGTTGGGAGTGGCGGGGACCAGGGGGTCTGGCGCTGGGCGCGGTCCAGGCGCGGACGGGCGTAGACGGGCTTACCTTTGGCGCGACCGCTGCGCGTGGACGCTGCGCATAGGACCATCTGACTTAAGTGGAGAGTGGAGGGGGGGCGGAGCATGGGAGGGTCAGCTGGGAGGCGGGAGCGGGGAGGAGACTTGGGCCACGAGTAAACACCACAACAAAATGGCGGCCTATGTCGGAATCGAAACAGGGGCACAGCCGGAGTGCGAGCAGTGCTACAGATCCCCTGTGATCACAAATAACAATTGCCAGGCTATTACAATATCGCCGCTATACAATGTAACTGAGCAGACAGTAGAATAATGAGGCAACGATACCAGGCGCTATGTGGAGATCAATGCGCTCTCAATGCAGATACCGGGCGCTGTATGCAGATACCAGGCGCTGTTCTGAGGCAGGCGGTCTGAGTCAGCAGGAGGGGTAAATGCGGTGAGAAGTCGGGAGGTCAGGCAGGGAATGAGGGGAGCGACCGCTACGGAGCAAGTCCAGGTGGTCACAGCGTGATTGTGACTGGGGCGAGCTTGCTCTACTAGTGGGTGCGAGGGGCAGCTGGGAGGCGGGAGCGGGGAGGAGACTTGGGCCACGAGTAAACACCACAACAAAATGGCGGCCTATGTAGGAATCGAAACAGGGGCACAGCCGGAGTGCGAGCAGTGCTACAGATCCCCTGTGATCACAAATAACAATTGCCAGGCTATTACAATATCGCCGCTATACAATGTAACTGAGCAGACAGTAGAATAATGAGGCAACGATACCAGGCGCTATGTGGAGATCAATGCGCTCTCAATGCAGATACCAGGCGCTGTATGCAGATACCAGGCGCTGTTCTGAGGCAGGCGGTCTGAGTCAGCAGGGGGGTAAATGCGGTGAGAAGTCGGGAGGTCAGGCAGGGAATGAGGGGAGCGACCGCTACGGAGCAAGTCCAGGTGGTCACAGCGTGATTGTGACTGGGGCGAGCTTGCTCTACTAGTGGGTGGGAGGGGCAGTTGGGAGGCGGGAGCGGGGAGGAGACTTGGGCCACGAGTAAACACCACAACAAAATGGCGGCCTATGTAGGAATCGAAACAGGGGCACAGCCGGAGTGCGAGCAGTGCTACAGATCCCCTGTGATCACAAATAACAATTGCCAGGCTATTACAATATCGCCGCTATACAATGTAACTGAGCAGACAGTAGAATAATGAGGCAACGATACCAGGCCCTATGTGGAGATCAATGCGCTCTCAATGCAGATACCAGGTGCTGTATGCAGATACCAGCCGCTGTTCTGAGGCAGGCGGTCTGAGTCAGCAGGAGGGGTAAATGCGGTGAGAAGTCGGGAGGTCAGGCAGGGAATGAGGGGAGCGACCGCTACGGAGCAAGTCCAGGTGGTCACAGCGTGATTGTAACTGGGGCGAGCTTGCTCTACTAGTGGGTGGGAGGAGCAGCTGGGAGGCGGGAGCGGGGAGGAGACTTGGGCCACGAGTAAACACCACAACAAAATGGCGGCCTATGTAGGAATCGAAACAGGGGCACAGCCGGAGTGCGAGCAGTGCTACAGATCCCCTGTGATCACAAATAACAATTGCCAGGCTATTACAATATCGCCGCTATACAATGTAACTGAGCAGACAGTAGAATAATGAGGCAACTATACCAGGCGCTATGTGGAGATCAATGCGCTCTCAATGCAGATACCAGGCGATGTATGCAGATACCAGGCGCTGTTCTGAGGCAGGCGGTCTGAGTCAGCAGGAGGGGTAAATGCAGTGAGAAGTCGGGAGGTCAGGCAGGGAATGAGGGGAGCGACCGCTACGGAGCAAGTCCAGGTGGTCACAGCGTGATTGTGACTGGGGCGAGCTTGCTCTACTAGTGGGTGGGAGGGGCAGCTGGGAGGCGGGAGCGGGGAGGAGACTTGGGCCACGAGTAAACACCACAACAAAATGGCGGCCTATGTAGGAATCGAAACAGGGGCACAGCCGGAGTGCGAGCAGTGCTACAGATCCCCTGTGATCACAAATAACAATTGCCAGGCTAACACAATATCGCCGCTATACAATGTAACTGAGCAGACAGTAGAATAATGAGGCAACGATACCAGGCGCTATGTGGAGATCAATGCGCTCTCAATGCAGATACCAGGCGCTGTATGCAGATACCAGGCGCTGTTCTGAGGCAGGCGGTCTGAGTCAGCAGGAGGGGTAAATGCGGTGGGAAGTCGGGAGGTCAGGCAGGGAATGAGGGGAGCGACCGCTACGGAGCAAGTCCAGGTCTTCTGTCGTGTATTTCTATAGGTTCTGAATCAGTCCCCCTATTCCTGACCCTATTCTGGTTAAACTAACTATCAAGTTAACTAACAGTCAGCCCATGAGGCATGAAAACCCCCATGATGCAGATACCGTTATCTGACGCAGTCACACTACGGCACAGGAACGTGTTATCTGATTAGGTCATAACGCTTGAGATCTAATTAGACAAGCGACATTCCTCCAGCCCCTGATAAGGCATACGACGTTCTCATAACAAATCAAACCTATGACAACCTGGATAATCCGTGCGGCCATTGTTTTGATTTCACAGAGAACTTTTGCAAAAGAATGTGCTAACGAGCAAGTCGTATGACATCTTTATTGACGTACCTATGTCCATCCTTACGTCAATCTCGGCACCTTTAAGGTATAAATATTGCCGACCTTGCCCTATGCAAACACACGCGTGGTGACAAGACGGAGCAGCCATACTTGCCGAAGCCGAGAGCAGAAGCAGACCCCGCTGGCAGCAGCCCCGCCTTCCTGACGCGCTGAGAGACGCGCTGCTATCTCAAGCCGAGAGACCCAGCACCGGCGCTTCTGGGCAGCCCTCGCAGGCAGCCTGGAATATCGAGAGCAGAGAAAGAGATACCATTCCTCATTCATCCTAACTTCCAGGTACAGAACTGAATAACCCCTCACAGAGAATTCTTTAGTTATTCACTTGGCAAAAACAAACTTAACTTAAACTGTAACTTTCTATTCCCGCCCACGCATTAGACTTAGGTCAGGTACACGGGGTAGGCGTATTTAGAAACACCAGTTGAGTACGTTTAGTCAAATGTATATGTGTATGTAAATATATCTTAATCATTTTAAACATCATATGGCTCAGAAACCATATCAATGTTTTTACAGTATTATTTTATACTATTGCTTTTAATGTATGCACTTTACTTAACTATAAGTATTGCAATAATATCAATCCATTTCTCTTGTACGAGAAAAGAGACTGATCAATAAATAACACCTTTTTATTGAACACGCCCGTCTCTTCCTTTTCTCTACATTCTGATGAGACTAAGAATGCACGTACTGACTGAGTAAAATAATTGCCTTGTGCTCACACGACTCTGGAGATTGACTCTTGATTAGGGGAGAGCAAAGTTGTCATGTTCTATGGTTGTCAGAAACTAAATCCCTTCTTGTCTAATCAGGGGAGGTAATTCTTTCCTGAACATTCGAGAAAGTTTCTAGCGAACTCTGAGCTTAGCTGGCAAACCCAAAAATTAAGTCTAGTATCGACAGTAGTAGACCTAGTTAACGTCTGGCCTAGGCCTTTACTGCTGTAGGTACTATTCCAATGCGCAGAGCCTATTGGGAAGATAGGAACTACACTACATGGCGCCCAACGCGTTTGGAAAGGGCGATAAAACTAACGTAAGACATTTAGAGTAACTCAGTCGTGCTTTCTCACTCAGACCCCTTTTCCCATTATACTCCAAAGACGTCTGGAGTGGGTGAAAGGTTATATCCTCCAAAACCTCGCAGGAGGGAACTCCTATGTATGGTTCTTGGTATAGTCAACGTTGAAGGATACACTGTTCCAAAATATTGTGCATCTAATCTCTGTTTCCATAAGAAACCTGATCTGCAAATAAACATAATACCATCCTGTCAGTAAAATGGGTGACAGTGATGAAGAAAGAGAGGCAGTTAGATTAGCAACTGAACTCGCAGATGCTGATGCTACCATGCAAGCAGCAGACCCGAATATAACACTCATTCCGGTCATTAAAAGGAGATCTATAACCTTAAAACTTATAGAAAATGGACTGACACCTAGAGGTGGCACAGTCATATTCGTAATCGAGGCACACGAATATCGGCAGACAGAGGTATACTATTCATGGATACATTTTCCAGCAGCTAATGCTGTAACAAAGTACTTCCACTATTACAAAGTAGAGGAACCTCCTAATGAGTACACTCCTTTCGAGGAGGTGGAAGTACCACTCAAATTCCAAGAGCATTTGCTCTTATTTGATGGCGCCCTAAAACATAACAATCACATTACAAGGCTCGGTCCTTTAGGAAGACCAGGAGCAACGTGGCCGGTCTTAGCCGGATACACACCACATCCAGACATCGAAAGAATGCCTGCAGCAGAGCTGTTAATACAGCTAAAACAACTACTAAAAATTCATAGACAATTAGTTCAGTATGTAATGCGGACTTCAACAATTCAGCCAGCGATCAAACTTCCACAGCTGACCCCTCACCAGGGGAACACAAATAAAATTACACCACAGAACATCCAATCCTGCCTAGGTAAAGTTCCAGCTAAACGGGAACAAATACCATTCTGGTTGGCACAGAAAATTACCCAAATAGAGGCGGTGTTTCCTGACACCACCCCATTAGAAAAACACAGGATTCTGACTATATGTCTCCCAATGGGAATCGCACCACACATTGAGGACTGTGACACTTGGGGTACAGTCTTTGCTTCCATCTACACAAAAACGCACGGTGTCCCATCCATTTCGGTGATACCAGATGTGCTAAAACAAATTCAAGATGAATACGGTCCAGAACCTGCTTTAACTCTTGGTATGAAATTACTGAAAGACTTCAAGCAGGTCTCGGCTATATTACTAGCCAACATAAAAGGTGAAGCAGCAAACGTGGCGATCCGCCAGAGGTTAAAAGAGACAGATATAGCAGACCAACCAGCTGAAATTGCCAGAATCATAGAAAAATCCCATGAGGAACTAGGCAGAGATAGTCTAGGTGGAATACCAGTAAAACCGCAACTGACTACAAGTCCAGAAAAAACTATTTTTAAATAATAATAATTCACCAAAAAAGAACTGGGATGGAAACAAACAATCCAATCCCAAAGAAAAGAAATTCCAGTCCAGAGGAAGGTCTCCTAGGCGAAGAGAGAAATCTCCAAACCAAAGACAGAGGTCACCGCAGAGTGACCCCTCTGGGAATAGATATAACCTTAGAAATAGGGATAATATTAAAAAACCTGATAGATATCAAGACATTGATACGCGTCCCTCTCAATCTTTTCAGAATTCCTCGCAGAAATCGGAAAGAAGAGGACGATCAGAAGAGCACGCCAAGTCCAAAGACAAGGAACCTGCTCAACTGAAAAAGAAATTACAATTTCCAAAAAAGAAGGTAGCCAGTATCAAGGTAGTTAACAATGCCGAGAATACTGAGGACACAACTGAAAAACGGAGAATGGGCTCAGACAATGCTAGACCACGCAGCAGAGGTGAGCATAGCTCGCAAAGTCCTTATGAATCATCTGGAGACAGTGGACACGAATGAATACTTTCAAGTGGAAACTGCAGATACCAGAGTTAGCAAGCCCCACAAGATATACAAGATAACATTACGTATAGAGGGAGATAAGACTAGGAAAATAAGGGGACTATTTTGGGATAACCTCTCCAAAGGCTATGACATCCTTCTAGCTGAAAAAGACTGGCCACCAGAGTTTGTCAGGGAGTGCCCTCATGGCGAAGAAGTAATTATGCCTGCCTTCTCGAATCATATCCCGATTCATAAAAAATATACACTTGCTAGAAAGTGGGCAGTGGCCTTAGCACCTGCTTTATATAAAAATCACGTAGGATGGGATGAGGATTCTCCTCCTCGCAAAATCCAGTTAAAATCACAACCAACTGCACAAAGGCAGTACCCAATTAAGCAAGAAGCTAAAAAACAAGTAAATGAAATACTAGATCAGCTAGAATACCAGGGGGTGATTGAAACTTGCACCTCACAAATGAACAATCCTTTGTTTCCGGTCTCCAAACCAGACAATTCATACCGTCTAGTTTTGGATTACCGACACCTTAACACATGTTGCAAAACATTTGCAGTGCAAAACTCACACAGTGCTGCACTAATGAATAACATAGTGCGCAAAAAATACAAAACAACCTTGGACATCTCCAATGGATTCTTTTGTCAAAATATAGCACCAGAGAGCAGATATTTAACTGCATTCTCAGTAAATGGCACTCAAAAACAATTCTGTCGGTTAGCCCAGGGGTACAAGAACAGCCCGGGGGTATTCTCAGCGAGAGTAACAGAATTACTACAACTATATGATGATGAAGCATTATCTTATGTCGATGACATTTACTTAACAGATGATGACTTGGAGACTCACTTGAAAAGGGTGAACACCATAATACTTGGGTTCGCTGCAGAGGGTTACAAATTCAACTTCAAAAAATCCAGAATTGCCCATCTAAAAGTTCTATACGAAGGATATGAATTATCAAGTATAGCCTGGTTGACAATTTTTTGAGAACAAGAAGAATTAAAAAATCTAAAATATAACAAGAAGTATCCTCTGCCAATCGACATTCTGCCTCTACGACATTACGCCTGTGTAATCTACACAGACGGACATGCTCAACCCTCCGTTTGGGGAGAACAAGCATACAACCCCACATGTGAGATTACAAAAGAAGTGTGGCGCGGAGGTAAATTAAAACCTCTATTAACAAAATCACACTCAGTAGAAACTAATTCAGAAAAACAAACTGAAATAATCGCATTGAAAATGGCGCTAGATAATGCGGATCGCGAATTCCCGACACTTATAGTGTCAGATTCATATTACTGCGTCAAATCATATAACAGCGATTTGCAGACATGGATTCAGAACGGTTACAAAGATGACACAGATGCACCAATAAAGCAGAGACTGCTCTGGGAACAAGTAGCTCTTTTGAAAAAAGAACTACCAAAGACTCACGTGACTCACTCACTGAGTCATCAACGTGATGGCGTTCACGTTGTAGGGAATTCATTGGCTGAAGCAGCCGCAGCGGCAGCCACTAAACCGGCTCCCGTAGATCGAAAAAAGCGTACATTAAAATACATTGACGGTGAAACATTGCTGGCGGTGAAAACGTCATCAAAAGGCGACTGCTCAGCGTTACCGATCAACTATCCACTCAATTATACATACATAATCGATGCAAACTCCGTCCCTTTTGCTCGAATCCCTGGAGTGGGGGATAGAGTGATTCCAAACATGGACAGGAGACACTTGTTAATCGCAGACGCACATATGGGCGAGGGTCTTGGACACCTCAAACTAAAAGATTCTCTGGAAGATTTACAATCACGGTACTGGTGGCCAGGCATGAGCCTACACCATACCATGTTTGTAAAAAACTGCCCAAACTGCAACAGAAATCGCAGTGGGGAGAGAAAAAATAAAATACGGTGGAATCTGACTGCAGATAACATCACCACTAAAAAGAATGGCTTGCGATTAACATATACAGGCTAGTTTCCACTTATAATGTAGATCCTCAGCACTCGGCTGACGTCCGGACTGTTATACAAAGATTTGCGAGTCTAAATGGCATATACGCTAAGAGCATGCTACGTTCGACCATTGTTTTCACTCAGGCAAACCAGCCTAGGGGGGAAACATGGCCAAATGAGCACAGCCCAGCGGGAATCTTCTCACTTCCTTCCTGAGGGTATGGGATGGTGTAAAGAAAAAACCAAGGCAGAAAGCAATCTATAATAGAAAGGATATTAGGTTCGGGAGCTGGGTGGGTCAAACATCTAATAAGTGTCCAACGTAGTCTAAATAACTTGCCAAGAAATTCTCTGAAGGGATTCAGTCCGTACGAATTATTATTCGGAACTAGGATGTTGATCTCTGACCTTGATAGTCAGACTTCAGTGGTAATAGAAAAAACCTTTGATGTCAAAGACCGTTTGGCTATTTTGCAGGACTTAAACAAAACAAGAAAAGGCCTGAGCAACATACAGTTGAAACAACAGCCAACAACCACTGAAGAATCACCACCTGTCCCAGCAAGACCTGTCTGGATTCCAAAAGTCGGGGATCTAGTCAGGGAGAAGATCGCGGTAAAGAAGGAATTTGGGCCTTCTTACAGAAAAGCAGTTCCTGTCTTGTCTGTCAACGGGACAAGATCAGTTGTACTACCGCCACTTGCTGGAAAAAAGGAGAACCGAGTTGTATCCATCGACCTGGTAAAACCACAACATGTGGCCGATAACAAACAGTAGGCCAAGTGGACTCCCAATAAATAGCAGAACACCAAGGTTTGCTACCAGTACAGAGGTCCTATCAAAGAGGCTCATCACATTCGAAACGCCTACAGAAGAACAACAAGGACTATGCAACAATGCAATAGAACTCAGACCTCTGAAAACCCAAATAAAGACATTTAGCAGAGACACAGCAATCTATACTGAAGTACCAAGTGAAAATGCAAGAAACAAAAATCCTGAACCAATTGGAACAATTGACAGAACTGCATCTGGTTACTTCATCAACTTCGATGATTCCTCTGAAGGTTTCAGCGAACAAAAGACACAGCCATCATCAAAATCCTTTAAAGACAAAGCTAAGGAACTTTTGAAACAACTGAAAGAAACATATCTGGTTTCTCCATGGATTGAATTTTGGGTGGGTTTTGGTGCATTTATCCTCATACTTTGGCTCATCATGGTATTTACTTTGGGACGCTTCATTGAGGGAAAATATGCTAAAATGGACACAGCAAGTCAGAACATCAACTTGGTCCTCAAACCACACACATCTTCGCACGTCGAGAAAAGAGAACTTTCTTCAGAACTTTCTTCAGCCAACTTCACAGCAATTCCAATACCTGGTGGGGTAGCCTGGGACAACACTGATTATGAAATTTATGGTCCGGTCGAGATCCTGAAATATCCACACCAAATCAAGATCTCCTTGAGTGACTTTGCAAAACCAAACTCATTTGCTGATGATTGGGACTTTGAAAGTATTAACAATATGATGTCTGACTTAGTAATGTCTGCTAAATTTACAAAACATGATTATTTGCAAGGTTCTACAAATTATGATAGTATGTATTGCTATAACCATTATGGTAACCATTTCTTGCATAAATCTGCACAACCTAGAAATGTTTTAAATTATAATCAATGGGAACATTGTGCAACACCTCCAAAAGGGAGTTCAAGAACCGTTTATGGCAAATATTCATACTTTCAAGGTTTTAACACAAGTAATGCTGAAACATTTTATTACAAATTGTCAAACAAGACAGGGATGAAAACCATGATAACCAACACAAAATTGATATATTCAGATTCATTCTTTGAAAAAATGAATACTTTTGGATTTGATTATTGGGACAAAAATGTTGATTTGAAAAGTGTTTGGGGTACAAAAGAATGGCAAGTACAGGGTTTAGAAGCTTTGTTTAGAGCCTGCATGATCCCAGAACAAATGATATTTTTAAATGACACTGTTCAACAAACCACCTGTCTTGGCTTAGCCAAAATCAAAGATTTAAATAACCTGTCTATTCCAAAGCCAACAATGTTTAGCAATAACTCTGATACAGATGAAGAAATAGACATAAACCATATACTTAACCAAAACAGAACACATCCTGATTGGAAACAATGGTTGATCTGGCCCACAGATACAAATAACTGTCAAGATAGATTCCTGAATAAAACACAGGGTTTCAAAATGACCAGGCCAGACCCTAGATATCCTCAAAGACATCACCCAGGGATAATAACAACCTACAGTGTGGGCAAATTATGCCTTCAATGGCTACAAACTTCCTCACTGCCTGAAATTAAGCAACACCTAACTTTACTTACTGATGGTGCTGACTTGCGTGATTTCATAATGGGACCACGCAAACAGCGTCAAAAGCGTTTCATAGCAGCCTCTGTATATGCAGCATACAATGAGGCCTGGAAGGTTACTCAAATTGAAACAGCAGAGAGAATACGTGAAATTGATCGTATTAATTTGGAAAAATCACTTTCTGTAGTGGACAATGGGTTAATGACTCTGTCCTCCAGAATATTTTCATTGGACAGCATTGTGTCTTCAGCAATCGATATATTATCGCAAGACTTACTGTTATTACAACATGGTCAGTCACAATTGCGTTCTATTGTACAGCTTGGCTGGACGTTACAAAATCTGCGTTCAGGCTATGTGCCTTGGCGTTTAATCAACACAACGTCACTATTCCAAATCTTTAACCTTACTGATAGACAAATCGGTATGGCGCAAAAGGGTGCTGATTATACAATCTTGAGCATTGAAAAACTAGAAAGATTACCAATGACAATGTCAGAACGACCTGTCAGTGAATGGATAATACACGGAATCATAAATATTCCAATCTCAACCTTCAGGTTTCAATACTGCCAAAAATATATACAGGCTGGCATGTACGAGAAATTGGGAAAGGGGTACCTTAAAACAACTTGGAACCTGCCCTATTCACATGCATGTGTCAGTAATAAAGGACAGAAAGTGTTTCTTAGTGGCAACAATTGTGCTATGTCACTAAGCGGCACGCTTCTGTGTAACGGTATTAGTTTGCACGGAGCCTGTGAAGGGAATTCGTACAACCTTTCATGTCACCAGCAAGGCGCACCTGCAACTGAAATAGAACCATTCTTTCAAAGACTCTATAATGGGAGTTACATTCTTATTGTAGACCGCAGATGTTGTAGTCTTATGCCCGGGACTCCTTATCTAGTCACTACGACGGCCAAGGTCAAGTGCTGTGGACGTTCTTTGTTCCCCAGCTCCTTTCCAGACAGGGAGGCAAGGGCATGGCCCAATTTGAAAATTACTTCTATTCGAATAGACACTTTAAGCAGAATGAAAACAGTGCTTCTTCAGACGCCTACAAGGCTCACGTCATCTAAAGAAACGTATGATCTACAAGTCGCAAGGACGACTGCAGAGATACATACATTATTATCAACCAATTCCCCCGTACATTTCGCGGAAATCCTGAGCGAAATCTTAAATATTTCTGATACCACAGGGGTCTCAAAGGTATTTAAGACAGTATTTTCGATGGCATTAACACCATTCAAAGCCATACTGGGTATTTTTCCAGATTTCGTCCATTCGATTTTTGGCGGACTTCCCTTGATCCTGGGACTAACTGCAGGAATCCTATTCCTAGTCCTTATTTTTCGTTATGGCAACCCATGTCACAGATCAAACTCTCGCGACAATGGAAGATACGATCCTAGCCATTGGATACCGGGACCGGATATCAAAAATCCTGGGACTCTCCCGGCTTAGAGACCTGAACATGACTTGGTTTCTATCATTTCGACCAATGTGGCAAAGGTGTGTTTTACCTGTACTAAGGTGTTTGCTATGCGGAGAAGAATGCGTGTTAGACACCTGTCTGACGCTACAATCGGATGCGCCAGTGGATGCAGATACACTGTTGGTTCCTACCAAGGTTCACGCTTTGTGCTGCCCTCAAAGGCTGCCAATCCTGATGACGGCATTCCTGGAATCTTCACCACTACTATTGAAGAGTAGTGAAGTTCAAGATGAAAGCAACATCGAACAGGTACGACCTTCTGTCAGCAATGCAAATCAGAATGTCAATGGAGACAATCATGCGCACGAATGCATGGTTACCCCTATTTCCGACTTAGTGGAACTTTCCCATGAAGCTGTTGACAGTTTTTTCGAAAGCCTGAATGATATGATGTTCTCTCCGGAACAGAAATAGAGACTTTTGAGTAAACTCGCACACGGCGTTCCCTGAATTCGGCCTTCAACTTTAAAAATAAAGTCACATGAACAATTACAATCCAGTTCACGGACAGCGATTTTTTCAGCAAGCCCCTAAAATATTTTTCTATATATTTTTTTCCGGGACACTGATCTTCTGCTTAAAGTAAGAAACTATTCCTAGAGAACTAAGATTTCTATTTTTAGATACTTTATATAGACTTTAGCTGCCCGCTGGTATGTTCACAAGTATTTTATTATGTGATGAAATGGTCTCGAACTTCCTTTCTGTATAGCCATATTAAGAGCCATTTCATGTGTATTTCTCATATACCAAAAAGCAATAATGCATAACAATGCGTGTTTACTTTTGCATTTAATTCATAGCTTAAGTGCATACGATATATATGACTGCAATTTTTCAGTATATTTGAAAATTTCAAAATGCATTTATGTATTTTGGGGTGGTAAGGTATACACTATACTCTATAGTATGTTGTACTATGTTATACTATGCATAGATTAGTAGATATGACCATAGTTAGCGTGGAGTGGGTGTCGTGTATTTCTATAGGTTCTGAATCAGTCCCCCTATTCCTAACCCTATTCTGGTTAAACTAACTATCAAGTTAACTAACAGTCAGCCCATGAGGCATGAAAACCCCCATGATGCAGATACCGTTATCTGACGCAGTCACACTACGGCACAGGAACGTGTTATCTGATTAGGTCATAACGCTTGAGATCTAATTAGACAAGCGACATTCCTCCAGCCCCTGATAAGGCATACGACGTTCTCATAACAAATCAAACCTATGACAACCTGGATAATCCGTGCGGCCATTGTTTTGATTTCACAGAGAACTTTTGCAAAAGAATGTGCTAACGAGCAAGTCGTATGACATCTTTATTGACGTACCTATGTCCATCCTTACGTCAATCTCGGCACCTTTAAGGTATAAATATTGCCGACCTTGCCCTATGCAAACACACGCGTGGTGACAAGACGGAGCAGCCATACTTGCCGAAGCCGAGAGCAGAAGCAGACCCCGCTGGCAGCAGCCCCGCCTTCCTGACGCGCTGAGAGACGCGCTGCTATCTCAAGCCGAGAGACCCAGCACCGGCGCTTCTGGGCAGCCCTCGCAGGCAGCCTGGAATATCGAGAGCAGAGAAAGAGATACCATTCCTCATTCATCCTAACTTCCAGGTACAGAACTGAATAACCCCTCACAGAGAATTCTTTAGTTATTCACTTGGCAAAAACAAACTTAACTTAAACTGTAACTTTCTATTCCCGCCCACGCATTAGACTTAGGTCAGGTACACGGGGTAGGCGTATTTAGAAACACCAGTTGAGTACGTTTAGTCAAATGTATATGTGTATGTAAATATATCTTAATCATTTTAAACATCATATGGCTCAGAAACCATATCAATGTTTTTACAGTATTATTTTATACTATTGCTTTTAATGTATGCACTTTACTTAACTATAAGTATTGCAATAATATCGATCCATTTCTCTTGTACGAGAAAAGAGACTGATCAATAAATAACACCTTTTTATTGAACACGCCCGTCTCTTCCTTTTCTCTACATTCTGATGAGACTAAGAATGCACGTACTGACTGAGTAAAATAATTGCCTTGTGCTCACACGACTCTGGAGATTGACTCTTGATTAGGGGAGAGCAAAGTTGTCATGTTCTATGGTTGTCAGAAACTAAATCCCTTCTTGTCTAATCAGGGGAGGTAATTCTTTCCTGAACATTCGAGAAAGTTTCTAGCGAACTCTGAGCTTAGCTGGCAAACCCAAAAATTAAGTCTAGTATCGACAGTAGTAGACCTAGTTAACGTCTGGCCTAGGCCTTTACTGCTGTAGGTACTATTCCAATGCGCAGAGCCTATTGGGAAGATAGGAACTACACTACACTTCCTGTCTCTCCGAACACACTACAGGCATGGGCAAGCACCCAGTGAAATCCGTACCGATGACGAGTTCCCCCCTCAACAACAATAAATCAACTTTCAAACATGAATCCCCCCTCAACCCCCCCAGATCAGGTTCCAAATAGTACCATCTAGTCCACATCCAAACTGTACCCTCAAAAAAAAAACCTCCTACTAACCTGACGGTAGCCACCGTAGGTGTGCCTTAAGGGCAATATGGGGGCCGAGCGTCGATGTGGGGTCCCCCCACTGCAAGCTGCATTGCGATCGAGCCCTATAACATCAGGGTCTATATAGGGAATCCCCGCAACCCTCCACGCAGTCAGTGAACTAACAGTTCCCCTGATGAGTCCCATCTCCCCCATTCATTTGCCCACCCCCCACCCCCCAACCAGAACTGGCTCACCCGAAAGTTTCATTGTTCATCAAGTAGGTCTTCTGCTGTCTCTGGGGTGACCACCGGGAGCTTCACGCTATCTGTTACAGAACCCTCCATGTCCGAGTGGCCCCCACTCTCTCCAGGTTCCGATTGTGCAGTCCCATGGTCTCCCTGAGGGCCAGATATGGAAGAGACCATCTCCAGCGCACCACGCCGCTCCGCCTCAGTCTCTATCATAGAGGGACGAGTAGTCCTGCCTCTGCGATGTCTGAACCTCTTAGGTTTCCGCTGTAGAATGTCCTCCATCGTGGATTGGGAAGAGGTTCCAAAACCATCCTTGCCAGCCCTGTATAATTCAAGCCAACTACACGCATCGTCCGGGGTGTCAAAGAACTTGGTGGAATCGTCTATGATGATGCGGAGTCGTGCCGGAAAGAGTAGGGAGTACTGGATGCCCTCAGCACGTAGTTCTCGTTTGACGGCTAGGAAGGAGGACCGACGTCTCTGCGTCTCGTAAGTATAGTCCGGGAAAATGTTCACACGACTGTTGTCCACCTGATAAGGTCCCCTCTGCCTGGCGGCCTGCAGTAGGAAGTCTTTGTCGCGGAAATGGAGCAGCCGCGCCACCACCGGACGGGGGGTCGGCCTTGCAACGGCGGTTTGGCCGGCACTCTGTGTGCACGTTCCAATGTATAGAAGGGGGACAGCCCCTCCGGCGCCACCGCCGTCCGTAGCCAATCTTCCAGAAACGCCACCATGTCCTCACCTTCAATTTTTTCCGGAAGGCCTACTATCCGAATGTTATTTCTCCTGTTGCGCCCTTCAGCATCTTCCGCACGTTTCTCTAGGGCTTCTATTCGGGACAGAGCGTCCTTCACCGTGGCGTCCAAAGCTTTCTGCGCCGGTTCCAGGTGTCGCACCGAACCCTCTACCTCCTTCACCCTGTCTGAGAGCCTACCGTGGTCAGCTCGAAGCAAACCCAAGCCCGTCGCAACTTGAGCGATGTCTTCTCGGAGGGCCGATCTAGTCCCAGTGATCGCCAACAGGATTTTGTCAAGTTGCTCCTGAATATGTGGGTTCCCTGGTCCTTCAAGGTGTAGGCGCTCTTCGTTGTCAGGCGGCTCCACGTCAGAGGCGGTCTGGGCACCTCCCTTAGGTCCCCTCGGTTTACCCATGGTTGTCGGGGTCTACGGGAGGGTCGCAGCAGGAGCGGGGGACTGTCAAGCCGGGGGTCGTCGTCGATGCGGCGCGACCGCCAGAAACTGCGTCGCTCTGCAGTCTGTTCCCCCGCGGCCACTAGCAGGCCCCCGAGGAGAGCAGGTCCCCAGATGGCGGTCAAGATGAGTGTCCGCCGGTAGGCCAGTCCGGGACCAAAAGGCAGAGCGCAACGTCGGCGGTCCAAGTGCTCCCCACTTCTTCAATGTGCTGAACAGATGTATGCTCCCAGCCTCAGTGTCAGGGGCAGGGGAGGCCCTGGATAGGCGCGGAGAAAGCTCGGGGAGCAGCGTGCCCTCAGAGTGCCCCCGGTCTCCACCTCGTCATTCGGCTTCCCAGTTGAGTACCACGGCACTACGCAGTGTGTCCTCGCAGCTTGGAGTGATGGGGGCGCTCCACAGAACTCAATAGCGACCTCAGAGCAGTCCACCCTCCATCAAACCAGGGGCCAGAGCTAGAGCGGCAGGCCGCCTCGGCTACCTCTGTGCGGCAAGGAACGAGCCGCTTCACCTCCTCCCCACGTAGCACCTCAGCAATGACTTGTGGCAGCGGACCGGGGTCTTCCACGGCCGGTCGCCGGGAGTCTCCAGTCCCCCAGGGGTCGTTCCGCAGTGTAGCGCCATGGCGCCATGCATTGCGTCCTTGCCCCAGGGGGGTGGCGAGGGCACTCCACAGTTTCCCCTCAGCGCCTCTAGAGCGGTCGGCTCTCCTTCAAGCTTGGAGCCAGATCCAGTGCCGCGGGCCGCCGCGGCAGCCCCCGTATGGTGATGAACAGGCCGATCCGCCCCTCCCCCATGCAGCTCCTCACCAACGTCTCGCGGCAGCGGACCGGGGTTCACCTCGTCCGGCCGCCGGGCGTCTTCAGTCCCCCCAGGGGTCATCAGGGGGCAGGCTGTATGGTGTCCCCCCAGTGGGGGAAGGATCGCCTGTCCCGCCGGGGGTGCCGGGGCGTCTGTCGCCTTCGGGTCCTCGGTCGTCTCCGAGGCAGTCAGAGTGAAGCGGGCGCCATCTTGACCTCCGCCGCGCAGTCCTCTCGCTCCGTCTCTTCCCCGTCCCAGAGACCGCCGCGGACCTCCAACCGCGTTGAAAGGTGTTCGGGTCACAGGGGATTTCTTTGTAGGGTTCGGGTTTCCCAGGGAGCCCCCAGGAGCAGGATTAATGATGGCTCGATCGCGGAGCCGAGCTACTAGGCGACCTCCGCCATCGGCGCTCAAGCCACGCCCCCCGCTAGGCCAATTATGCTGTGACCGCCACCCTGACGGTCACATCTCGCATCTTCAAAATTGTGGCGGGCAGTGCAGTAAGCAGCACCTGCCAAAATGTTGAATTTGCATACAGTGCATTGACAGGCACAACATGACAGGCACCGCGCGGTGCCTGCCATGTTGTGCGTGGCAATGAAGAGGGGTACTATAGGTACCTCCCAAGTGGAGCCACCCACCACCCACCCCCTAGGGGCCCGCTATGGGCCCCCAAAGTAATTTGCCATATGCCTTTCCATGGCGGAGTGTCTGCCATGGAAAGGCATACCCACCACAGGCATACTAATATGGATGGGGGTGCCTGCATGGAACCACCACCATATTGTTGGCCTTTTCCGCCCGGCCAGCAATCCGACCGGCGGAAAAGTGGGGGACGGACTTTCCGTCCGCCGCGGTACCCCTGCCATAGTAATATGGAGGGGGTAAATTGCGTTGTGATGGCACGCGGATCACCACCGCCCACCACCGGCAGCCAGGCGGTGGCGGTTCGCACAACATCATTATGGCCCCCAATGTGGTCTACTCTGCATGTGCACAATATTTCAGGAGCTGCAAAAACAAACGGAAGGCATCGTACTAACAGGACACTTAGCTATGATTCCATTTTTATTCACAATTCATCTAGTCACCAAGATCACCAAGGAGCAGTGTGCACAAAAACTTGTCTAAGAGGAAACATGTAGTGACTCAATATAGACTAAATAGTACAAGGTGCCCTAGATAAAAGCATACTCTGTCAAGCTACAGGCATGGGTGATGCCCCCAGGCCAATGATCGCATAAGAGTGTAACATAACAGGTAGTAAATCTAGAATTAATCTGTGCAACACTGCAGACGTGAGCATCAACTGCAAAACCACTTCTTACGCCACCACAGCCAAGAGAGACAACCTCAGAACATGAGCATCAACTACTGATGGTGATCAGCAGCTGCAAAATGTTGAATTGCAGTCATTTTCACAAGCGGCCCTTAAACTGGAGAAAATCTGGGCTTTGCATAAACTGCCCCACAAAGTCAAAACACACAATGGTCCACCTTTCCAGGGCAGTGCTATGGCTGAATACTTATGGATCCAGAAATCCATCCCTGATGGAGGAAAGGCATCAGAAAGTGCTGCAGCGCGGAGGCAGCACCCGTACACATCATAGTCAAAACCCTGGTGATCAGAAATGAAGATGATCCCTTCCTCCGGAAATCCCGGCTGCCTTCAACACCGTCAACATCCAACCATCGTCCACACCCTGAAGTCTAGAATAAGATTCACTAGTAATTGTCTTTTACTGGTTCTCCTCCCACCTTCTCAACCAACACCAGTGGGTTCACAAGGACACCCACCACAGATCACAGAAGATCCCTATCATCTACAGAGCCCCGCAAGGGTCCATACTGTCCCCGTCATTTTTAACCTGTACATGGCCCTCCCTGGGGCTCTAATCATTGATAACAGCATCAAAATGACCCTATATGCCAACAATACACAACTCACACAAAAGTCTGCTCTGCTCCGGAAGTCCAATGCTTCAGACACTATTTGCACCTCATCTATACTTGGATGTGCAGAATGTATCTGAAGCTGAATCCACCATGAAAGAATACCTGCTATTTCCAAGAATAGCAGAAACAAAATAGTACAAATTTGGCTCAACAGCATGAAGCTCGACAGCTTCAAATTCCATCTTACACCCAAAGCTACGTCGCTTGGATTCATCCTGGACACCAGCCTCACCTCAAGGAACACACTGCCAAGACTACAAAGATGGTCTGGTACCAGCTTTCTCTACTAAAGAAATGAAAAACAGCTCTCCCAGAAAGGGATATCAGAACTGCTGTTTAAGACCTTGTACTCTTACATCTGGAAAGAGGAAACCCCTGCTCAGGACCTCCCAGATAACACACGTCTGCCTCCCCACACAAGGGCAGCCTAAATGCCACAGCACATGTCATACACCAGTGAAGGAGAGCCACCAATTACAACAGCTGCTGAAGCCCGGGAACAAAGAATGAGAAATAAAAAAAAAGCCTGCATCTGACCCGGTGGAGGAAAACTGTGCACACTGTTTGCATGTGCTTGGTGGACTCTAATCAGGTGAGAGGGCATGGCGTTAACTGCAGAGTAATATGGGGAGCGTGAAATTATTTTAACCTAAAGCACGGAGTTAGGAGATCGATTTATTTGCTCCGATTTGAGATACTTCCACTAAAATCTTCTGCACAAAAGTGGCTACCAAAAGAACAAGCATTGAAAATGCAATAGGTCTCGCAATAGAAGAGTTTGACCTTTTGGTTTTGCAAATGGATGAGTGGTGTTGCGTGGATGAGTGGCGTTGCATGGATGAGTGGCGTTGCGTGGATGAGTGGCGTTGCGTGGATGAGTGGCGTGTGTGAGTGGCGTTGCGTGTGTGAGTGGCGTTGCGTGTGTGAGTGGCGTTGCGTGTGTGAGTGGCGTTGCGTGTGTGAGTGGCGTTGTGTGTGTGAGTGGCGTTGCGTGTGTGAGTGGCGTTGCGTGTGTGAGTGGCGTTGCGTGTGTGAGTGGCGTTGCGTCGATGAGTGGCGTTGCGTCGATGAGTGGCGTTGCGTGGATGAGTGGGGTTGGGTGGATGAGTTGCGTGTGTGAGTGGCGTTGCGTGTGTGAGTGGCCTTGCGTGTGTGAGTGGCGTTGCGTGTGTGAGTGGCGTTGCGTGTGTGAGTGGCGTTGCGTCGATGAGTGGCCTTGCGTCGATGAGTGGCGTTGCGTCGATGAGTGGCGTTGCGTCGATGAGTGGCGTTGCGTCGATGAGTTGCGTGTGTGAGTGGCGTAGCGTCGATGAGTGGCGTTGCGTCGATGAGTGGCGTTGCGTGGATGAGTGGCGTTGCGTGGATGAGTGGGGTTGCGTGGATGAGTTGCGTGTGTGAGTGGCGTTGAGTGTGTGAGTGGCGTTGAGTGTGTGAGTGGCGTTGCGTGTGTGAGTGGCGTTGCGTGTGTGAGTGGCATTGCGTGTGAGAGTGGCGTTGCGTGTGTGAGTGGCGTTGCGTGTGTGAGTGGCATTGCGTGTGAGAGTGGCGTTGCGTGTGTGAGTGGCGTTGCGTGTGTGAGTGGCGTTGTGTGTGTGAGTGGCGTTGCGTCGATGAGTGGCGTTGCATCGATGAGTGGCGTTGCGTGTGTGAGTGGCGTTGCGTGTGTGAGTGGCGTTGCGTGTGTGAGTGGCGTTGCGTGTGTGAGTGGCGTTGCGTGTGTGAGTGGCGTTGCGTGTGTGAGTGGCGTTGCGTGTGTGAGTGGCGTTGCGTGTGTGAGTGGGGTTGCGTGGATGAGTGGGGTTGCATGGATGAGTTGCGTGTGTGAGTGGTGTTGCGTATGTGAGTGGCGTTGCGTGTGTGAGTGGCGTTGCGTGTGTGAGTGGCGTTGCGTGTGTGAGTGGCGTTGCGTGTGTGAGTTGCGTGTGTGAGTGGCGTTGCGTGTGTGAGTGGTGTTGCGTGTGTGAGTGGCGTTGCGTGTGTGAGTGGCGTTGCGTGTGTGAGTGGCGTTGCGTGTGTGAGTGGCGTTGCGTGTGTGAGTGGCGTTGCGTGTGTGAGTGGCGTTGCGTGTGTGAGTGAGGTTGCATGTGTGAGTGGGGTTGCGTGGGTGAGTGGGGTTGCGTGTGTGAGTGGCGTGTGTGAGTGGCGTGTGTGAGTGGCGTGTGTGAGTGGCGTGTGTGAGTGGCGTGTGTGAGTGGCGTTGCGTGGGTGAGTGGCGTTGCATGGGTGAGTGGCGTTGCGTGGGTGAGTGGCGTTGCGTGGGTGAGTGGCGTTGCGTGGGTGAGTGGCGTTGCGTGGTTGAGTGGCGTTGCGTGGGTGAGTGGCGTTGCGTGTGTGAGTGGCGTTGCGTGGGTGAGTGGCGTTGCATGTGTGAGTGGCGTTGCGTGTGTGAGTGGCGTTGCGTGGGTGAGTGGCGTTGCATGGGTGAGTGGCGTTGCGTGTGTGAGTGGCGTTGCGTGTGTGAGTGGCGTTGCGTGTGTGAGTGGCATTGCGTCGATGAGTGGGGTTGCGTGGATGAGTGGGGTTGCGTGGATGCGTTGCGTGTGTGAGTGGCGTTGCATGTGTGAGTGGCGTTGCGTGTGTGAGTGGCGTTGCGTGTGTGAGTGGCGTTGCGTGTGTGGGTGGCGTTGCGTGTGTGGGTGGCGTTGCGTGTGTGGGTGGCGTTGCATGTGTGAGTGGCGTTGCGTGTGTGAGTGGTGTTGCGTGTGTGAGTGGCGTTGCGTGTGTGAGTGGCGTTGCGTGTGTGAGTGGCGTTGCGTGGGTGAGTGGCGTTGCGTCGATGAGTGGCGTTGCGTCGATGAGTGGGGTTGCGTGGATGAGTTGCGTGTGTGAGTGGCATTGCGTGTGAAATCAGCAGTGAAAAACGTGTTTATTTGTGAGCAGCTTAAAAGAAGTAAACTTAAAACTTGTCAAACACCATACATCATAAATTAGGCAAAATAGCTATAACAAGCTGAACTTCTTGCATCCATTATCGTTGCTCGAGTAATGCGCCCAAGATCACACAGAGGCTAGGAGAAAGGGTCGGGTTTGTGGTTAGGATGGACTAAGACTGCTGGAGAAGGGCACAGTGGGGAAGGATGATGTGAACTTCCAAAGCTTTCCCTAGACCTTTCCGAATGTTGTGAAAAGTAAATTTATTCGAAGCTTTAGAAAAGGAGCTGAGCTCGAGAAGCGCCTAGAAGCACCCAAAGTTACTGAGGAAGCCAAGGCGCTGAGGAGGGTTGGAGGGAAGGAGAGAGGCCGAGCTCGAGAAGCGCCTAGAAGGACATTAAGTCACTAAGGAAGCCAAGGCGCTGTGAAGGGAAGGAGAGAGGCTGAGCTCGAGAAGCGCCTAGAAGACGTAAAGTTACTAAGGAAA
The DNA here is from genome assembly GCF_964261635.1 of Lissotriton helveticus. Classification (NCBI taxonomy): domain Eukaryota; kingdom Metazoa; phylum Chordata; class Amphibia; order Caudata; family Salamandridae; genus Lissotriton; species Lissotriton helveticus. The sequence continues at coordinate 316,109,007 of NC_136058.1, read as the reverse complement.
CCAAGGAACTGTGGAGGGGTGCTGGAGCGAAAGGAGAGAGGTTGAGCTCGAGAAGCGCCTAGAAGGACATTAAGTCACTGAGGAAGCCAAAGCGCTGTGAAGGGAAGGAGAGAGGCTGAGCTTGAGAAGCGCTTAGAAGGACGTAAAGTCACTGAGGACACCAAGGCGCTGCGGAGGAGTGGAAGAAAAGGGGAGAACCTGAACTCGAGAAGCGCCTAGTATTAGAGGAATGGAACACAGTGAGAGAGAATGGATGAGAGTAAAAAACAAGAAAGGAAACAAGACGGAGGGCATTGCTGTGTGGAGGGGGGGAGGAGAAATGCACACGGCGGGCAGGGGAGGGGGCGGAGCGGGGAGAGCGGCATGAGGGTGTGAAGCAGCCGGGGCCTTTGAAGTGAAGCTAAGCTTCACTTCAAAGGTGTGGGAGGAGTGCGGCTGAGGGAACAGACGGCGATTTGGTGATGTGCACGTGCATTTAAGGTCAATGCGCTTGCGCATTGACCTAAAAGCCACGGGCACAGCACCAAATCGCCACAGTTAGTTAAACTTTGTTTAAAGCCCTATAGTCTCGCTTCTCTCAATGCGCATGCGCATTGATAGGTCACGAGACCTAAAAATCTAGTAGTCTCTGTAACTTTTGTAATGGAGGTGAGCATGATCTGGAACATCTGTTGTTTACTTGCCCAAATACGTCAGTCGTAGAAGCAAAAAAAGGTTTCTACAACCTATGTATATAAAATGTAGAATTATCTCTGTTCAGGACTTGACTTCACCTTGCAAGGTTCCGCCAAATAAATTTGTATGTTACAATTTATCTACATTATAAAAACCTTTTTAACTTTGTATTAGAATGAAATCTTTTATCATCTAACTGTTTACATTTTTATATCATGTATCAAATATTTGTGGTTCTCAGTTGAGAACTAAATCAAATCAAATAAACTTAAACTTGGGGAGCGTTTAATAACAGACAGTTCAAAGTTCAACAGCATTGTGAGTCAGCATGAAATAATGAGCTCACCTAGATCACACTGAGTGACGACATCTAAGGGCAGCAACCACAGCTCATCGTCGTCCTGACACCCACCCTGGCCAGTGACTCACCTACACCCCAATCGTCCTTGTTTGCATTGGGGGTGGTATGTCACATCTTGTGTACACCCAGGGATGCCCCTGCATTAAAAAAAAATGTCAACTTTCACAAACATTATTTTCTGAGTAAGGCTCCCTGTTTTCCGCTTTTACTGATTTTTACAGTTAAATACAGACAGAAAACATTCATTTTCTTGTCTGTATTTATATTTAAATGTAGATAAAAACTGGGTTGCTTTTTGAGTAATGCTAAATGATGTCTGCCATGACTGCCAGGCGAATAGATGTGTGGATTGATAGATAAGGGGGTTAAAAAATAAAGGAATTTTAGTAAAGCGGCTTAAACCACAGTAGATATGCACAAGGTTGATACTGAAATATGCATATTTTCATATACGTGCACTGATTTATCTTCTGCTGGTGTTCACAGCATTGAAACCTGGCAGACATTCAAGCATGAGTGCATATGTATCGGTTAAATAAATGTGGAAAATATACTAATTTCAGCTTAATTGTTCCACAAAACTCAAAATTAATATGGATAAATACAGATAAATATAACAAAAAATAAATATGGATATATACAGATGGAAATGGCAAAAAAAATACCAGAAAACTGGGAGCCCTAGGGACCACTGCTTACTCATCAAATAAGACTCTTCAAATGAGCCTCTCCTGTGGCTACCAATTTCTGACGTTAGGATTATTGTTAATAAAGAACCACTCTTGATACGGTGTATGACCGTGGTAAGTAATAAGACCAACATATTTATATTCATTTTGTTCATTGCCTCAACATTTTGCCAACACCTCTTATTTTCCCAAAGATTAGGATCCGGCAGAGCATTCAGGCATGGACGTCAATTCACCAAAATGCCAGGGGTAGCAGAAGTAACATTGCACGCCCGTTGACCTTCATTTTTACTTACACACACATGCTTACACATACACAAACATTCACACACACACTCTCTCTCACATAAACCCACTTTCACCCACAAGCATTCACACAACATACATTTAAAAATGTTTTTAACTTATCTCCGCTGCCAGTGAGAGTCATAAACCAGCTAATTGTACTCCATTTTATAACACTAATAGTAAATAATGTAATACTAGCCGCTATTAGAGCAATATAGAATTGAAAAAAAACAAGGAGAGAGCGACCCAACTCACATCCATAATGACGACCTGACTTTGGGCCAAGCAAGGGGTCACAGCAGCGACCCCTGGTAACCTATAAATGGCGTCTTGCATTGAGGCTTATGAAATTACCACTTGGCAGAGGGACTGTCTATCAATCAAAGTTTTCAAAAGTCTGTAAACGATAAATAATGTACTTGTAATAAGGTAGACAGGACATCCGTCACATTTGTGATAAAGTACCCTTTATCCAAACTCTAAATCAGGTTCATAGTGCCTGCTACAATATGTGGTAGGCATGGCAGCACAGCATGAGTATACATTATACTTCGCCTCGCGTAAACAATGGAAATGGCATGCACGGGCACTACAGTCAAAGAGGTTAAGAAAGGAATGGGCATTCCGAGTGTATTGTGCACAGTAGTGGTCAGCATGGATCGGTAGTGTTGAGGCAGGGGAGAAATAAGGGGACATTTTAAAAAAGAAATAAAACTTACCTTACCACTGCGTCTCTCTGTCGTTTCCCCTCGCGTCAGGAATGAAAAAGGAAGCAGGCATCCAGGCTCCCCTGCCCAATCACAATGTTGCAATGAAGCATTGTGATTAGTCAGGGGAGCCTGGGTGGTTACCAATCACAATGCTGCAATGCAGTGCCATGATTGGTCCGAGAGCCGTGGTTCGACGCTGGGGCCTGGGCATGTTCGTCATATAGGCTGTAATGCAGCTTGCATGGAGAACAGGGAAAGGGTGCATAACTGTTTGGCCATCACGAGAGGGGCAGCCAAACAGTCATTGCGCACTTAGGAGGGTGCTACCCCTCCTCCCCCTGCTTTGCAGTCCCACCACGCAAAGCTGCTGCAGCAGGAGGACAAAATACAATGATAATAATTTGTCCTTTCTTTTACTGCTTCAAGGCAGTGGGGCGACGCTCCTCCACCTTAGTGGAAGAGCCGCCACTGATTGTGCAGTTACATGCAGGTGAACATACCAAAGGTGGTATAGATGACATGGACACAGAAATTGAAATCTTAGATCAACCAGTTAAAGCAATTTCCGGGAAAGAGAGGCAAAGGATTGAAAGTTAGTTGAGGCTATACTACTTTCTCCCCATGAAATTTAATTTCCTCAGCAAAGATGTTAAATAATATGTGGACATAAATCATGAATCGTCCCACTGTCAACTAAGCATTATTCTGCATGTCCGGTCTCCCCTTCTATTTAACTTTATGCTTTGTTTTTAACTGCAGCTGTAAAAGACAGTGGTACTCTTTTGTTTAGGGTAGGGGGACTATTTGTAGATGTAAATAGTATGCTTGCCAGGCTCAGCTAGTCTGCCTACTTCTGATATGTCCATGAAACTCCGCGGCCAGACAGGAAACTAAAAGCAGATTAGCCAATAATACTCAAACCACTGCTGCTCTCTTCCTCCTCACTCTGTCATTTGTGTCTCCCCTCTCTCTTTGCTCCGTTTCCTGAAACCCCGATCTTTACTTGGGGGAGCTGGAGAAAGTAGCAGAGGTGCCAGCCCCAGTTCTGCCAAGTACCACGCATCAAGAGTTAGACTAACACATTTTAGTTTGGTGGTCTGCATCACTGCATTAAAATGCATTAGTCACGCATTTTAGCAGCTTGACACCACCTGTGTACTGTGAGCGAGAAGCTGTAAGTGAGCATGAGCATTAGAGGGGTGCTGCATTATCAGCTGCACGGCCGGCGAGTACTGTGCAGACTGTGCTGTAAGACTCGACCCGGCCTCTTCAATCAGATCTGTGTGTAAAAAGTAACTGAACATTAGCAGCCTGCGCTCACCTCGGGCGCCAACTACCGTGGGCTCAGCTGAGCTGACTACATTGATTGGTAAACAGCTGAGACTCATTGCGGCTGCCTCAGAGGCGGCACCAAGTCACCTGGCCTGTAGTTCCATTCTGCTAGTAGCAGTGACTAAAGACAGCCTGTAAGTGAATCTGGTGGTGGGTCGCCTTCTTCCCTGTGTTGCTGTTTTTCGGCAATTGCTGCCAACGCATTATAATTAGGGCTCCCGGTTTTATGGTATTTAGTTTTTTAACATTCCTGTCTGTATTTATTCATATTTATTTTTGGGCTGTTTTTTCTGTATTTATGCATATTTATTTTGTGTTTTGCATATAAATGTAGTTGTAAAACTGTACATTTCTGTATTTATTTAAATGATAGACGCGCTCTCATACTTTGATGTCTGTCATGTTTTAGCTTTTTGAGGTTTCAAATATTACATAACAGTACATCCATTGGCACATATTAGCATTATGCCAGAAATGTATATTGATACATGCAGTTATTTAAAGAAATGTCATCCTGTTTTTTATTTTCCTATGATGTCCATCTGCTCAGCAGTTGGGCTATAATTCATGAAAGACAGCACTAAGAGCCACTTAAAAGAAGCACATTTCCTGTATTTATCCACTTTTAAAAATAAATGCAGACAGAAAGCACAATGTATTCTGTCTGTATTTATCTGTAAAAATCCGTAAAAACGGAAAACAGGGGGCCTTAATTATAATGCTGCAGGGTCCGGCTTCAGTACAGGGTGCAGCAGCAGTATGCTTTTAATTTCAATATCATGCCGACAGACCTGTACCCACAGGAATTGCTGCAGCCCGCTGGAGTTTTCAGCTAAATCACAGGACAACCTGTACTCCCTGACCTGGTCACATGTGCTGCTGCCATGGTGTGTGTGTGTGTGTGGTGGAGGGGCACCAGGGGTACCTTTGTGTCCGGTCACGGTAAGAGGAGAGACACAGAGTGTCTTTAACCCTTTCCGTGTTCCTGTCGGCCAACGGTCGTCCCAAGCACTAACTCGCTAGTAGGGCAGCCCCGCCCACTCATTAGAACTCCGCACCGCAGCGGAAATTTGCACCGCAGTTAAGGAGTTAAAAGGCACACAGCACAGCTCTCAAGTCAAGACAGCAGTGCCACCACTCCAAGAGTTCCTCTCACCATGACAGATTTTAATTGTGACGTCCTTCTGCAGCCAGTAAGACTTACGGACACTTCAGCTGCAGCCCAAGACAACAGGCAGCTGCAGCACAGAGCTGTGGTTCTCAGACACTTGGCAAGTAAGTCAAATAATGCAGCTGATTATAATGTTCCTGCTGAGAGAGGTCAGAGTTTTGTCTACTGGCAGTTTTGACTCACCAGCATAGCTAGCGCTGAGGGTTGAATGCCTGCTGCAAAGAATGTGTACCATGCAGATCACAGAACTGCATTTTATGTGGATAGCTGAGTGGCTTACTGCTTTTGTCACAGAGATCATTTTGATATAATGGGTGCAATTTCTGATATTAATCTGTTTCCATGGACTTCATTGCTTGATTTTGCTTGCAAGAAAGTGTTATTCTAAGTGCAACACGTGTGGTCATTGAATGTCACTCATAAGTACACTGAAAGTAGGAAAATGTCACACATAAGCCTCCAAAAACTCAGGCCCACAGGGGGAAATTAAATTACAGGCAGTCCCTTTTCTCTGTACTGCTGAATGTTTTTGTGTAGGTACTTACTTTTGCACTAATTTAATTTAAAGCCAATTAGTTTCTATTCCATGTATGTTAAAATAGTATGTGTGGGTTACTGTATGACTGAAGGCCCGTGTGCCTGCTGTGCACGTTTACTAATATGCCTGCTGGTCTTAGTGCTGAAACATGTGTACATGTGGACACTGAGAACACAAACTCTAAACCTTCTTCTTTGTCGATGCCCGTTTATCTTGGGTTTCAAATACAGCTGTGAACATCTGCATCATACCATGGACTCACCTCCGTGATCTGCAGGTTAGTACCCGGGCACTGGCACGCTAACCTGCTGCCAGGCACACGTTTGTACTAGCAGCAAACAGGCCAAGAGTTTGCAAGAATAACTTGTGGTGGGGGCGGTTTATGTTCCCCATCGACTTGCATTTAAGATGGAGAAATGTGAAAACGGCGTTCGCTCGCCTGGAGCGGGTCAGCTGGCGCCAGAGGCTGTGAAGGGTAACAGGGGAACTACGACGAGAGTTGGCCACGGAGAATCTATACTTTGACACCTCCGGTGAATCGGTTCCCTTCTCCCGCGTCACTTCCGCCCCTCAGAAAAACATCCGTCTGCTTGAAGGGAAAGTTCGGGGTTCAATGAGGCCAAAATGTGAAAGGTCACAGCTTCTGTCACTGGGGCTTTTCAAGTTAGTGCATTCAGTCCTATACTCACTGGGATGTTTAGAGTGTGCCTCAAACATACATTACATTGTACATATATACCAAATAATGTAGTATTTACCGCTGACTGACCCTCATCTGCAGTCCAGCCAGCATTTTCTCTCATCCGCGCCAGTAGTGAAGTGGTATCATGCAAGATTCCCATTCTTGCGACCCGGGTTCGATTCCCGGCTGGCGCATGCATTTTTCCCCCCATTAAATGATAAAAAAAACTCTTGCCTTAACTGTTTATCCGGACATGCTTTATTACAAAACGGAGTCAGTTTAACGAGGAAATGTTTTAAAAAAAATTTAAGATAATGACAGATTTTACATGTTCTTTTGGTACTTTGAAAAATGACTGCAAAGGGCCTTTTAATTTTTTGTCCTGGACTAAATTATGAACCAGGGTAAGAAGTCACTCCCTGCTTTTACATCAGAGTACAACATAATCTGGTAAACATTTTGTCAATTTCTCTGTAGATCGATTTGGTCTTCGTAAATTTTAGGTCTTGCCAAGGCAGCTGCCTCGAAGAGACATTCAGTGTCTGAGATATGGGCTTCAAAAAACGCCCAACTTTTTGATTGGTTCCTCGGAATGTCCTTTAGAAATGATTGCTTATCATTGATTATCACTAAGTAGTCCCTCCTCTTGTTTCTCCCTGGAAACCGCCTCTGCTACATGAATCCTTTCACTATGGGCAATATGTTTCCCTTCAGTGCACTACTTTGTCTTTTCCTCTGTCCTCGCTGCTTCTCCCAGATCACTTAATCTTCCTGCCCTTCCCGGAACAATACCTCCTGCCCCTTGCAGATTGTTTGTATTCAAAACAGCTGCTCTTCTCTCCCTCTCACATAGCTGCCAAGGTTTCATATTGCTTAATTGTGATATTTTCATGATTTCAGTGTGGTTATGAGTGACATTCAACGACTTTGGGTGACTCTTTCTTGCAAGCAAAAATCAAGCAATGGAGACGAGGGAAACATGTATCAGAAATTGCAACTATATTAGCATACAGTAAGCCTACAAGAGCAGAGTTGCTATTCACGTTGATGTAAACCAGATCACTGAACACAAAATATAGACAATGTGTGATTTACTGGTGTCCGTCCTCGTGGTCCCTATTGTTGTTTAAACCCACAACTGGGGGAGGAGCCAAGATGGCGACCGGGATGGCTGCGTAACCGCTCGGCTCTGTGAGCCTTTTCACCCCGCACATACATCCTGGCACTTATCCTGAGCCGCAACGATATATTTAAGTAGGCGAAGAACAACTTTCACTTACCGTTTGCTCCCGAAGCTTCTACGTGCGGCAGACCCGTTGAAATGCCCCCGACTGTTTTGTGGCCTTCACGGAGCTGGGACCGGGGTCTTGAGTGAGGAGAGTGGCCGGCCGCGACCGCATCAACAGCGGCCTCTGGTGATGGTGTGGAGTCGGACGGTGGGAATCGAAGACTTGCTGGCCGATGGCGACAGTGCCGACCCAGTCCATCTAGCGGAGAGCCTGGTGGGCAGTGCGATACGGCAGGATCGAGGGGTGCGCACGACATTTGGCCCCCCATTCCAGTGCTGTGTCCGGGCATATTAACGACCTTTCCCGGTGTCGGTGGGCGGCTCCCAGGGAGCGACGGAGATTTTGTGTAGCCCTTTGGTGCCCCTCCGCTGAGAAACCTGCCTTGACTTTCGGGATTCCCGTAGTGAATACTGTTCCCCCCTGGTGTGGGGCCCGGTCCCGAGGTGAGGTGGAGAAGGACGGCGCCGGATCAGCTAAGATGGCGGAGGGCACCCACTTACGCACACCTCATCCGGGCAGAGAAGCCGCTGTGCGTGAGAGTCCTGGGGTCTGGCGACATGAGAAAGAGCCCACGTTTAGAGATGTCCTGGCTGCGTTAACAACCCTGCAGATGACCCTGATCCGGGACGCCCGGGTTCTGGGAAGAAGGATGGCCGCCATTGTTGTCCCACCGCTCCACATCGGCCTGGTTCGATCTCCAGGAAGTGCCGATGTGCCCGCTTCTGCGTCAGTGATGAATTCTCCAGCTACGCCTCCGTTTGTGGAGAAGCCGATAGACCCGGTTCATGATGCCGCTTTGGATAGATCTGTAGTATATGTGAGGGACTCGTCGGGTCCCTTATCTGTTTGGCGGCTGAGGAAACAACATCGATCGATGGATTGGGCTGCCCCGGCGGTGTTTCACCGCTTACTAGCTTGTGTGACTCTCTCTTCCTGGATGGTGAGATTGTGTGCAGACTGGAGGATGTTTCCGATGTCGATACTGACACAGACGGATTTCAGTCATACATATTCGGCTGGGTTTTTGGGGCTACAGCCCCCTGGAGTGACGGCGCTGCCCGGTCCGCCCGGATCGATTGGACCCTCCACACTGCTCTGTATGCCGGTTGACAAATGGACATATGTTGGTTCTATTGATAGAAACGGCAAGGGGTGAGACCATCTAGGACATAGTGGAACTCACTGTTGGCTGACGGTGTTGAGGGGGACACTCAGTGGGGATGTTGATGCTGCGCTATTGATGTTTATTGTTTACTGTGGCTGTTCTGATCCAGCTTTTAGGATGTTTACTGTACGAGGTGGGTGAGAGGGGGGTCGGGTGGCTCGACCGAGGGCCCTTCTCCATATTTTTTCTTCTTTTTCTTTTTTCTCTTCTCCTATATTTCGGGTCTCTCATTTAGGGCGATAGGCACGCTGCTGGGGGGGGGGGTAGGCCGTAGCCTTCTGCAGGGGTGCAGGGTGGGGGGTAGGGGAGTGGGGTTTGTTAATTTGTTCCTTCTTTGTCTCTATGGCCCTTTGTCCTTCTTCCTTTTTGATGTCACTGTTTTTCATGTTTCCTACAGTCTGTTTCGTTTTGAGGGGTGGGGTGTAGTTCGCTGCGAAGCGTATGTGTTTTTTACATTTATCCTGCCTCGTACGCCTTGCCCCCATTACTTTAAATATATTCACACTCTTTGCTGATTCCCGCTTCATGCTTGCTATTGTAGGACCATGTATGACCGTATGGCATTGCTTCTGATATATATATATTTTTTTCTTCTTTATTGTAAAATGAACCTTCTCGAATCCTGGATCTCCTGCAGTACGCTGAAATACAAGTTATATCCTGGACACTTATCAAACTCCGAATTTCGGGCTGCTGTATCTTTATATACTGCTTGCTGTTTTTAAGACTTCACTAGCGGCGGCCGAGACGGTTGTAGGCCCATGCTTGTATTTACTTGAAATGATAATAAAGGTTCTTAAAAAATAAAAAAACACAACTGGGGCTCTCGTTTAACAAATCCTGACAACAGACCCCGAATAAAATAGCAGTGAAATAGAGGTGGACTTATTCGGTCTTTCTTTCTCAGGAACGCCAACTTCCTGGCATCTCTCAATATCCAAAATCACAAGGAGGGACAGAGGGCAGATCAAGGTCCAGTACACGCGCCCCAGGAATGTAGGTATGCATAAAGGTGTGCAGTTCCTATAGAAGGAAAGGTCGGGAGTGAGTTATTTTAAACTGCCGTTGTGAAGTATTAGGGTAAGAGTGCGGGTGCAGTGAATGAGTAGAGTGGTGGGTTTAAAAATAACATTATGTACCCTTCCAATTTCCCCGAGCAGTGTTCAAGTGTAATCGACTCAGTATTTTTAATTGTATCAGTCTAATCCTTGCCCTTATAGCAACTCCACTGGGACAACATCAAGCTTCATTCCAATCTTCCTGTTCTAGTGAACTTATAGCCTCTTTCCAATTATCCTTGAATGGGTCTTAACTTTTCCATTACGTTATTAATCAATTTTCTGTATATTTGAGAAATGGCATGTTTTCGTGGGTGTTGCCAGAACTCTATGTTTTAATAGTGATTTGTTTCAGAGCCAGGTGGCTCCAACACTCGGTAAAACATGATTGTTTTGGAACCGGTCTCTTCCCTTGGTCGTGTCGAAATCCAGCAGGTGAGGGTAGCTAATCACAGGCGCTGAGCTTAGCACTTCTTCTTCGTGGAGTCCTGCCTTGTTGTGAAAACAGATCTCTTCTGCCTATCACGTCAAATCTGAGGTTCCTGTGCCAGGGGTACCTCTTAAATGTCTACCCAACTGTCCTTGTTGTTTTCAAGTGTGTGATAGACCTGCATATATTTTTAGGATTGTGTATCTGATACTCCCAGGTCCTACTGAAGCTACCCAATGGTTGAAGCCCTGCCAACACCCACATATACCCTAACTTGAAAATCCACAATAGGTCCCATTTCTCAAACCCTTCAAATTCCAGCAAATTTCACAAACATTTGAGTCCAACAGTGCGGTCTCCAAAGTGAGTTTGCTGTTCCAGCCCTTCTTCCAGTTGGCTTTTTACCATTTCTATCTACTTCTTGAGCTTGACATGGGCCTGTTCTGGGAAGTCCATCCCCACTATAGCAACCTCATGAGTCACTTCACACCAAATCTGTTTGCTTTCACTGCCTGTTCAGTTTGAGCATAGTACACCCCTTTAATAAATATTATCAACTCAGAAGGCCATTAATGTCTATGTAATTCAGAGTACTACCTCCCTCACATTGTCCTTTACATGGCATTGCCAGAGGTATTCTTGATGAACCTCTCAGGTATCTAGTTCTATGTTGGTCACCCTGTGTGACAGTCTGCAATGCTTCTGTTTACTCTGGACCTGGTGTAATCCAGACTTATACAATGTCTCCAAATAATTTGCCATAGCTCTGTTGCCTGCTGAGGATACTAGTTCTTGCGATGCAGCCATCTCTGACTCTCTTCTCTGCCATGTTCTTTATGTTCTAGTTCATACACTGTGTTGTGTTTTACAAAAATGTGTTCTTGCCTCCTGTTCCACTATTTGTGGTATAATGGTATCCAGTGGAATAGTTTCTCAGACCAATTCTGCTTGCTACTTTTCTAACTCATGTTCTTTGTCCCACGTCACAGCTTCCTTCCTCTTACGTCGCTCATTACCACTGACATAGCTTGACTCCTGATCACCGTCTTGTGTGCTTCCCATTATATGATTCTGAATTCTACCAAACCTGTGTTTTCTACAAAATAGTGCTGTCGCCTCTTTCTCAGAATGTAAAGGCATCTGCATGTTTTTACTCTAATGGGTCTACCTTCCATACCCCTGGATACCTCTCCATCACTCTTGTCATCCTTTTAAGTAGCTGTGAGAGATCTGGTATTCCCCAGAACAAGCATTGTGTATCTGCAAATCTATGACTCTGTATATTCAGCATAATTTTTAAAGACAGTGGTCCTTAGACAAGAGGAAGATTTTAGGAGAATGAATATAGACCAAATGGAACTATATTTTTATAAGAAGTGTCCAGCCGGACAATTTATTATCTTGATAGGAATAATCACAAAACGATAAAACACAGAGTGTGATAGAAGCGGGACACCAGCCGATGTCCGACTAACACACTAGGGGAACACAAACAAAAAGGGAAAAATAGTAGGCAATATCAGGTCATCTGGATATCGTAAATCATAAAACAGATAATCCACAATATACACATATGCATGAAAGATTTGTGTCAGCTATGCATTTAGTGCATTTAGGTCGACGACGTTTCGAACCTTAAACAATATCGGTTCATCCTCAGGACAAAGAATAATTGCCTAAAGAGTAAACATTCACGGTTGTCCCCACTGCGTGGGAATCAATATGCCATACCATAACAGGAAAAATAAGGAGAAAAGGAAAACATAAAAGAATGAAACATGTCAGTAAATCAGACCCTTATTACAACTGCGTATACAGTGCAAGATTCATACCATGCCAAGGTGTAAGCGGCAACGGAGTGTGATGCATGCTGGATACAGGCAGTGTGCTGGAAAGTAGGAGCGAAGTGGGTGGCGCAACGTCCCAATAGTGACTCATACTGGCTCAGACTTGATAAGAAAGGGAGGTGAAGTGGATCGCTAATACGCAATTATACAGGTGGACTGTGTCATGAATTGTGACCAAAGTGAAGGGCTGTCAAGGAGTGTAGCGGTGAGAAGCGGTACTCAAAGGAGTGTAGTGATAAGAGACGGTACGAGATAAGTCAAGATACGTCGTGACAAGAAGTGGCTTACCGGTTGAGTGAGGCTGAAATGGGTTCAGCACGAAACTCGATATAGGACTGTATTCTGAGGAGGGGGAATTTAGATCAGTGAAAACGATCTAATGACCATTGAGTTAGTTGCCGTAATAATGGGACTCTCTTCTCTGCCAGGTTCTTTATGTTCTAGTTCATACACTGTGTTGTGTTTTACAAAAATGTGTTCTTGCCTCCTGTTCCACTATTTGTGGTATAATGGTATCCAGTGGAATAGTTTCTCAGACCAATTCTGTTTGCTACTTTTCTAACTCATGTTCTTTGTCCCACGTCACAGCTTCCTTCCTCTTACGTCGCTCATTACCGCTGACATAGCTTGACTCCTGATCACCATCTTGTGTGCTTCCCATTATATGATTCTGAATTCTACCAAACCTGTGTTTTCTACAAAATAGTACTGTCGCCTCTTTCTCAGAATGTAAAGGCATCTGCATGTTTTTACTCTAATGGGTCTACCTTCCATACCCCTGGATACCTCTTCATCACTCTTGTCATCCTTTTAAGTAGCTGTGATAGATCTGGTATTCCCCAGAACAAGCATTGTGTATCTGCAAATCTATGACTCTGTATATTCAGCATCATTAAAGAGTCAAGCTTTGAGACCTAGACCAAGGAGACTGTAACATATGAGAACTGGGATACTTGTGGGTGGCCATGTCTCCAGATATCCATCAGAACCAGTGCTATAAAAACGTATATATTCTAATCACCCCTGCCCGACAGTCTGTTCCCTGGGCTTCTATCTATAGTGTTGTCCATGCTTAGACCAAAATCTCCACCATTATCAACAATTGACTGGAGTATTCTGTAATATATTACTTCTAATGTGTTAGTTTGCAATCCAGGTGGTAAGTATACTGTCTTCCCCATAAGGCGTTCACCATATCATTACCCACATTATCAGTAGAAGTAATCTACATTTCCTAATTCCCACCTCTCTAGAACTAGATGTGAATCCTGAATGATCTGAAACTTGTATAGTCTTTGTTGCAAGATGAAAGTATAATGTGGTGGGATGGCAGGGGTGCCTTACCATGTAATACTAGCACAATACACAAAGATAGACCCTGGGTGCTCTCTTTTACACCTTCTCTCTGTCTTGGTAGAGTGATAAAGAGCAGACAGGCTACTTGGAGGAAGATGTGTTAAGCATCTCAGATCACCAGCAAGGACGATAAGTATTTGACATCTAACACCAATTTATAAAAATAGCTCAGATGTTTCTATATTTTTAGACACCAAAACGAAGTTGACACATAAAAGATAACCAGGGTTATCAATTTTCAAGCATTAAATAAATCCGTACTTTGCAGTGAAAAACATTTAACGTTGGGGGCAATGGGAAAAGCACATACATGCAAATGGTAGCTTAGAGCGTGAGTTCAATAGACTCTCACAGAGTTACGGTTTCGAGGGTCCCTAGACCAGTTCACAGCAGCCAGGACAATTATACCTAAGGGGAGCGGGGTGGAGAGGTGCACTTTATCTTCCAAACTGAACTGTCAATCAGACTTGCGGTCTTTAAATGGCTACCTTGGCAAAAAGGTACTTGCAGGGCGAGTTGAACAAAACCCTTTGAAACTCAAGCTAGGAGCTGGCCTTGAACCAGGAGTCGCCAGGCAGTTCCAATCAACCTGGCTCGGAGGACTCGGTGCAGAGGTGTTTCTGGCTATCCGTGGTGCTAAAAAAGGATCTGAGGCAACTGGTGCTGGCAGACGTGCCAAGTGAGGGTGAAAACAGATGCAGGATCTTTACGATGGAGCCACAGGAGTGTTTGTTCCTTGGTGCAGGTGAATCCTTTCTCTTGGAGCGTCGTGTAAAGCTGGTTGTAGTCAGGTTGACCACCAACAGGCCTTGATACCTGCAAGCAGTGCAGTTGAGGAAATCTTCTTCCAGAAGACCAGGGGAACATTGTATAAAGCTGAAACTCGCTGAGGGTCTGGACTACTGTTTCCAGAAGCCACCTGCCCAGTGACTTTGAGCGGCAACGCCGGACGGGTTGGTGGACAGTACTTCAAATTCATGGATTTAGCGGTTTTTGTCTGCCGACTGCAAGCAACTCGTTTCTCTAGCCCAAGGGAGTTCTTGTGAAGTCTAGAGTTTGCTGAGGGGTTCACTTCCCTTTTGGAACCGGTCTCTTGCCTTGGTCAAGTCGAAATCCAGCGGGTGAGGGTAGCTATCACAGGTGCTGAGTTTAGCGCTTCTTCTTCGTGGAGTCCTGCCTTGTTGTGAAAACGGATCTCTTCTTCCTATCATGTCAAATCTGAGGATCTTGTGCAAGGGGTGCCTCTTAAATTCTGGATTTAGGGGTTGTTAGTGGATGCGAGGAGTAGTAGACAATGGACATCTAGTTCTGAGCTAATCTGCCCTGGTAGTGACTACATCCTGTGGATGTATGTCACTAAAACTGTCAGAACTTGATTCTTACACTAAATTAAAGATGGCCACATCCCTCCTCGACTGTACACCTCAGCTGCAACACCCTAGACGTGTGGTCAGCCTTGTGGAGTGTACACCTCCTGAAAATCTCATTTCCCTGCCTGCCCGTGAGAGATAGTGCCTGGGGCAGGGGCGGCTTTGTTCTCTAGTGGGGGACAAGTTCCTTTGTCCACCAGTGCTGGTGAAGCCTTTGAGGCTCACCGCCATATTGGCCCATTCACTAGCCTTCCTGTGTGGGCAGAGATGTCACCTCCTGGTCTCACCGGGGGAAACATCCTTTACAACGCAACTTTTACCACGCACTGCTTTTACATCGCAACTTTTACAAGGCAAACCATTACAACGCATTGCGCTGGGGGGCGCTCTAGGATAGGGAATAGATTTAATTTACTATCCAACACCTTCCCTAGTGTCCACGGGGACTGGAGTTGGAATAGTAAATTAAACTATTCACTATCCAGCAACCCAAAGTGCTATTCGTTGTATTGGTATGCGTTGTAAAAACTGCGATGTAAAAGCATGCGATGTAAAAGCATGCATTGTAATGTCATACATCCTCTCACCGGTCTTTGTCTGTGACCTCTGGGAGCAGCACACACTCCACAGCATGAGGTCAGATCTCTGTCTTGGTGGCAAACTCTCGGAAAAGCCTGCCAAGGCACGAGAACACTGGGTTAACTTGATGGGCACTGTCTAATGTGCCACCTAGGGGCATGCTGGTTAAACATGGACACCACCAGGGGTTAAAAAGCACGGTGTTTGATACCAAATATGAAAGCAATCGACTATTCCTTAATGGAGCTGAACATCTGGGCTATGACCATCCCATGTTATCCTATGGTGGGTCAGTCACTTGCGTTAGAATTACGTTGAGAATGCCACCACAGGGAAATATATGCTTGCACATATATTCCCACACATATAATATACTGCACCCTGCTTCCTGGGCTATAGGAGGCCTACCTCAGGGGTGATTGACATATTAAATGCAGTAAGGTGACCCTGTCACACAAGGTGTGTGCGTGGTTGTACTCGGCAGGCAAGCTGCTCGTGCAGGGCTGACATGACAAACCTGCAGTCTTTGGTTTCACTCTGCTCACTCAGGATGGCACAAAAAGTGATTCAGCACTGGTACCCATTTTGTATCCCTGCCCTGGGTACCAATGGTACCATATACTAGGGCCTTAGAGAGGTGTAAAAATACTTTGCCAATTGTGTGTACCATTTCTCAGTTACAGTTTAAGGTAAAGAGCACTGGTGCTGGAGCCTGGTTAGCAAGGCTCAGTTCACTTTCAGATCAATTGCCACAGCATCTAGCAGCAAAAAGTAGGAGGATGACCATCCAAAAAGCCATTAAGATCAATGGGGTCATCCCATTTCCCTCAGAACCTGGGTATCGAATGGCAAAGTTACAAGAGGTTCCATTGGGTAAGCACCACAGGGTGCTTATTTAGAAACAAACCATTTCTTCCAAACCAATTTTAATTATACACAACAATCCTGAATGTACCACACCTACAGCAAATTAGCAAAAGTGTATAAAATTGCTGTTTTCCAGATTTTTTTTACATAAAACAATTTTGCAAAGTAAACAAATACGGGCTGTCAGACAAAAGGAAAAACACTAACAATACAAGGACAATTCAACGAGTGACTGTTGTGACAAAAAGTGAAATGAGAGACGTTTCAGATTCAAACACAGACAAAACAATAAGATAGATTTTCTGTCCTTCTCCGGTCTTTCACTCTAGCATGCACTGTCTTTTAAATTTCTAGCTATAGTGAGCCTGGACATGAGACTATTTCATGTGATGTTTTGACCCTGTAGATAATGTGTGTCTGTAAATACATCAGATAGGGTCTTACTCAGGACAAAGCAGACTAGCGACAGTCCTTGTTTCTTAGATTTGCAAGAACATGAATCTACTCCTCCGAGCCCAGATGAAGCGCGACCAAAAAATCTCTTGATAGATGAAGGTCATCCATGTGTCCCCATTCATTAATCTATATTAGTTTGGCATCAGCTGTAATCCAACTTTCAGCAATGTCCCCTACTGGTCATGCGCATCGACCTCCAAGGGGTGTGAAGAAAATCCACTTGTGATTTCTGTTATCCAATCCAATTGTGATTAAAGTTATACAAGTCAATTGACTGCAACTACTCGCACTTCGATGAATTCTAGATTGCCAGGCATATCAGGTCTCTCTCCTTCCAGTACTGCTGTACAGCAGTACCGCTGGGCTGGAAGGAGCAAGACCAGATACCAATACCATTATTTCTAAGTAGATTTACAACAGTCTGCAGAAAAATGAAATGTTGCAACCGCACAAGATAACACTTGTAGCGTATGATGGCACAAAGTCTATTTAGAAGGTGTTTTTTGGATGCAACACTGTCCATAAATGGCAGAACCATAATTGCTAATGTGTTGTTGTTGTCAATCATGGCGTGAACATCCTTGGATGGTCTGGACAGCAAAACCTTCAAATAATGATGGACTCATGCAAGGCACATACGTCACGAGATGCGTCACGCATCTGCCTATCCTTGCGCCACGGCGCGCCGCATCCGCCGTGACGCATCCGCCGTGACGCATCATAATGATGTGAGAGGCATAGCAGTCACCAATGGCAGTGGGACCGCCACCCATGGGCTGTCGGTGACGGTCCCACCGTCATCATAATGAGGCCCTTAGACTCCTTCCTAACTCCTAAGGGCTGCTTCAGATTCTGCTGCATGCCTCATGGGCTCAATTCAGCTTCTGCAGTGTTCCAAAAGTCATTATTAAGTTATTCAGAGAGCTAAATGGCGTTAGAGCCTTCCAGGATGGTGTACTTGTACTCTCTGAGGATCTGGACAGCCAGCAGCCTATCTTGAGCAAGGTCTTCAACAGAATACAAAACAGTGACCTAACTTCAAAAAGAGAGAAATGCAAGTTCTTTAAGGATAACGTGGAATACTCAGGCCATATTGTTGGTGCAGATTGAGTACAGTCCAAACCACACTTGATTTTTTTTTGCCATTATAGACTCACCTCGGTCTACAGCAATGGATGAACTAAGATTCTTTCCGGGGCTGTGTAAATTCTATTAGAAGTTTATAACCAACTATTCATGCACAGTAGAGTCTCTGCATATTTTAATCACAGTAGATGCTGAGTTCACCTGGAATGGGAAATGTGAGAAAAGCATGCAAACTGTTAAGAAAGAGTTTCAAAATACCCCATCGCTGCAATCATTCAATGAAACACTTTGGGGCAGATTTACAAGCGCATTGCGCCACTTTTGCGGCACTTTTCCCATGTTAAAAAGGACACAAAAGTGGCGCAAGGGTCTTGTAAATCTGCCCCTTTGTTCTTTGGATATGAGCCAGGTTGGCCGTGGAGCACTCCTAAGTGAGAAAGCAGACAACGGCAGACACCTCATAGTATTTGCATCACACAAATTAAGGGCACCTGAAGCTAAATTCTCTGGTATTGAAAGAGAACTTTTGGCATGCGTGTGGGCGGTGGCAACATGTTTAAGTTTTCTGTGGCGTAGACCATTTCTGATCACAACTGACCACAAACTGCTTCTGAGCATACTGATAATGTGTCACCCCCGCACCTCAAAGTTAGACTGCAAATCACCTAAGTATTTGATAGAGGTTGAATATCTTCTCAGTAAATCTAACATTGCTGCTGATTATCTGTCCCTTATGTCTTGTGAAACGACATGACTGAGGACGATGCATGCACTATGGGTGAAGATGTATCTGTACCCTATCTGTAAAATGAACCAGGAGAAGCATGGGTTGTTAGTAAATCGCAATGGATGACTGCAATTGCTAATGATTCAGAATATTCAAGTGTTTGCAATCGACTTGTTAAGGCTGTCCTAAGGAGAAACAATGAGGTGAACATCTGTGACCATACTGGAAGATAAAGAAAGAACTGACTATAGGAGCTGAAGTCATTGTAAGAAATGTTAAATGATTCTGCCCCTTTCACTCAGGCCAAACCTTACTGCATTGGTGCATGAGGGTCATGCTGGTATGACTGGCACAAACAATTAGGATTAGTGGGCTGGTGCCCCTCAATGAACCGTGATGTGGACATGTGAGAGAGTGGGGCATGCAAGGATGCTGATACGTCCATGGTACTCTGCTTGGGCCATGGCAAAAGACAGGGATTAACCTAAAATGGGTCCAAGAATAGTCTACCCTTTGATATGCGTTTTGACATTATATTGATTGACTACCACAATAATTGAATTCATTAATTGTCCTACCACAGTGAATGTACTGGAATTCTTAAAGTGTTTTCTAGAGAAAAGTTCTCAAAAACGGTAGTGAATGATAATGGATCACAGACTAGTTCATATTAACAGAGATGTCTAATTTCTTCAAATCCACTAGCATTAGCCATTGCAGATCGTCTTAATATCATCTACAAAGCAATGGGCAGGTAGAACGGTCTAACGCTTTTATCAAAGAAACTATATAATTATCTTTAAAAAGTAATGTAACTATGATGAATGCATAGAGAACCCATCCCTGGACATACCGTACAACTCCCCATAATGTGAGTCGTTTAACACCATGTAAACTATTAAGAGGTAGGCCCCCTAACAGCAAATTACATCCTCTTTGGTTCAAAGGAAAGACAAGAAAAGTAGCTGCCATCAACCTAGATAAAAAAGAAGTCATGTTCAACAAAGTTGGGATGAAACTGTTTAAAATTAAACTGAATTATGTTTAGAGAAAAAACACATATGCTACTCCCTCAGCGAGAGGAAGATCCTCAGGGGGGCTCGTCATTCTGACAAAAATCAACTTAGGCGCCGATTTTAAGCAAATCAATACTCCTTGTCAAGATATATTGGTGTTAGACGGACCGGGAGGGTCGGCCGAGAATAAGGGGAGAGGTCTCCGGGGAGAGCCGTCTCCAGTGAATCGTACAGACAAGTAACTCCCCCCCCACAGACGGACACCACACAATGATAAAGTTCAACGATACTTTATAGGTAATTCTTCAAGTACGGTAGAATGGTACAAGGAGGTCTGGACTCAGGGGTCCCCTCTATTCTGGTCTCTGTTTAGGAAAAGGGTAGCGGGACAGTCTTGTTACCAAAGAGATGGAAATAGCTCTCAATCCTCGAGCTCGGTGGTGTAGATGAACGGGCCGCGGCGGAGCCAGCAGGGCCCGAGATGGATGAAGGAAGACGACGGTCCGCGGCAGAGCCAGCAGGTCCCGATGAAGGTGGTGGTTACAAACGGTCCGCGGCCACGCCAGCAGGTCCCGACGACTATGAAGGATAGGGTGGTTCCCAAAGCCGCGGCAGCGCCAGCAGGCAAGACGAAGGTGCACAAGACAGAGCTACGGCAGCGCCAGTAGTCCGTCAAGGATGAGTTCTTCTTTGCGTCTCTCGACTCCAAGATACAACTCCCGTCCGGCTCTGGAGCTGCCCCAGTTATAGGGCTGGTGTGCTTTGATGTCCGGACCCTCGCACTTGGAGGTCGGGAGGTCCGGGATGAGGGGGTTCAGACACCCAGCAGGGGGGTGGAGCCAGCGCCCGGGGAGGCGATGGGCGAGCGGTACTTGGCGGGGGGGAGCCATCGACACCTCTTGCTCCCATTGACTGACCAAGTAGCCCGCTCACCTCCTGGGTGGATGTTGGTGCCGGAATGTCTGAGGCCTGGCCGGGCCCAGGGTTGAGGTCGATCGGGGGCCAGGCGGCCTCGTGGTGGAGTGTCCAAGATGGCGCCCAGGATGGGCGCGCAGGCCGGTAGTGGGTCGGCCTACGCGGTCCACAGGTTCGAGTGTAGGGGTCCCTGCGGGGACGGTGGACGTGTAATGGTGGTGTGTGGTACTTGCGTGGCTGGTTCGGGCCTGGTTGGGCCGGGGGAGAGCGGCCCTTCATGTGGCCTGTCCAACATGCGTCCCCCCCAGCTGAAGGCGGGGAGAGTTACCCATTCTCTTGGGGACTCTTTTCGTCGAGGCGGAAGAACCGGGACAGGCCATCTGCGTTGGCGTGATCTGGCCCAGGCCGATGCTCAACTGTGAAGTCCATCCCTTGTAGGGAGATGGACCAGCGTAGTAACTTCGGGTTTTCCCCCCGCATCTGCATCAGCCACTGCAGGGGTCGGTGGTCGGTCTGTACCCGAAAGGGTGTGCCAAAAAGGTAGGGCGGAGCTTCTTGAGGGCCCATACCACTGCAAAGGCCTCCCTCTCTATGGTGCTCCAGCGTTGTTCCCGTGGTAGGAGTCGCCGGCTGATGAAGGCCACCGGCTGATCACGGCCTTCGGTGTTCACTTGAGACAGGACTGCCCCAATGCCATGGTCGGAGGCATCCGTCTGGACGATGAACTCCCGGCTGTAGTCGGGGGCCTGGAGCACAGGGGCGGAGCACATGGCGGCTTTCAATTGTTCAAATGCAGCTTGACACTCTGGGGTCCAGTTGACTTTCTGGGGCTGATTTTTTGACGTGAGCTCTGTGAGGGGCCTCACGATAGTACCATAGTCTTTCACGAACCTTCGGTAATAGCCCGTGAGGCCCAGGAAGGCCCGTACCTCGGTCTGGGTAATGGGGGGCTGCCAGGACTGGATGGCGGCAATTTTTAGCTGCAGAGGGGCCACCAGGCCGCTTCCCACCTGGTGCCCGAGGTAGGTTACAGACCCTTGCCCAATTTGACATTTGCTGGCCTTGATCGTGAGGCCAGCTTGCTGAAGGGCGTGCAGCACTGCTCGGAGGTGGCGGAGGTGCTCGGACCACTGGTTGCTGTATACAGCGATGTCGTCTAGGTAGGCGGCGCTGAATCCTTCGAGCCCCGCCAGGACCTGATTGACGAGTCGTTGGAATGTTGCTGGGGCATTCTTCATGCCGAAGGGCATGACTGTGAAATGGAAATGGCCATCGGGAGTGGAGAAGGCAGAACGTTCTTGTGCCCGGGGTGTGAGGCCGATTTGCCAGTAGCCCGCCGTTAGGTCGAAGATACTGAGGTAGCGGGCAGCTCCCATGCGGTCGATTAGTTCATCTGCCCGGGGGATGGGATGTGCGTCTGTCCTGGTGACCGCATTCAAGCCCCGGTAGTCGACGCAGAACCGGAGTTCTGGTGTGGTGCCGGGGGCAGCTGCTTTGGGGACCAGTACTACAGGGCTGGCCCAGGGGCTGTCTGAGGGCTCGATGACCCCGAGCGTGAGCATTTTGGCTACTTCCTCCTGGATGCAGGCCCGTACCCGATCTGGCACGCGGTAGGCCCGGTGGCGGATAGGGGGGCTGTCCCCCGTGTCCACATCGTGCGTACACCAGGAAGTGACACCTGGGGTGAGGGAGAACAGGCTGGCGAATTGTGACAGGAGAACTTGGCACTCCTGGCGTTGCTCTCGGGTGAGGGCCTCTGAGAGTCGGACCCCCTCTACGGAACCATCTTTCTCCCGCGTTCGTAGGAGGTCCGGGAGGGGCTCGGAGTCCTCTTCAGCCCCATTGTCTGTGGCCATCAGGAGGCTGAGTTCTGTCCGTACAAAGTGCGGTTTCAGTCTGTTAGCGTGGAGGACCCGGAGGGGGTTCCGGGAAGATTCCAAGTCGATGAGATAGGTAGCCGGACCCTTGCGCTCAACCACTTTGAAGGGCCCGGTCCACTTGTCTTGTAGGGCGCAGGGTTCGGTGGGGGACATCACCCATACCTGTTGCCCAGGTTCAAATTCGATGGAGGAGGCATTCCGGTCATACCACCTTTTCATGTCCTCTTGACTGGCCTCTAGGTTGGCTTTTGCTAGTTCTCGGAATCGCCGGGTCTGGTTGCGGAGTGTTAGGAGGTAGCGGAAAACATCTGGTGGGTTCTTTAGAGGGGGCATCTCCCAGCCTTCCTTAACTAGGCTGAGCGGCCCGCGCACGGGGTGTCCATATAGCAGTTCAAATGGGCTGAAGCCCAGGGACTTCTGGGGAACCTCTCGATATGCGAAGAGGAGGCACGGCAGCAGCACATCCCACTGGCGACGGAGGGGCTCTTCCAACCCCCCGATCATCCCTTTGAGCGTGCGGTTGAACCGCTCAACGAGGCCGTTTCCTTGAGGGTGATAGGGGGTCGTGAACCGGTAGGTAACCCCGCACTGTTGCCAGAGAGATTTCATATATTTCGAAATAAAGTTCGTGCCCCTGTCACTGACGACCTCCCGGGGGAAGCCCACCCGGGAGAAGATCCCCATCAGAGCCCGGCCAACTACCGGGGCTGTCACAGTCCGCAGGGGAACAGCCTCCGGGTAGCGGGTGGCGTGGTCCACTAGCACCAGGATGAATCGATGGCCTTGTTTTGTGCGCGGGTCCAGGGGCCCTACGATATCGATTCCGACCCTCTCGAACGGGGTGGTGACCACGGGAAACGGTTGCAGGGGGGCTTTCAGTTTGCGGCCGCTCTTCCCACTGGCTTGGCACGTGGGGCAAGATCGGCAATGCTGGTGTACATTGTCCCTCATTTTGGGCCAGAAGAAGTGGGTCACCAGGCGGCTATAGGTTTTGTCTTGACCCAAGTGTCCTGCCAGGGGGACATCGTGGGCCAGGTTTAGCAGAAAGTCTCTAAAACGGAGGGGTACCACTAGGACTCGGCTGGCCCCCAGCTCCGCGATTCTTTGCTCACTGTACAGCAGATCATTGTCCCAGTAGACCCAGTGAGTTCCGGAGGTATCCCCTGCGCTTTGGGCTAGCGCTTGCTGGCGGAGTCCCTCGAGGGAGGGACAGGTCTTTTGTTCTTGGCGAAATTGTTCTTGCGTGGGCCCCCCCTCTTGAGGCCACTGGTCGAGGTTAGCGAGGTCTGGAGGTTGAGCTGGTTCGGGGGGGACGTCACGGTCGGTGGTTTCGGCGGGGGCGACCGGAGGCGGTGGCGCCGGCCATTCGAGTTCCTCTGGGCGGGTGTTGGCACGGGCGGTCATGGACCGGGTGGTGACGCACGCCCAGTCCGGGACGCCCAGCATCCCCAGGTGCTCTTTTCGTTCGACTGCTGCCCATGGAGAGCTTTCCAGGTCATTACCCAGGAGGCAGTCTACGGGGGCATCATCTCGGACCGTCACCTTCAACATGCCGGAGACCCCTCCCCATTCGAAGGGGACGCAGGCCATCCGACACAGGCTTTCTGAGTTATCGGCTGAACGTACAGGGCAGAGAATGTTTGGTAAGTATTGTTCGGGGGTCACCAGGTGACAGCGGACGGCTGTTATACTGGCCCCAGTGTCACGAAGGGCTTCAGCCCGGCGTCCATTGATGCCCACCCATTGGCTGTACTTCTGGGTATTAGCGGGTAGGGGGACCCGCGGGACCATGTCTCTCCCCCCTAGGCAGGCGAGAGCCATGGCGGCTGGCTCCCATTCTTGGTGGTCCTGTTCATATTCTTCTTGTTCCTCTGAGATCTGTTCCTCCCCCAGAGCAGCAGCGACTACTTGGCGGGGTCTTGGGCTCTGGTACTGGGGGCAGTTTGGGTCGTTTGCATAGTGTCCGACTCGTTGGCATCGATGGCAGGTAACATTGGCTCGATGTCCCGGTCGCGCTGGGGTGCTGCCCCGGTTGGCCGGGGGGGTGGGGCTGGTAGTGAGGGTGACCGGAGCGTTGCTTCTTCCGCGTCCTTGGCCTCCACCTCCTCGGGGACGGTGCTGGCCATTGTTGTTCCGGTTCTGTTCGGAGGACCCATTTCGACTCACTCTGGTGATCTCCCACCGGTCTGCTTCAGCTGCGAGCTGCCGGGGATCCGTTAACTTGCTGTCGAGGAGGTGCTGACGAAGTTCAATGAAGCAATTGTTCGACAGATGCTCCCATACCATAAGATTGAACAGTTGTTCGTAGGTTGTGACCCTGCTTCCTTTGATCCAGCCCTCGAAGGCTCGGCTAAAGTAATTGACATAGTCCACCCAAGTTGTACCTGGGATGCGGGTGCAGTCTCGGAACCTCTGACGGTACATCTCGGGTGTGAGGCCATAGCGGGTGAGGAGTGCAGCTTTCATATGGTCATAGGAGGTCATCTGGTGGTCCGGGAGTTGCAGCAGGGCGTCGCGGCCCTCATTGAGGAATCTCCCCCACAGACCGGCCCCCCAATCGCTTTTATCGATCCGGTGTGCAGTCATAGCGATTTCATAGGCCTTAAACCATTGCTGGATGTCGTCCTCTCGGAAGTATTCTCGAACGACATCCTTGGGGATGTGTACCTTCTTCTCTGTTGCCCCTGGAGTGTGGGGTTGCTCGGGCACCCCTGCTTCTTTATTCTGTTTGCGTAGGTCGATTTCAGCTAATTTCCGCTCATGTTCATATGCCAGTTTCTTTTCCTCGAGCTCCCTTTGTCTCTGTTTCTCCTCTCTTTCTTCTCGGAGACGCAGGTGCTCTAAGTTGATTTTCTGTTCGGCCAACTTTAGTTCAACGTCCATTTTGAGCCGGGCCATTTCCAGCTCGTGTAGTCGGGTTCTTTCTCGTTCCTGGATCTCGTCTGGCGAGAGACCCGTTCTCCGTTCTTCAGGGGCCATGGGGGTTTGTGCTGTGATGTCTTGATCGGGGGTTCCGGCAGCCCCGGTTTCTGCCCAAGATTCCAGGGCCTGCTTAAAGTCATCTTTGGTATTTAGTCCGGTGGTAGCGATACCTAATTCGATACAGAACTGTTTAAGTTCACGATGGTTGTACTCGTCCAATTTCTCCATCTGGAATTTCTCCGTTGATCCGCTGTCTTTAGTTGACATCGTGATTCGCCGTGGGGTGAGCTACTCTCTGTACGGTTTATGCGGTGATTCGGATCCCGTCGCTGGCCACCAATGTTAGACGGACCGGGAGGGTCGGCCGAGGATAAGGGGAGAGGTCTCCGGGGAGAGCCGTCTCCAGTGAATCGTACAGACAAGTAACTCCCCCCCCACAGACGGACACCACACAATGATAAAGTTCAACGATACTTTATAGGTAATTCTTCAAGTACGGTAGAATGGTACAAGGAGGTCTGGACTCAGGGGTCCCCTCTATTCTGGTCTCTGTTTAGGAAAAGGGTAGCGGGACAGTCTTGTTACCAAAGAGATGGAAATAGCTCTCAATCCTCGAGCTCGGTGGTGTAGATGAACGGGCCGCGGCGGAGCCAGCAGGGCCCGAGATGGATGAAGGAAGACGACGGTCCGCGGCAGAGCCAGCAGGTCCCGATGAAGGTGGTGGTTACAAACGGTCCGCGGCCACGCCAGCAGGTCCCGACGACTATGAAGGATAGGGTGGTTCCCAAAGCCGCGGCAGCGCCAGCAGGCAAGACGAAGGTGCACAAGACAGAGCTACGGCAGCGCCAGTAGTCCGTCAAGGATGAGTTCTTCTTTGCGTCTCTCGACTCCAAGATACAACTCCCGTCCGGCTCTGGAGCTGCCCCAGTTATAGGGCTGGTGTGCTTTGATGTCCGGACCCTCGCACTTGGAGGTCGGGAGGTCCGGGATGAGGGGGTTCAGACACCCAGCAGGGGGGTGGAGCCAGCGCCCGGGGAGGCGATGGGCGAGCGGTACTTGGCGAGGGGGAGCCATCGACACCTCTTGCTCCCATTGACTGACCAAGTAGCCCGCTCACCTCCTGGGTGGATGTTGGTGCCGGAATGTCTGAGGCCTGGCCGGGCCCAGGGTTGAGGTCGATCGGGGGCCAGGCGGCCTCGTGGTGGAGTGTCCAAGATGGCGCCCAGGATGGGCGCGCAGGCCGGTAGTGGGTCGGCCTACGCGGTCCACAGGTTCGAGTGTAGGGGTCCCTGCGGGGACGGTGGACGTGTAATGGTGGTGTGTGGTACTTGCGTGGCTGGTTCGGGCCTGGTTGGGCCGGGGGAGAGCGGCCCTTCATGTGGCCTGTCCAACAATTGGGAGTTAAGTTCCTAGCATCAGATAAAAGAGAAGTTTATATTCTTAATGTATACAGTAGACCAAGTGCAGCTAGCAAAGAAGTGGATGTCATTGAGCACCTGGATTATATTTTAACTACGATCGACCAGAATGCTCTGATAATTGTTGGGGGCAACTTTAATCAAAAATATGAACCGGTGGCTGGACTTGAAAACATCTTTGAGGATGTGGATAGGGCAAACAACATTCCAGCATTGGAAAGTAGCCCGGCAGTGCCATGCACATGCGCAGTAGCGCAGCTATTGCGGTTGGTTTCAGCCCATGAACTACGCGCCTGTAATGGGCGTCTACCTTCTGACAGCCCAAGCCAACCAACATTCAGGCGGGGTAGCGCTAAAAGTCATATAAACTATATATTGGTCTCTATTCCATTCTGGCGGCCCATGCATATGATCTAGTGGTCGAAGACCGATTGGAGAGTGATCACTACACTTTGTGTCTGACGCTCTCTGTTAAAATAAAGGTTTAAGTCGGGGACAATCGATATTTGCCCGGCGGTATTGCCTCTGTGACCCTCGAATTATTTAATAAATGAAGAGGCAGGCGCTGGAGACTGGAAAGCAGGAAACAAGGTTTTTTTATTCTCTCCGGAGGAGAACACAGCAAAACGGACAGCAGGTATCGTTCTGAGGTGCTCTAACTTATGTTTGAGGCCTGGCCCCTTATATACAGTGTTTGCGGTTTTTATTACAGTTTACACACTCATGATAAAGCTTTGATGTACGGAAAGACATTCCCGGAAACCCCCCTCCGGGCCCGTTCCCACACATATTTACAGTAGAGGTCCCCATCCTGGTCACAACAGGTGATGAGTATCGCGCAGCTGGATATTCCGTCAATTCATGGAATGCGGGGTTCGATCGGATCTCATGGGGTGGGGGCTTTGATCAACCAGGGGATCCCTTGATGGGGGAAGCTTTCTATTGTACGGGGAGGGGCAAGGAACAGTATCGGCAGAGCTGGGTGTCGGCCTGGGAACGAGGAAGACAAACGGGCACACGGGGAAAAAGGGGGTTTGCATCTAAGGGCCGGGGATCATGAAAGGGAAGAAGGGAGGTGTCGCGCTGGGAACAGGATGAGGGCCTGAGGCAGAGCAGCGCTGAAGAGGGGTTTATGATTCAAGGCAGGTGCAAGCAGGGGGGTTGGTCAGCGTGCGGGCTTGGTGAGGGTGAAGGGCTATGTCAGGGGCCAGCGGCATGCAAGAGGGTTCGTTCTGATCAGGGCATCTTAAAATGGCGGGTGCGCACGACAAAAGTGTGGCATCAGGGGAAGAGGCAAGATGGCGCAGATAATGTTCACCAAACCGTACTAGTTTTCAACATCTCTGCTTCTCATTTTCAGTTAAATCCCTTAGAGACAAGTGATACTACCCACACTTCAATTGAGCCTGTACTCTCAAATAACCGCAGAGCACTTAAATGGCCTCTGGTACTAGGGAACGAAAAGACTGTCAAAAAGATTTATGAGACCTACATAGAAATAGTCTCCCCATATATTAATCTACCGTTAACAGAGATTCCAATCATGCAGATGCATGATAAAATGGTAGAGGGACTCGGACCAATGTTAAGTAAGACTCTAAAGCCATCTAAAAAGGGAGCGTCCGATTTACCTACCTTAGAGAACCCTTGGTACAATAAAGATTGCTGTAACGCAAACAAAGATTTGATTGAGGCAACAAAAACCAAGAATATGGCAATCCTAAAGGAAAAAAGGAGGTATTACAAGAAGGTATTATCTAAGGCAAGGAAAAGCTGGGACGATAATAATTGATCCTAGCTGATAAATGCATGTAAATCAAATGAGCAAGTTACATTCTGGTGTTTGATATCTAAAGGTAACAGAAAAGGGGATTGCAGCAAGGATCTTTTCATTGATGCCAATACTTGGGTAACCCATTTCTCACAAATATATTCGACTGCTAATAATAATTCAAATCAGAATATCGATGAACTTGTCAGTTACTCAAGTGAGTCACACCTGTGCTTTAGTACTGCAGAAACACTAGCAGCAATAAATGCAATAAAACCAGGGAAGGCACCGGGTTGGACAAAATGCCAGGCGACCTATGGAGACATGAGAAGGAGATATGGGCTCCCTATATCAACCTCCTGTGCAATGCTGTTGCATCGGGCGCTCCAATTCCTGAAACGTGGCGGGGTGCAGAGATTGTAACTATTTTTAAAAAGGGTAACTGCCAAGACCTGGCGCATTACCGCCCGGTTAGCTTAATCGATGTCTTACAAAAGGTTTAAGCATGCCAAATTTTAAACAAATTGTGTATTTGGATTGGGGAAAATAGTATCTTAACCAAGTACCAAACAGGTTTTAGAGAAAAAATAAGCACAATAGACCAGGTCTTTAGATTTCTTTGTATAACTTGGAAGTATATTATAATTAAGAAAGTGCATCTGTATTTTGCCTTTGTCAATCTTAAGGCAGCTTTTGACCTTGTGCCCAGAAATCTCCTGTTGAAATCTTTAATGGATTTGGGTGATCCAGGAGAAATCCTCGTACAGATTATTAGACTGCACAAGGGTAATTTTGCTAGGGTTAGATGGGGGCCAAATGGCGAACTCACAGATCGTATACAAGTAAATAGGGGTGTAAGACAAGGGTGTGTGCTGGCCCCTATGTTGTTTTTATTGTATGTGAACGACATCCCCGAATTCCTCTTGGGCTGCGAACATGATTCTCCAAGCTGGGGTGGGAACCAGTTCCGGCACTTCTATTTGCCGACAATACGATCTTGATATCTCAAACCTCCAAAGATCTGCAAAACTTACTTAATACCTTTGAAATCTACTGTGAACATAAGGGCCTGGAAATCAATTCTACCAAAACAAAATATATGGAAGTTAACCCTCATAAACTTTTTAGAAAAAATGTAACTGTCAAAAATGAGAGGATAGAATATGTGCTAAATTGTAACTATCTAGGTATTACTCGAGACACCAAGTTGAACTGGAGTCCACAGTTGGACAAAAGCAAAACAATTTTAATCCAAAACTCAATCCCATTAATGAGGAAGCATAAGAGCAGCCAATCTAAAGCAGTCTCTCCTGCTCTGGAATTATACAAGTACAGGGCACAATCTGCTTGCCTTTCGAGGCTGAACTATGGGGTTACGCAACAAAGAATACTTTTATGGTACAAGAGAATACATTTCTCAGGAAGTTATTAAGTATCCCTAAGCGAACACCTTTAGTACCCGTAGTAATGGATTTAAACATTCACCGCACTGACGAGCATGCATCCTTGCGGCCACTATTGTTTTGGGCCCGTCTGTGGTCAACAGATGAGGTAGTCCATTATAGGGAAGGCCTAAGGGAAATTTTTAGAATTAAAAATAGTACAAGGTTGGCATGCTTGAATCACATTCAGGATTGGTTTCATAAACTGGGATTAAAGCAGTTCTGGGAGGACCCTGAAGGTTTGACTTTAGGATCAAATAAATTGCTGATACAAACCTATTGGACGTTTGTCCAAGATTCTTTGTCCCACAACTCTAAATTAGGCACCTTATCTATAAGGTACCTAAATATAAAGCCAAATAGTAAATCTGAGTCTTTCATGGATGAAATACAACTACAACTTGCTAAATCTCTTTATCTTAAATTCCGCTATGGCATCTTACAAATTAATGCAAATACTGCTAATTGGGTGCCTAGTGTAGAAAATGAAAATAATGGTTGTTGTGATATCTGCCACCCAGGTGCAAAAGAGAATGAAGTATACGTGTTATTCTTCGGCTCTGCCTACATTTATGCTAGGAGAAAATGGATTATACCCATTTGTCGGCTGCTGGGTACCAGATCTTGTAAAGAGGCGGACAGAATATTGCAAACAGATGCTGCACAATCAATTGTATATAGTGTAAGCAGATACCTTTTCTGTGTAGACCTAATAAGAAAGAGAAGGGGACTGAAGTTTTAACTACTTTCCAAAACAAGTGTGTGTCAATTAAGTAGCAAAGACAATTCCTGATGCAAACCTTTACCTGAATGGCATGGAACCTTGTGCATGGTTTTGATATTCATCAAACGTATTTTATATAGGAAGTAATTTCCCTTACAACCTGTGCCTTGAAGTATTATTAATGCAGCGAATGTATTGTAAAAAGGTATTGTTGATTTTTTTTTAATGTAATTTAGAAAACATAAACTTATATTTATTGTTTTAATCTTTAGGAAAATTGCCATTGGGACATTGATTACTATTTTATAATTGTGCTTGATCAGGTGGGTCATGTTTTGATGAATTGTTGTATAATTATTTTACACAGTATGCAATCTTTTATGGTTTTTAAAGTCGAAATAAAGATTATTGATTGATTGATAATTGCTTTTGTTTCATAGGTGAGAATTATTGTTTTTTCCAATGGATGTTTTTCTTAATGTCTAAAAGGGAAATTGAGGCCCTACTCCTAAAGGTGCGTGACCGATGTAATTAAGGGCGTTGCTTAAAAACATAAGCTAAAAATATGTGCTTGGCATAGTGTGCCGCCCAACTGGTATGTTGCTGCTTCTGTCAGTGCACCCAGATATATAATGCAACAAGTGACTGTGAGAAGTTGGCCTGGTAGGGGATGTTTCCAATTCTGGAACCACCTACTACCTGACCAAACAATCCCCTTATGGTGTCTGGTTGTAAGTCAACCTTATTAGACAAGCTATCCTAGTGGTAGCATGGACTAAGCAGCCTAAAGGCTTAACTTAAGAGGTCGTGTTAAGCGAGCTGTTTTACCACATACAATCCTGTAATACCAAATGAAAGGACACCACACAAGTATATATTATAAAAATATATGTGTTTATTACTAAAAACAATCCCCAGTATTCTTTATGAATAAAGGGGCACAAGCGTTAAATCAAAAGCACTGTTTAAACATACAAAGTTGCACAATTATGGATGAGGGCAGGGGGCCACTCAAACCATATACTAAACAAGTGGTATAAGAGAGGCCACTCGAACAGTGGTTAGGCCTAGGGCCTAGGGAATCGCTGGGAGCAGTCAGGACAAGCAATGCTGAAGTCGGGAATGGCCCTCGGGATTCGGGAGATGTGCGGAAAGCGCACGCATGCACCAATGTTAACCAATGGTGCGTAAAAGTCAAATAGTTAAAGTTTAAGGACACTTCCGCTGAACCTAGAGGAACAAAACTTAACACACAGACCCTAGAGGTGTGCACCAGTGTGGGAACACCGGCGGAGCAAAGTTACCTCACCCACAGGAAGTGGGTGCACAGGGTCGAAGTGGCGTCGGGTTTTGACACGCAGGCTCTTGGTGCTTGGAGCTGAAAGGGCTGCAGGCAGGGTGAAGACGAAGTGTCCGGTGGAGTCCAAGGGTGGACTCAAGTTGTAGAGTACCTGAAAGCAGAGGGGACAGAGTCTGGGTCACTCAGCAGTGACCAGGGTGGAACCAGGACGGAACCAGGCAATGTCGGGCGCAATCAGGTGGTCGTCGAGGCGCTTCTCTTCGCTGTCACGTGGGCTCTGGGGCATCTGCGACGTCCAGGAGCAGGTCACGATCTGTCCCACGCAGGCTCTCACCGTCGGTGCAGTCGGCTTCCGGTTTGGAGCAAACAAGCCTTGGTAAGAGCAATCCACGCGGGATTGGAAGATGGCGTCTTACTCGGACCAGGAAGGTCAGAGTCGGGGCTCCCTTTCAGGGGAGCTGGTGTGGATCTGGAGCAACCAGAATCACGAGTCTTCTTTTGTAGTTCGTCGGCACAGGGACCACAAGCCAGCTGGCAAGTGACCGGGCCAACGCGTTGAGCCAAATCGTGCCAAAGGGCCCCACGCAGCACTCGTCGAGTGTGGAGGGCTGAACTTCGGCTCAGGAGTAGCTCAGGGTGGGGGCTTCTCAAACCCCGGTGTACAGCTTCGAGGGTCACTCGTGGGCTGCACGGTCAGCGTCTCGTGGTCACTTCAAGATGGCGTGCCCCACGCTTCCGGTCGCCTCCACGGGTCTCAGCTTTGCATGGACTGTGGATCGGGCTGTTAGAAGCTGGGCAGGCTTGATCTCGTCGATCTCAGTCGCTCGAGTTCCGGCGGGAACTGCAACTAAGTAGACGTCGAGGGCTGGATGGTGCCTGCTGCTGCAGGGTGGTCACTCCTTGACCACAAGGGAGATTCTTCGGGCTTCCACGTTGAGATGGAGGGCGAAGGGTCCAGAATATCGTTTCAAATGTTTCTTCCAGGAAATCTGATGTGCATTGGCACTGCTCCCACTCTTATTCGAATCTGGTGGGCGTGATTACCTGCTAGGTCCCCTCCTATGGGTGGGACCCAGGAAGTGGGTGGATACACCCCCTTCCTTTGATCCAGGCCGCCCTGGCACGAGGGCTGGAGTGCCCCAGAACCGGTTTGGCCGGATTATGCAAGGGGCAGCCTTGTGCGCCCCAGGCAGTGTCTGGTTTCTTTCAAACCTCCCTGCTACAATACACTATCTCCTGTCTGGAGGGCGGTGACACCCTCCTGTGACAGGAAACCCTTTGTCCAGGACCCCCTTGACTGGGTTTCGGTCAGCTCCAGGGGTCCAGACATTTGTCTGTGGCAGAGGCATCCATTTTGTGGATCTTAAGGCCTTTGGAGAAATCAACCGCATTAAAGTAAAGTAACATGTCTTACCCCTCTAGAGGGGTGGAATGCCATCCCCGTCGCCAGAACTGGCGAGGGGATGGTATTCCAAAGCGTATGACACCTTACACGACATGTTTTGATAAAGCCAAACCAGAGTTGCTAAATAACCGCGAGGATTATAAGGCACTTAATAGTATATGGTATGGCATTATCCTGAAACAGCTTAGGGATTTGTTCCCGACGGCTGCAGACAGGCTCAGCTCATGCTAGAGCTCCATCTCACATAAAAACCATGCACCCAGCCTCCAGGATTGGTGAGGCCTGTCTATAGGAGTGGCTCACAGGTTTACATGTGTCCAGATATAGGTTTAGACATAGGTATACTATATCTAAGCAAGGGGTGTGTACACCACCTTACCCCAGCTGAGTGATCAGCCAGTTGTGTCAATTTAAGAACCAGCCAGGGGTGGCAAAAGATATGCTGCAGCCCCTGGTAGGCCTTAGTGGCTCCTGTGCCCTGTGCACCTATAGTGCATTCTACAGGGGCTGACAAGGAGTCCATTTCCAATTGGTATGTACCTAGGGTACATGGAATCCATTTTACAGAGAGAGCAGATGGCCTGGGGCCCTGATTAGCAGGGAACCAGGTCAACTAAGTCAAAAAACCAGCTAAACACAGGCAAAAAATCTGGGGTAACCATAGTCAGGTAGCCACCTTCCTACATAACCCCCCCCCAAACGAAAGGAGATAAGGCTATCCTTGGCCAGGTAAGCCTATATTGCCTGAGTGGCCATATAAGGAAGTACCTGCACTAGCATGGGTACCCCCTGTCTCATGGTCCACTAAGCAGTCCCTCACCCTTTGGGTATTAGAGGGTCTCCACCATAGGGAATCACTACCTTGGGTGTGTTTATGCAAAGTTAAAGGCTGGTTTGGATATGGAGTATTGAAGTGAGGCTCTACTAATTTAGGGCTTAGCTTCCTCCAATTATCTTCCACCATGTGTGCCTTTCTTTCTTTAACTGAGTTGCACTGTGCTCTCAGGGTCAACCTCTGGCTACCTAAAGCTGGAGGCTGGGTCCCTCTGTTTGGCTTGCTGGAGGGACAGTTCAGGTTTGGGCCCTTTGGGTCCCAGGTTTGGCTGTGCCCAACAGAATCCATCTGGGGGAGGTCCCTAACTGTTTTTAAGGGGGCTCCCTCAGGAGTTTTTAAAGTTTTCACCTTACTAGGGCTACTAGTTTTGGTGCACCTAATCTTTTGATGGGGGTGCTTTATTTGACAGGGGGCCCTCTGGGTCTCACTGTCCTTCTGGTCCTCTGCAGCCCTGGGCTGGCTAAGGCAAGGGAGAGAGGGGCAGGTTACCTGCTCCAGACTGGGTCCCACCTGAGAAGGGTCCACTGACATCAGAGGTTCTGTCAGGCTAGGCCCAACCACCTCTGGGGCAGTTCCTTCATCAGGGGTAAGATCAGTTCCCTGAGGAGGCTGATCCTGTCCTAAAGTCTGGTGAGGGGGAGATTTCTCTTCCTCCTCCATGCTCTCAGTTTGTGTGGAGTTATCCATCATTTCAGGTTTCACAACACACGTGTCAGTTTGAGTTTGGGCTGTGGCCATCACAGCCCCACCAACCTTTTCAGGAGGAGACTCAGTTTGGGTTTCTGCTGTTATCATAACAGCTTTGCTATTCTGTTCAGGAAGAGCTTTTGCTAAAGATGGGGCAGGGAGTATCTCCGCCCTACCAACCTTTTCAGGAAGGACATCTTGAATTGGGGCTGTAGCCATTACAGCCCCACTAACCTTTCCATTGGAATTTACCATCCTAGAATGGATTTCCTGTTCAACCCCAGCCCAGGCTGAGATTTCTAAATCATTACCCAGTAGACAGTCTACAGGCAAGTTTGGGGACACTGCCACTCTCTTTGGGCCAGTGACACCTCCCCAGCTGAGACTTACTACTGCCATGGGATGATTTGTTTGGATGCCATCAATGTTTATTACCTGGTATGTGGCACCAGGTAAAAGTTGCTTAGAGGGGACTATGCCATCAGCCACCATGGTGATGCTAGCCCCTGTGTCTCTAAAAGCTTCAACTCTTAAACCATTGATGATGGGTTCTTGTCTATACTTGCTCAAAGTATTTGGGCAAGCAGAGAAGTTGGCAAACCCCATGCCAGCCTCATAAACAAGATCATTGGGTGATGGGGACCTGGATAGGCCAGGGTCCACCTGATTTCCAAAAGTAAACCCACCCAGATTCCTGGGTGTGCTTCCACTTCCTGGGGGATTACTGCTGACAGTAACAGGAGGTGTTGAAGCTGGCTTTGGAGGTATATTTTCTTTATTGTTATTCTTGGGACAACAGCTGTCTGTTTTGTAATGCCCCACCTGTTTACAGGGATAACAATAGGGTTTTTTCTCAGTTGAAGAAGTGTCTTGGGACCCACCCCCATCCTTGGAGTTTTGGGGCCCTGGGGAAGTCTTTTCTTTATTTTTATCCCCACCCTTATCTTGAGGCTTGGTAGACTCCTTCTTCTGGTTACTGTCCTGATTCTTAGGCCTAATCCTGGTTCTGACCCATTTGTCTGCCTTCTTTCCCAATTCTTGGGGAGAGGTCAGATCAGAGTCTACCAGGTGCTGGTGTAAGAGCTGGTTCTGACAATTACTTAGGATCTGCTCCCTCATAATCAAATTATACAATCCTGTAAAGTCATGTACTTTGCTGCCATGTAGCCAACCCTCCAGAGCCTTAGTAGCACAATCTACAAAATCAGTCCAGTCCTGAGTCTGTGTCTTCTGGGTGTCTCTGAACTTGAACCTGTACTGTTCAGTGGTTAAGCCAAACCCATCTATCAGAACACTCTTCAGGACTTTGTAATTGTTTGCATCCTCATGTCTGACAGTGAGGAGCTTGTCTCTCCCTTTCTCTGAAAAGGAGTACCATAAGATTGCTGCCCACTGTTCCTCAGGAACCTGCTGTACCATGCAGGCTCTCTCAAGAGCAGTCATCCATTTGTGGATGTCATCCCCTTCTTTGAAGGGGGGCACAATCTTTGTCAGGTTTCTACTATCATAGGACCTGGGTTTCTCTTTAGGAATATTGCTGCCACCAGTGGCATCTAAGCCACACAATTTCTGCTCTCTTGCCAAGGCAAGTTTAGCTTGAGCCAAGGCTACCTCCTCCCTCTCTATCTGGAGTTTGACAGCCCTCATTCTGGCCCTATGCTCTAACTTTTGAGAAGCATTCATGCCCCTCTGTGATTCTCTGGAGGCACTAGAAAGATGAGAGTCCCCTGAGGGAGATCTCACTCTTCTGTTGCCTGGGGGAATCATATGTTGGGTTCTGGGGAGGTGCTGGCCCTCTCCAGTCCCCAGTAGGTCCAAGTTGGCCTGGCTAAGCCTACCAACTGGAACCTGGCTACCCTGATCCTGTACTTCTAAGTCCTCAACCTCTGAGTCCTCATCCAAGTCATCATCATCCTCCTCTTCAGGGGGATCAACTGCAGGGGGGTTCCCTCCAGTTCCTGTATCTAGGGAAGCTGCTTTTGCCCTCTCTAAGTCATCCTGTTCTAGGAGTTCTATCAGGGTCAGGCAGGTGGGGCTTCTGCCCCTTTTTAACCCTCTTGCTTTGCACAAGACAATCAAGTCTCTGCGGGTTAGTTTGTCATATCCAGAAGTTGCCTGGGTAGGGTCAACTGTCACAGGACTAGACCCTGAGGCCTTTCCTGTGTCGGACATGGT
Organism: Lissotriton helveticus; assembly: GCF_964261635.1. Classification (NCBI taxonomy): domain Eukaryota; kingdom Metazoa; phylum Chordata; class Amphibia; order Caudata; family Salamandridae; genus Lissotriton; species Lissotriton helveticus. Next base: position 316,071,841 of record NC_136058.1, on the reverse strand, counting down.
TACTAGTGAGGTGTAAGTGGTGCACTTACCTACACTAAGTGTTTTCCTACTGGACCTTGCTAGTGAGTTGTAGTCAGGGGTGTGCTACTCCCTTCAACCTACAACTACTAAGTTCAGTAGAACTTAATATGCCAAGCTTTTGATTTTATATGTACCTAGAGGTACTTGATGTGATCTTTCAATTTGATATAAAGATTGCAATGGTAAAACAACAGCAAGCTCAAATCCGCACCGCTGCTCACCAATGTGAGAAGTTGGCCTGGTAGGGGATGTTTCCAATTCTGGAACCACCTACTACCTGACCAAACAATCCCCTTATGGTGTCTGGTTGTAAGTCAACCTTATTAGACAAGCTATCCTAGTGGTAGCATGGACTAAGCAGCCTAAAGGCTTAACTTAAGAGGTCGTGTTAAGCGAGCTGTTTTACCACATACAATCCTGTAATACCAAATGAAAGGACACCACACAAGTATATATTATAAAAATATATGTGTTTATTACTAAAAACAATCCCCAGTATTCTTTATGAATAAAGGGGCACAAGCGTTAAATCAAAAGCACTGTTTAAACATACAAAGTTGCACAATTATGGATGAGGGCAGGGGGCCACTCAAACCATATACTAAACAAGTGGTATAAGAGAGGCCACTCGAACAGTGGTTAGGCCTAGGGCCTAGGGAATCGCTGGGAGCAGTCAGGACAAGCAATGCTGAAGTCGGGAATGGCCCTCGGGATTCGGGAGATGTGCGGAAAGCGCACGCATGCACCAATGTTAACCAATGGTGCGTAAAAGTCAAATAGTTAAAGTTTAAGGACACTTCCGCTGAACCTAGAGGAACAAAACTTAACACACAGACCCTAGAGGTGTGCACCAGTGTGGGAACACCGGCGGAGCAAAGTTACCTCACCCACAGGAAGTGGGTGCACAGGGTCGAAGTGGCGTCGGGTTTTGACACGCAGGCTCTTGGTGCTTGGAGCTGAAAGGGCTGCAGGCAGGGTGAAGACGAAGTGTCCGGTGGAGTCCAAGGGTGGACTCAAGTTGTAGAGTACCTGAAAGCAGAGGGGACAGAGTCTGGGTCACTCAGCAGTGACCAGGGTGGAACCAGGACGGAACCAGGCAATGTCGGGCGCAATCAGGTGGTCGTCGAGGCGCTTCTCTTCGCTGTCACGTGGGCTCTGGGGCATCTGCGACGTCCAGGAGCAGGTCACGATCTGTCCCACGCAGGCTCTCACCGTCGGTGCAGTCGGCTTCCGGTTTGGAGCAAACAAGCCTTGGTAAGAGCAATCCACGCGGGATTGGAAGATGGCGTCTTACTCGGACCAGGAAGGTCAGAGTCGGGGCTCCCTTTCAGGGGAGCTGGTGTGGATCTGGAGCAACCAGAATCACGAGTCTTCTTTTGTAGTTCGTCGGCACAGGGACCACAAGCCAGCTGGCAAGTGACCGGGCCAACGCGTTGAGCCAAATCGTGCCAAAGGGCCCCACGCAGCACTCGTCGAGTGTGGAGGGCTGAACTTCGGCTCAGGAGTAGCTCAGGGTGGGGGCTTCTCAAACCCCGGTGTACAGCTTCGAGGGTCACTCGTGGGCTGCACGGTCAGCGTCTCGTGGTCACTTCAAGATGGCGTGCCCCACGCTTCCGGTCGCCTCCACGGGTCTCAGCTTTGCATGGACTGTGGATCGGGCTGTTAGAAGCTGGGCAGGCTTGATCTCGTCGATCTCAGTCGCTCGAGTTCCGGCGGGAACTGCAACTAAGTAGACGTCGAGGGCTGGATGGTGCCTGCTGCTGCAGGGTGGTCACTCCTTGACCACAAGGGAGATTCTTCGGGCTTCCACGTTGAGATGGAGGGCGAAGGGTCCAGAATATCGTTTCAAATGTTTCTTCCAGGAAATCTGATGTGCATTGGCACTGCTCCCACTCTTATTCGAATCTGGTGGGCGTGATTACCTGCTAGGTCCCCTCCTATGGGTGGGACCCAGGAAGTGGGTGGATACACCCCCTTCCTTTGATCCAGGCCGCCCTGGCACGAGGGCTGGAGTGCCCCAGAACCGGTTTGGCCGGATTATGCAAGGGGCAGCCTTGTGCGCCCCAGGCAGTGTCTGGTTTCTTTCAAACCTCCCTGCTACAATACACTATCTCCTGTCTGGAGGGCGGTGACACCCTCCTGTGACAGGAAACCCTTTGTCCAGGACCCCCTTGACTGGGTTTCGGTCAGCTCCAGGGGTCCAGACATTTGTCTGTGGCAGAGGCATCCATTTTGTGGATCTTAAGGCCTTTGGAGAAATCAACCGCATTAAAGTAAAGTAACATGTCTTACCCCTCTAGAGGGGTGGAATGCCATCCCCGTCGCCAGAACTGGCGAGGGGATGGTATTCCAAAGCGTATGACACCTTACACGACATGTTTTGATAAAGCCAAACCAGAGTTGCTAAATAACCGCGAGGATTATAAGGCACTTAATAGTATATGGTATGGCATTATCCTGAAACAGCTTAGGGATTTGTTCCCGACGGCTGCAGACAGGCTCAGCTCATGCTAGAGCTCCATCTCACATAAAAACCATGCACCCAGCCTCCAGGATTGGTGAGGCCTGTCTATAGGAGTGGCTCACAGGTTTACATGTGTCCAGATATAGGTTTAGACATAGGTATACTATATCTAAGCAAGGGGTGTGTACACCACCTTACCCCAGCTGAGTGATCAGCCAGTTGTGTCAATTTAAGAACCAGCCAGGGGTGGCAAAAGATATGCTGCAGCCCCTGGTAGGCCTTAGTGGCTCCTGTGCCCTGTGCACCTATAGTGCATTCTACAGGGGCTGACAAGGAGTCCATTTCCAATTGGTATGTACCTAGGGTACATGGAATCCATTTTACAGAGAGAGCAGATGGCCTGGGGCCCTGATTAGCAGGGAACCAGGTCAACTAAGTCAAAAAACCAGCTAAACACAGGCAAAAAATCTGGGGTAACCATAGTCAGGTAGCCACCTTCCTACAGTGACATTACACCTTCAACAATCCAAGACTAACTGACTTTGTCAATGGTTGTTATTTGCATAAGCTAAATAAGCAACAACTAGGGCTTCTTTGTATATAATATTCAACATGCTTCAGTTCTGAAATTATGAGACAGTGAAAGAACTAAAATGAGTCTCTTTGAAGTTACATCATGGGTAAGGAAGGGTGGTACTGCTGCAGAGTTAAGATCTGTTTTTCCATCCTGAGGGTGAGGGCAAAAATGAAGAGCCCGATAGGGACCCGTCTCGGCACCTGGGGGCTTATTTACATGCCTCATGCACCACTTTTGCGCCATTTTTAGGTCTCGACCTGAAGCATTGCTTTAGCAATGCTGGATTGTCGAGATTTCTAGTAAGCGGTCCGAAAAGTCTGCCAAAATGGCGGATTAGCCACAGTTCATGTGACCTATGCGCGTGCACAAACCAGCCACGTCACAGACCACCATTTGTCTGTGCCTCGCATCAGACTTCAAAGCTGCTGCTCCCCAGCCCGCCGCATCAGACTTCAAAGGAATGCGCTCCCGCTCCGCTCCCCCGCCACAGCAATGCAGAGAGCTTGTTTTAAAAAGTAAGCACTGCATTACTCCTGTCTCCCTCCATTAGCCTTCCTCTGTTCCTAACTCCATTCCATCTTCTTTTCTCCTCCGTCTTTTCAGTTGCCTCAGGCCCTCGCCTACCCTGTCACTTCCTTCCATTCGCCACCCCCCCCCTCTCTCCACATCGCTTCTGATCTCCTTTCCTTTCAGCAGGCATTTTACATATTTTTCCTGCAGGATCATCGCCGCTTTGCCTGATGATGGCAAGAGCGGCGCATACCAATTGAAACAATATATCTTTAGCATGCGCGCTTGTTTTCATTTTACAAATTAGGCACTGCATTATTCCTGTCTCCCTCCATTAGCCTTCCTCTGTTCCTTACTCCTTTCCATCTTCTTTACTCCTCCTTCCTTTCTTCTGCCTCAGGCCCTCGCCTTCTCTGTCACTTCCTTCCATTCGCCGCAGACCCCCCCCTCTCTCCACCTCTCTTCTGGTCTCCTTTCCTTTCGGCAGGCATTTTACATATTTTTCCTGCAGGATCATCGCCGCTTTGCCTGAGCCAAGAGGCCTTTCAAAATGCAGTGCTAATCATTGGGTACTTCTCAACATCATACGCTTACCATACAAGTGCCTAGGGTGCATTGAGACTGCACTGCAAATAAATCCCTAGTTCTCACCAGCATCCTGTTCATGCAGGCGCCTGGAGGCCATTCAGTATGCAGTGCTAAAAAATTACTTATCAGCATCACACAATCATCATACAAGTGCTTACAGTACCATGAGCGAGACCTCTCACCAGCACCCTGTTCATACAAGCGCCTAGAGGCCATTCCATATGCAGCGTTAACAGCAATGCAAGCTCAATGACCTATAGGCGCTTGCATTCCCCCCCACACACAGTGCTGCTGTTGACACACACCTCACTAAGCACTACACCAGTTACAAGCACACACTTGCCCGGCTTGCGCTCCTAGATTTCCTTTACTCCCACACTGTGCATTTACAAATATTTCAACAGAGCACTGAAGAACTTTGGCGAGAATGGACGGGGTCATCAGAATTCGCATCAGACACTTCAAAGGCTGCTGCTCCCCCGCCCCCCTGCACACGTCACACCACCATTTGTCTGTGCCTTGCATCCGACACTTCAAAGGCAGCCGCTCCCCCGGCCCCCTGTGCACATCGCACACCACCATTTGCCTTCTACCCGCCTTCTTTGCTGCTTTCGATGTCCCACCCATGTTCCCCGCTCTCTGTTGCTTCTCTTCCCACGTCCGATTCTGCCTCCCCCGTTCGCCCTTTCCTCTCATCCCCTTTGTCTCTGTGCATCAACCTTCTGTCTCTGTTCCCCTTCAGACGTTTCTTCCGCCCCCTTAGCTCACTCTCTCCCACTCACCCTCACTTACCCTCTCACACTTACACACCCTCTCACCCTCACACCCCCTCACCCTCCCTTACCCCCTCACCCTCACACCCCCTCACCCTCCCTCACCCCCTCACCCTCCCTCACCCCCTCACCCTCACACACCCTCACACACCCTTTCACCCTCACACCCTTTCACCCTCACACATCCTTTCACACTCTCACCCTCACACAACCTCTCACCTTCACACCCTCACCTTCACACCCTCACACCCCCTCACACCCCCTCACCCTCACACCCCCACACACCCTCACACCCCCTCACCCTCACACCCTCACACACACCCTCACCCTCACAGACTCTCAACCACCCTCTCACCCTCTCACCCTCACACACCCTCACACACCCTCTCACCCTCACACCCCCTCCCATCCCCTCACCCTCCCATCCCCTCACCCTCCCATTCCCTCACCCTCCCTCACACCCCCTCACCCTCACACCCCCTCAACCTCATACCCCCTCACCCTCACACCCCCTCACTCTCACACACACCCTCTCCCTCACACACACCCTCACTCACCCTCTCACCCTTACCCACCCTCTCACCCTTACCCACCCTCTCACCCTCACACACCCTTTCAACCTCACACACCCTCTCACCCTCTCTCACCCCCTCAACCTCACACACACCCTCACCCTCACACACACCCTCACCACCACATCCCCTCACCCTCACACCCCTCACCCTCCCTCACACCCCCTCACCCTCACACCCCTCACCCTCACACCCACTCACTCTCACACACACCCTCACCCTCACACACACCCTCACTCACCCTCTCACCCTTACCAACCCTCTCACCCTTACCCACCCTCTCACCCTCACACCCCCTTTCACCCTCACACACCCTCTCACCCTCACACACCCTCTCACCCTCATACACCCTCTCACCCTCACACACCCCCTGACCCTCACACCCCCTGACCCTCACACCCCCCTCATCCTCAATCTCACACCCCCTCATCCTCACCCTCACACCCCCTCATCCTCACCCTCACACCCCCTCATCCTCACCCTCACACACCCCCTCACCCTCACACCCCCTCACCCTCACATCCCCTAACCCTCACATCCCCTCACCCTCCCCCACACCCTCACAACCCCACACCCTCACACCCCCTCACACTTACACACCCTCACCCACCCTCTCACCCTCACCCACCCTGTTGGAAAGGCGACCCCAGGGGAGACAGAAGGTGTCTGACTGTCCGCCCCGAGACCCACCTCTCTCTTTGGAATAGGCCGAGCGCCGAAGGGAGGCCTCCTTGGCGAGGCTTCTCTCCTACAATCGTAACAGCAGAGCAATCACACTACTTACAGATAGACACCACACAGGAAGGATATTCACCAGAATCTTTATATAAGTAATCAAAGCAAGTTCTTGGCAGGATAGCGGGCAAGGATCGAGGGATCCGTAAAGTCGTGGACTCGGGGAAAGGGGGTAGCGGGACAGTCTTGGCACCCACTGGTGCGTGGATAGTTCAAGGGGTCAGGCCGCGACAGCGTCAGCAGGGCCTCGAAGGTGGTTCAGCTTGGTCAGGCCGCGACAGCGTCAGCAGGGCCTCGAAGGTAGTTCAGCTTGGTCAGGCCGCGACAGCGTCAGCAGGGCCTCGAAGATAGTTCAGCTTGGTCAGGCCGCGACAGCGTCAGCAGGGCCTCGAAGGTGGTTCAGCTTGGTCAGGCCGCGACAGCGTCAGCAGGGCCTCGAAGGTTCCAGGTGCAAGAGTTCCAATCAGGATCAGCCGCGACGAGGTCAGCAGGGCTTCGACTCCAGATACAACTGCCGTCCTAATCCAGGGCTGGCCCAGATATAGGACTGGAGGGCTTTGATGTCCGGACCCTCGCGCCTGGGGGTCAGAGGGACCGGGATGAAGGTGTCCAGACACCCAGCAGGGGGACGGAGCCAGCGCCCAGGGAGTCTGGAGAGCGATCGATACCAGGCGTCCGGGGGCGGCTGGAGGCCCATCGAAACTCTCCTCCTCCGGGATCTTGTCGAGTGGCCACTTTACCACCTAGGAGGATCTTGGTGCCTCAATGTCGGGCTTCGCTGGGGCCGGGGCCCGGGATGGCTGCGGCCACGTGTTCGGGTCGTGATGGCCCCAAGATGGAGTCGGGCCGGAAAGGGTGGCCTGGTCAGGTTGCCAGGCTGGCAGCGTTGGCGAGCAGGTTCCGCCGGGGTACCAGGGAGGGGGAGAGTTGTAGGTGGCCGGGGAGGCTGCTCTTGCCGATGGTTCGTGAATGTGCGTGTCAGGGGGGTCGATAGTAGGTAAATGGAGGGCCGATGTCGTCCTGGGCCCTCCAGGCGGAAGGGGTCGGACCACGCCACGAGGCCGTGTCCAACACACCCTTTCACCCTTACCCATCCTTTCACCCTCACACACCCTCACACACCCTCACCCTCACTCACCCTCTCACCCTCACACACCCTCTCACCCTCACACCCCCATATCCCCCCTCACCTGCACACACCCCCTCACCACCACATCCCTTCACCCTCACACCCTCCCCCTCACACCCCCTCAACCCTCACACCCCCTCACCCTCACACTCCCCCTCACCCTCATACACACCCTCACACTCACTCACCATCTCACCCACCCTCACCCACCCTCTCCCCCTCCCCCACACCCTCACCCACATACCCCCTCACCCTCACACCCCCTCACCCTCACCCACTCACACACCCACACCCCCTCACACACACCCTCATCCTCACCCTCACACACCCTCACACCCGCTCACCCTCACATCCCCTCACCTTCCCTCACACCCCCACCCTCACACCCCCTCACCCTTACACTCCCTCACCCACCCTCTCACCCTCACCCACCCTCTCACCCTCACCGCCCCTCACCCTCCCTCACCACCTCACCCTCCCTCACCCCCTCACCCTCACACACCCTTTCACCCTCACACCCTTTCACCCTCACACATCCTTTCACCCTCTCACCATCACCCTCACTCACCCACTCACCCTCACACACCCTCTCACCCTCACACCCCCACATCCCCCCTCACCTGCACACACCCCCTCACCACCACATCCCTTCACCCTCACACCCTCACCCTCACACCCCCTCACCCTCCCCCTCACACCCCTTCAACCCTCACACCCCCTCACCCTCACACTCCCCCTCACCCTCATACACACCCTCACACTCACTCACCATCTCACCCACCCTCTCCCCCTCCCCCACACCCTCACCCACACACACCCTCACCCTCACACCCCCTCACCCTCACCCACTCACACACCCACACCCCCTCACACACACCCTCATCCTCACACTCACACACCCTCACACCCGCTCACCCTCACATACTCTCACCTTCCCTCACACCCTCACCCTCACACCCCCCCACCCTCACACCCCCTCACCCTTACACTCCCTCACCCACCCTCTCACCCTCACCCACCCTCTCACCCTCACCCACCCTCACCCTCACTTACCCTCTCACCCTCACACACCCTCTCACCCTCACACACCCTCTCACCCTCACACACCCTCTCACCCTCACACACCCCTCACCCTCACACAACCCCTCACCCTCACACACACCCTCACCAAAACATCCTCTCACCCTCACCCTCACACCCCCTCACCCTCCCTCACACCCTCACCCTCACACCCCCTCACCCTCACCCTCACACCCCCTCACCCTCAGACCCCCTCACCCTCACACACCCCCTCACCCTCACACACACCCTCACCCTCACTCACCCTCTCACCCATCCTCACCCACCCTCTCACCCTCCCCCACACCCTCCCCCACACCCCCTCACCCTCACACCCCTCACCCACTCACACCCCCACACCCCCTCACCCTCACACACCCCTCACCCTTACACACCCTCACCCTTACACATCCTCACACTCACTCTCACACACCCTCACTCTCACACACCCTCACCCTCACACACCCTCACACACCCTCACCCTCACACACACCCTCACCCTCACACACACCCTCACCCTCTCACACACCCTCACCCTCACCACTCTACCGCCCTCACTCTACCACCCTCACTCTACCGCCCACACACCCTCACTCTACCGCCCACATGCCCTCACTCCACTGCCCTCACTCTACCACTCTACCACTCTACCACCCTCACTCTATCGCCCTCACTCTACTGCCCTCACTCTACCGCCCTCACGCCCTCACTCTACCGCCCTCATTCTACCACCCTCACTCTACCACTCTACCGCCCTCACTCTAACTCCCTCACTGTACCACTCTACCGCTCTCACTCTACCACTCTACCGCCCTCACTCACTCACACCCCCACACCCCTTCACCCTCACATACACCCTCAACCTCACCCTCACACACCCTCACACCCCCTCACCCTCACATCCCCTCACCTTCCCTCACACCCTCACCCCCCTCACCCTCACACCCCCTCGCCCTTACACTCCCTCACCCACCCCCTCACCCTCACCCACCCTCTCACCCTCACCCATCCTTTCACCCTCACACACCCTCACCCTCACTCACCCTCTCACCCTCACACACCCTCTCACCCTCACACACCCTCTCACCCTCACACCCCCTCTCACCCTCACACCCTCTCTCACCCCCTCACCCTCACACACCCCCTCACCCTCACACACACACCCTCACCACCACATCCTCTCACCCTCACCCTCACACCACCTCACCCTCCCTCACACCCTCACCCTCACACCCCCTCACCCTCTCACCCCCTCACCCTCAGACACCCTCACCCTCAGACACCCCCTCACCCTCACTCACCCTCTCACCCATCCTCACCCACCCTCTCACCCTCCCCCACATCCTCACCCACACACCCTCTCACCCTCACCCATTCACATCCCCACACCCCCTCACCCTCACACACACCCTCACCCTTACACACCCTCACCATTACACACCCTCACTCTCACACACCCTCACCCTCACACACCCTCACACACCCTCACACCCTCTCACCCTCACACCCCCTCACCCTCACACACACTCACACTCACACACACACTCACCCTCACACATACCCTCACCCTCTCACACACCCTCACCCTCTCACACACCCTCACCCTCACCACTCTACTGCCCTCACTCTACCGCCCTCACTCTACCGCCCTCACTCTACCGCCCTCACGCCCTCACGCCCTCACTCTACTGCCCTCATGCCCTCACTCTACCACCCTCACTCTACCACTCTACCACCCTCACTCTACCGCCCTCACTCTACTGCCCTCACTCTACCACCCTCACTCTACTGCCCTCATGCCCTCACTCTACCGCCCTCAATCTACCACTCTACCGCCCTCACTCTAACTCCCTCACTCTACCACTCTACCGCCCTCACTCTACCACTCTCACTCACTCTATCACCCTCACTCACTCTATCTATCTGTCGCCCTCCCTCCCGCACTCTATCTATCTATCTATCTATCGCCCTCCCTCTACCACCCTCACTCTACCACTCTACCGCCCTCACTCTACCGCCCTCACTCTACCGCCCTCACTCACTCTACTGCCCTCACTCACTCTACCGCCCTCATTCACTGACTCTATCGCTCTCACTCACTCTATCTATCCATCGTCCTCCCTCACTCTATCTATCTATTGCCCTCCCTCCCTCACTCTATCTATCTATCTATTTCTCGCCCTCACTTTATCTATCTATAGCCCTCCCTCTATCGCGATCACTCTACCGCCCTCACTCTACTGCCCTCACTCTACCACTCTACCGCCCTCACTCACTCTACTGCCCTCACTCACTTTACCGCCCTCACTCACTCTATCGCTCTCACTCACTCTATCTATCTATCGCCCTTCCTCTATCACCCTCCCTCACTCTATCTATCTATCGCCCTCCCTCTATCTATCGATCGCACTCCCTCTATCTATCGGTATACAACGGTAACCACGCATTTTTTACAACGCGGTACCGTTACCACGCTACTTTTACCACGCAAGTCGTTACCACGACTTGCGCTGGGGGGCGCTCCAGGATAGTAAATAGATTAATTTACTATCCAACTCCTTTCCCTAGAGTCCACGGGGACTGGAGTTGGAATAGTAAATTAAAAAATTTACTATCCAGCGCCCCTCCACGCAAGTCGTTGTAACGACTTGCGTGGTAAAAGTAGCGTTGTAACGGTACGCGTTGTAAAACTACGCGTGGTACCGTCATATATCCCTATCTATCTATCCCCCTCCCTCTATCTATCTATCGCCCTATCTCTATCTATCTATCGCTCTCTCTCTATCTATCGCCCTCCCTCTATCTATCGCCCTCCCTCTCTTCCAACCAAATCCTTCTCTAACTCCCTGTTCTCTTCTCTTCTCCGGTGCTGACCTGCTGCTCTCTTCCACCCTGCCTCCTTCTCTAAATCCCTGTTCTCTTCTCTTCTCCTGTGCTGATCTGCTGCTCTCTTCCAACCCGCCTCCTTCTTTAACTCCCTGTTTTCTTCTCCTGCGCTAATCTGCTGTTCTCTTCCACTCGCCTCTTTATCTAACTCCCTGATCTCTTCTCCTGTGCTGATCTGTTGCTCTCTTCCACCCGCCTCCTTCTTTAACTCCATGTTCTCTTCTGCTGTGCTGTTATGCTGCTCTCTTCCACCCACCTCCTTCTCTAACTCCCTGTTCACTACTCTTCTCCAGAGCTGATCTGCTGCTCTTTTCAACCCGCCTCCTTCTCTAACTCCCTGTTCTCTTTTTTTGTGCTAATCTGCTGCTCTCTTCCACCCGCCTCCTTCTTTAACTCCATGTTCTCTTCTGCTGTGCTGATCTGCTCCTCTCTTCCACCCACCTCCTTCTCTAACTCCCTGTTCTCTTCTCCTGTGCTAATCTGCTGCTCTCTTCCACCCGCCTCCTTCTTTAACTCCATGTTCTCTTCTGCTGTGCTGATCTGCTGCTCTCTTCCACCCACCTCCATTTCTAACTCCCTGTTCTCTTCTTTTCTCCCTCTGCTGATCTGCTGCTCTCTTCCACCCGCCTCCTTCTTTAACTCCCTGTTCTCTTCTCCTGTGCTAATCTGCTGCTCTCTTCCACCCGCCTCCTTCTTTAACTCCATGTTCTCTTCTGCTGTGCTGATCTGCTGCTCTCTTCCACCCACCTCCTTCTCTAACTCCCTGTTCTCTTCTATTCTCCCTCTGCTGATCTGCTGCTCTCTTCCACCCGCCTCCTTCTTTAACTCCATGTTCTCTTCTGCTGTGCTGATCTGCTCCTCTCTTCCACCCACCTCCTTCTCTAACTCTCTGTTCTCTTCTCCTGTGCTAATCTGCTGCTCTCTTCCACCCGCCTCCTTCTTAAACTCAATGTTCTCTTCTCCTGTTCTGATCTGCTGCTCTCTTCCACTCTGCCTCCTTCTCTAACTCCCTGTTCTCTTCTCTTCTGTGCTGATCTACTGCTCTCTTCCTCCCCACCTCCTTCTTTAACTCCCTGTTCTCTTCCCTGTGCTGATCTGCTGCTCTCTTCCACCCGCCTCCTTCTCTAACTCCCTGTTCTATTCTTTTCTCCCTCTGCTGATCTGCTGCTCTCTTCCACCCGCCTCCTTCTTTAACTCCATGTTCTCTTCTGCTGTGCTGATCTGCTCCTCTCTTCCACCCACCTCCTTCTCTAACTCTCTGTTCTCTTCTCCTGTGCTAATCTGCTGCTCTCTTCCACCCGCCTCCTTCTTAAACTCCATGTTCTCTTCTCCTGTTCTGATCTGCTGCTCTCTTCCACTCTGCCTCCTTCTCTAACTCCCTGTTCTCTTCTCTTCTGTGCTGATCTACTGCTCTCTTCCTCCCCACCTCCTTCTTTAACTCCCTGTTCTCTTCCCTGTGCTGATCTGCTGCTCTCTTCCACCCCGCCTCCTTCTTTAAGTCCCTGTTCTCTTCTCCTGTGCTGATCTGCTGCTCTCTTCCACCGCCTCCTTCTTTAACTCCATTTTCTCTTCTGCTGTGCTGTTATGCTGCTCTCTTCCACCCACCTCCTGCTCCAACTCCCTGTTCTCTTCTCTTCTCATGAGCTGATCTGCTGCTCTCTTCCATACGCCTCCTTCTCTAACTCCCTGTTCTCTTCTCCTGTGCTGATCTGCTGCTCTCTTCCACCCACCTCCTTCTCTAACTCCCTGTTCTCTTCTTTTCTCCCTCTGCTGATCTGCTGCTCTCTTCCACCCTGCCTCCTTATTTAACTCCCTGTTCTCTTCTGCTGATCTGCTGTGGACCGCAAGGTTCGTTTGGTTTTGTAAGGCCTAATTTGCCTCTCAGGTATTGTGGACCCGTTTCGTTAATGGCTTTATAAGTGATGGTTAGGACTTTGAACAGGATCCTTTTGTGGATTGGCGGCCAGTGGAGAATCTTTAGTGCTTCGGCTGAGGGAGGGCACTGGGGGAGCCCAAGTACCAGCCTTGCGGCGGAGTTCTGGACTACTTGCAGTCTTTTTACCTCCGTCTTTTTTGTTCCTGCATACAGACTGTTGCAGTAGTCCAAGCGTGACAGGATCAGAGCCAATGCCACGTCTTCCTAGCATGCAGAGGGAGTAGGTCAAAGAATTTTCTTAGGGTTTTTATAGTTTGAAAGCACATGCCTGCAATAGTAAGTGCTTGTTTATGAAAGGAAAGCGTGGGATCGAATTTAATACCTAGGTTTTTTGCGGGGTCTACTGTGGTGGGCAGGGGTCTGAATTAGAGGGCCACCATAGGGACGGTTTGAAGGCGTTGGATTTTCCGAACAACATGATTTCCGTTTTTGCACTATTGCATCTGAGATGATTTGATTCCATCCACTTCATTACCGCGGTAAGGCAAAGGTGAAATTTTTCTTCTGCTGCGGTGAGTTTTTCTCTAGGGTGAGGATCAATTGTGTATCGTCTGCGTAAGCAATTGCTTCAATATTAAAGGAATCAATTAGCGAGAGAAGAGGGGACATGTACAGGTTAAAGAGGGTCGGGCTCAGGGAGGATCATTGAGGGACCCCCGAGGAAAGCAGTTTTCCTTCAGATTTGTAGCTGCCGAGGGTAACAATCTGGTTTCTCTTATCCAAGAATTATGTTATCCAAGCAAGAGCTTTGCTGTTTATTCCGACGTGCTTCAATCTATCTAACAGGATGTAATGGGAGACAGTATCGAAAGCCGCGGAGAGGTCCAACAGAATCAGTACTGCCTCCTTGCCCTGGTCCAGAGCGAACTTAAGGGTGTCTATAGTATGGAGCAGCACTGGCTCTGTTGAATGTCCCGGTCTGGAACCAGATTGCTTTGGGTGTAGGATGTTTGTATTTTCCAGAAACTCATTCAGTTGTGCATTAACTATTTTCTCAGTAATTTTACTCAGGTAGGGGAGGAGGGAGATGGGTCTCAAAATGGAAAGAGTGGTGGGATCCGAGAGTTTCTTTTTTTGAAGGGGTTTGACAGCGGCCATATTCCAGAGATCAGGGATTTTTGAGAGTTTGAATGTGGTATTGATAATTTGGTTGATGACAGGGTTTACTATGTCCACTAGTGAATGTAGAATCTTGGGCGGGCACGGGTCAAAAGGGGAGCCTGATTTGCAAGATAGAATAACTTTCCTGGATAGTTCTAGACTGATTTCTTTGAAATCCTTAAGTTCTTCTTTAGTTTCTGTGTCTTGGGCTGTGGGGTGCTGTGGTGGACTGTCGAGAAAATCTTTTTTTAGGTCTTTAATTTTGTTTTCAAAGAACACTGCGATGTCATCACACAGTTCCTGCGAGGGTGGTATTTCACAGTCTAGGCTGGCCGGATTTGTGAAGGATTTAACTATTTTAAAGATAGTTTTTTGGTTGTCAACTGCTCCACTGATGAGATTTGTGTAGTGATTTTTCTTCTCAGTTTTAATTTGTAGGTGATAGGCGTTAAGTGCTGTTCTAAAGCGTTTCATATCATCGACCTCATAGTGTTTCCTCCATTGTTTTTCTATTTGTCTGCACTGGCCTTTCATGGCTTTCAATTGGAGGGTAAACCAGGGGGCTGATTTTTGTTTTATGGTAGTGGCTTTCTTTATTGGGGCTAGGGTATTTCCTAAGGAGAGCATCCATTTGTTGAACAGGTCGTTGTCAATATCAGGGTCACCTGTGAGGGCCGGTTTAGTAGTTTTCGCCAGGGTCTGTAGGTCAGGATTAGCAAGCATATTATTCCAATTTCGTGTGGGGGCTTGGTAGTGGGTTTTTTCTTAGTATGTCCATTATCAAAGATGAAATTAAAGGGAATAAGTCTATGGTCTGTCCAGGTAAGTGTGCCTGGAGAGGCAGTTATTATGTTAGTGGCATTGGTGCATATCCCATCTAGGGTATGCCCTGCTGTATATGTGGACCCTCTATTCTGAATTACCAGGCCAGGGAGTTGTTGATTTCCCTAAAGCTTTTAGTATTTGGGCATTCATCTACCTCTAAGTGTAGATTGAAATCCCCCAGTGTTAGAAAGGCGACCCCGAGGGAGGCAGAAGGTGTCTGACTGACCTCCCCTAGGTCCACCTCTCCGTCAAGAAGTAGCCGAGCGTTACCGAGAGGCCTCCTGGGTGAGGGCCCTCTCCTAGGATCGTACAACAGAGTAACCACAACGCTACAAATGGACACCACACCAGAGGTCGAGTTCGTAAGCTTTATCAGGAAATAAAGGTTGCTGGTTCTCAGCGATATGTACAAGTAGATCGAGGGGTCTGTAAAGTCTCGTAAAAGGGTCAGGGTAGCTGGACAGTCTCGCTTGGGGTGTAGGAAGGGATACCCTGCGCACAGCTCTCAATCCTCGAGCCGGGGGTTCCGAGAGGTCGGGCCGCGGCAGCGCCAGCAGGCTCTCAAGATGGTTCAGCAAAAGGTGGGCCGCGGCAGCGCCAGCAGGCTCTCAAGATGGTTCGGCAAGGGTGGGCCGCGGCAGCGCCAGCAGGCTCTCCAGATGGTTCGGCAAAGGTGGGCCGCGGCAGCGCCAGCAGGCCCTCAAGATGGTTCGGCAAAGGTGGGCCGCGGCAGCGCCAGCAGGCTCTCAAGATGATTCGGCAAAGGTGGGCCGCGACAGCGCCAGCAGGCTCTCAGGATATCCTCAGGTTACAGGGAAAATGAGTTCTTCTGGTGTCGGCCGTGACAGCGTCAGTAGGCTTTCCAGTCCAGGATACAACTGGCGTCCTACTCCGGGGCTGGCCCAGATATAGGACTGGAGTCCTTTGATGTCCGGACCCTCGCGCCTGGGGGCCAGAGGGGCCGGGAAGATGGTGTCCAGACAGCCAGCAGGGGGGTGGAGCCAGCACCCAGGGATGCCGGGGGCGATCGATACCAGGCGTCCGGGGACGGCTGGAGGCCCATCGAAACTCCCCTTCCTCCGGGATCTGTCGAGTGGCCACTCGACCACCTGGTTAGATCTTGGCGCCTCGATGTCGGGGCTCCGCTGGGGCCTGGGCCGGGGCCGAGGCCACGTGTTCGTGACGTGGTGGGCCCAAGATGGAGTCGGGCGAGGCCTCGTGCTCAGGACGTGAGGGGCCCATGATGGAGTCAGGCCGGGGTGGTGGCCCGTGATGGTAACCGGACCGGTAGTGTTGGTGCGTGCAGGACCGGGCGGAAGGGGCCGCCCGAGACTTTGAGGAGGGCCGATGTCGTCCGGGGCCCGCTATGCGGGAGGGGTAGGACCACGCCATGAGGCCGGGTCCAACCTGCGTCCCCCCCAGCTGAAGGCAGGGGAGAGTCACCCATCTTCTTGGGGGGTCTCCTCACCGAGGCGGAAGAATCGGGACAGGCCGTCAGCATTGGCGTGGTCGTTGCCGGGGCGATGCTCCACAGTGAAGTCCATCCCTTGGAGGGAGATGGACCATCGCAACAGTTTCGGGTTTTCTCCCCGCATCTGCATCAACCACCGCAGAGGCCGGTGGTCGGTCTGGACCCGGAAGTGGGTGCCGAAGAGGTAGGGCCGGAGCTTCTTTAGGGCCCACACGACGGCAAAGGCTTCCCTCTCGATGGTGCTCCATCGCTGTTCTCTGGCAAGCAGCCGCTGGCTGATGAAGGCAACGGGAAGGTCGGCCCCTTCAGGGTTCACTTTGGAGAGGACCGCCCCAATGCCGTGCTCCGAGGCGTCGGTTTGGACCACAAACTCTCGGCTGTAGTCGGGGGCTTGGAGCACAGGGGCGGTGCACATAGCGGTCTTTAGAGTGTCGAAGGCTACCTGGCACTCGGGGGTCCAGTGCACCCTTTGTGGTAGTTTCTTTGAGGTCAGTTCTGTGACGGGCCCCACAATGCTCCCATAGTTTTTGATGAAGCGCCGATAGTATCCAGTGAGCCCCAGGAAGGCTCGGACGGCGGTCTGGGTGACCGGGGGCTCCCAGGCCTGGATAGCGTCAATCTTTGGCTGGAGGGGAGCCACCTGGCCGCTCCCTACTTGGTGTCCCAGATAGGTCACGGACCCTTGGCCTATCTGGCACTTGTTGGCCTTTATTGTCAGTCCGGCCCAATGGAGGGCCGTCAGGACCTCCCGGAGGTGGGTCAGGTGCGCCTCCCAGTGGAGGCTGTACACCGCAATGTCGTCTAGGTAGGCGGCGCTGAACTCTTCTAGCCCGGCCAGCACCCTATTCACGAGTCTCTGGAAGGTGGCCGGGGCGTTTTTCATGCCGAAGGGCATCACCTTGAAATGGTAGTGGCCATCAGGGGTCGAGAAGGCTGATCGCTCTTGCGCTCCAGGTGTGAGGCCGATCTGCCAATACCCGGCCGTGAGATTGAAGGTGCTGAGATACTTTGCAGCCCCCAGGCGATCGATCAGTTCATCCGCCCGGGGGATGGGATGGGCGTCGGTCCTGGTGACTGCATTCAGCCCCCGGTAGTCAACACAGAACCGGAGCTCCGGGGCGTGCCGGGGGCGGCGGCTTTAGGGACCAGGACAACTGGGCTGGCCCACGGACTGTCGGAGGGTTCGACTACCCCCAGCGCTAGCATCTTGGCCACCTCAGACTGGATGCAGGCCCGCACTCGGTCGGGCACTCGGAAAGCTCGGTGTCTTACAGGCGGGCTGTCTCCGGTGTCCACGTCGTGGACACACCACCGGGTGACTCCCGGAGTGAGGGAGAACAGATCTGCAAACTGCCCCAGCAGCTGCCGGCAGTCATGGTGCTGTTCTGGGGTCAGGGTGGAGGAGAGCATGACCCCTTCGATGGAGCCGTCCTTCTCGGTGGTGCTCATGAGATCTGGCAGAGGTTCGGAGTCGTCTTCAGCTCCGTCATCGGTCGCTAACAGCAGACTTAGTTCAGTGCGGGCAAAGTGCGGCTTGAGCCGGTTAGCATGTAGAACCCGGAGGGGGTTCCTGGGGGACTCCATGTCCACCAAGTAAGTGACGGGGCTCTTGCGCTCCACCACCTTGAAGGGCCCCGTCCATTGGTCCTGGAGGGCGCAAGGTTCAACCGGGGACATGACCCAGACCTGCTGGCCCGGCTCGAATTCGATGGACGAGGCGTTCTGGTCATACCAGCGCTTCATCTCCTCCTGACTAGCCTCCAGGTTGGCTTCGGCCAGTTCCCGGAACTTCCGAGTTTGGTTGCGGAGGGTCAGGAGGTACTGGTAGACATCTGGTGGAGCACCTCGGACAGCCGTCTCCCAGCCTTCTTTGACCAGGCTGAGGGGGCCTCGGACCGGGTGCCCATACAATAGTTCGAAGGGGCGGAACCCCAGGGACTTCTGGGGTACTTCGCAATACGCAAACAGGAGGCAAGGCAGCAGAACATCCCATTTGCGTCGTAGTGGCTCCTCTAGGCCCTTGATCATTCCCTTCAGTGTTCGGTAAACCGCTCCACAAGTCCATTCCCTTGGGGGTGATACGGGGTGGTGAACCTATATGTGACCCCGCACTGTTGCCACAGGGATCGCATATACTTGGAGATAAAGTTTGTGCCCCGATCACTCACGACTTCTCGGGGGAAGCCGACTCTGGAGAAGATCCCCATTAGGGCTCGGCCTACTACTGGGGCCGTGATGGTTCGGAGGGGGATGGCTTCCGGATAGCGGGTGGCATGATCCACCAGAACGAGGATGAAGCGGTGCCCTTGAGAGGTGCGGGGGTCCAGGGGCCCCACGATGTCTATCCACACTCGCTCGAAGGGGGTGGTGACCACGGGAAAAGGCTGGAGCGGGGCTTTGACTTTCCCCCCGCTCTTCCCGCTGGCTTGACAGGTCGGGCAGGTTCTGCAGTGATTGTGCACATCGTTGCGCATTTCCGGCCAGCAGAAATGGGTCACCAGGCGGCTGTAAGTTTTGTCCTGCCCAGGTGCCCGGCGAGGGGCACATCATGTGCTAAGTTCAAGAGGAAGTCTCTAAATCGGAGGGGAACGACCAGCACCCGGCTGGCCCCTAGTTCGGCAATCTTCTGCTCACTGTAGAGAAGGTCGTTGTCCCAATAGACCCAGTGGGACCCCGCAGGGTCTCCAGTGGCTTGCGTGGCGGCTTGTCATCGGATTCCCTCGAGGGAGGGACAGGTGCTCTGTTCTTGTCGGAATTGTTCGCGGGTGGGGCCACCTTCTTGGCGCCATTGAGCTAGTTCTGGAAGGTGGTCGAGCTCGGTGATATCTTCATGGCTGGGCCCCTGGGGGCCGGGTTCAGGGTCGGCGTCCTCGGGGACGGCGGGCAGTGGAGGTGCGGGCCACTCCGGCTCCTCGATCGGGGCTTCCTCCGTTGGGGTGGAGGCCCGGGCGGACATGGAGCGGGTGGTCGCACAGACCCACTCGGGAAGGCCTAGCATCCCCATAGGCTCTCTCCGCTCTACGCCGGCCCAGAGGGAACTTTCCAGGTCGTTCCCGAGGAGGCAGTCCACGGGGGCATCATCTCGGACAGTCACTTTCAGCATGCCCGACACCCCTCCCCACTCGAAGGGGACGCGGGCCATCTGGCACAAACTCTCAGAGTTGTCCGCCGACCGTACTGGGCACAAAACGTTGGGAAGAATTTGTTCGGGGGTCACTAAGTGGCAGCGGACCGCCGTCACGCTGGCTCCAGTGTCCCGGAGGGCTTCGGCCCGGCGTCCATTGATGGTGACCGATTGGCGGTATTTCTGGGTGTTACCTGGGATCGGGTTTCGGGGGATCATGTCTCGATCACCCAGGCATGCTAAGATCATAGCGGCGGGCTCCCACTCGGCCTGCTCGGTGTCGTCGCCTTCTTCTTCGCCTCCCTCTGCACTCAGGGCGGCGGCCGCGATCTGGCGGCTCGGAGGACCGGTGGTGCCGGGTCACTGGTTCATCGGGCAGAGAGGGTCGTTCGCATAATGGCCCGGTCGCTGGCATCTGTGGCACGTAACATTCGGGCGGGGCCCGGGTCTTGCTGGGGGGCCCCCCCTCTGACCCAGGGATGGCGACGTGGAGGTAGGGGATGACCCCGTGGGGGTGTCTCGGCCCCTGCTCTGGCCTCCTCCGCCGCCTCGTGGTCGGTGGTTCCCCGGGGATCCCCGGCCGTAGTCTCCCATCGGACTCCGGGGAACTCGGGTGCTCACCCATCTATCCACCTCGACAGCGAGTTTTCGTGGCTCTGTCAATTTGCTGTCGAGGAGGTGCTGCCGGAGTTCAATGAAGCAGTTATTGGAAAGATGTTCCCATAGAATGAGGTCGACCAACTGCTGGTAGGTGGTGACCTGGCAGCCTCTGATCCACCCTTCGAAGGCTCTGCTGTAAAAGTTCACGTACCCCATCCAAGTGGTACCGGGGATCTTTTTACAGTCTCGGAATCGCTGCCGGTACATTTCGGGGGTGAGTCCGTAGCGAGTGAGGAGGGCGGTCTTCATGTCTTCGTACGAGGTCATCTCGGCATCGGGGAGCTCTAGCAGGGCGTCTCTCCCCTCTTTGATGAACTTTCCCCATAGGCCGGCGCCCCAGTCTTTGAGGGGTACTCGATGGGCGGTCATGGCGACCTCGTAGGCTTTGAACCACTGTTGGATGTCGTCGTTCTTATAGTATTCTTTGACGACCTCCTTGGGTATGTGCACCTTCGTGTCCACCGGCGGGGGTGAGGTCTTGCCCCCGGAGGTGCCGGTTTCGTTTGTCTTGGCCTTGATTTCTAGTTCTTTGAGGCCGCGCTCATGCTCGAGCATGAGTTTCTTTTCTTCGAGGTCTCTTTGTCTTCGCCTTTCCTCTAGGTCTCCTTCCAGCCGTAGTTGCTCGAGGGCTAATTTCCTTTCTGCCAGCTGTATCTCTCCTTCTTGTCGGAGTCGGGCGAACTCCAACTCGTGGAGCCGGTTCCTCTCTCGTTCTCGGGCATCTTCGTGGGAGAGGCCCGTGTCTAGGTTTGCGGGTCTTTCCCCCGCTGGGTTCGCGTCGGTCTCCGGGCGTCCGTTCGGGCCCGGGTTGTCTTCATTCTGGGGTGGCGCGTTATCGGCGTTCACCCAGGCTTGCAGGGCCGATTTAAAGTCCTCTTTGGTGTTGAGGCCCGTGGTAGCGATGCCTAGGTCCTTGCAGAATTGTTTTAATTCCTTGTGGCTGTAATCTTCCATCTTTTCTTTCTGGAATTCCGCAGTCGGTCTGGTTTCCTGAGTAGTCATGGTCGCGGTGTGTTTTTCTCGGTAGTGAGTGAATTACTCTCTGTACGATCTGCGTAGGCTCGGATCCCGTCGCCTGCCACCAATGTTAGAAAGGCGACCCCGAGGGAGGCAGAAGGTGTCTGACTGACCTCCCCTAGGTCCACTTCTCCGTCAAGAAGTAGCCGAGCATTACCGAGAGGCCTCCTGGGTGAGGGCCCTCTCCTAGGATCGTACAACAGAGTAACCACAACGCTACAATTGGACACCATACCAGAGGTCGAGTTCGTAAGCTTTATCAGCAAATAAAGGTTGCTGGTGCTCAGCGATATGTACAAGTAGATCGAGGGGTCTGTAAAGTCTCGTAAAAGGGTCAGGGTAGCGGGACAGTCTCGGTTGGGGTGTAGGAAGGGATACCCTGCGCACAGCTCTCAATCCTCGAGCCGGGGGTTCCGAGAGGTCGGGCCGCGGCAGCGCCAGCAGGCTCTCAAGATGGTTCAGCAAAAGGTGGGCCACGGCAGCGCCAGCAGGCTCTCAAGATGGTTCGGCAAGGGTGGGCCGCGGCAGCGCCAGCAGGCTCTCCAGATGGTTTGGCAAAGGTGGGCCGCGGCAGCGCCAGCAGGCCCTCAAGATGGTTCGGCAAAGGTGGGCCGCGGCAGCGCCAGAAGGCTATCAAGATGATTCGGCAAAGGTGGGCCGCGGCAGAGCCAGCAGGCTCTCAGGGTATCCTCAGGTTACAGGGAAAATGAGTTCTTCTGGTGTCGGCCGTGACAGCGTCAGTAGGCTTTCCAGTCCACGATACAACTGGCATCCTACTCCGGGGCTGGCCCAGATATAGGACTGGAGTCCTTTGATGTCCGGACCCTCGCGCCTGGGGGCCAGAGGGGCCGGGAAGATGGTGTCCAGACACCCAGCAGGGGGGTGGAGCCAGCACCCAGGGATGCCGGGGGCGATCGATACCAGGCGTCCGGGGACGGCTGGAGGCCCATCGAAACTCCCCTTCCTCCGGGATCTGTCGAGTGGCCACTCGACCACCTGGTTAGATCTTGGCGCCTCGATGTCGGGGCTCCGCTGGGGCCTGGGCCGGGGCCGAGGCCACGTGTTCGTGACGTGGTGGGCCCAAGATGGAGTCGGGCGAGGCCTCGTGCTCAGGACGTGAGGGGCCCATGATGGAGTCAGGCCGGTGTGGTGGCCCGTGATGGTAACCGGACCGGTAGTGTTGGTGCGTGCAGGACCGGGCGGAAGGGGCCGCCCGAGACTCTGAGGAGAGCCGATGTCGTCCGGGGCCCGCCATGCGGGAGGGGTAGGACCACGCCATGAGGCCGGGTCCAACACCCAGGATCATAAAATTGGATTAGCGCACCACCAGGGGGCTCAGATAGTCTCCGAGAGTATCTAGAAAGTTACCTACCGGTCCAGGGGGCCTGTAGACAAGTGTTCCGGCGAATGTGGTGTAATAATCTATTTTGAATTTGAAGCAGAGGTTCTCTGCATACTTTAGTTCAGTGGTATGCGATGTGGAACATTTCAGGTGGTCTCTGTAGATGATGGCTATCCCTCCTCCCTTTTTCCAGTTTCTGTCTAATCTGGGGATGGTGTAGCCCTGGGGAAGTGCCTGCGCTACGTTTGGATTAGAGCAATCTGACAGCCATGTTTCGGTGACAAAGAGGCAGTCAAAGGCGTGATCAGTTCGCAGATCGTGCACATGTAGGGCGTGTTTTGCTAATGATCTGATGTTTATGAGGCCGCACTGGAGTTGTTTGTGATAGGTGTTGGTCATGGGCAGAAGGGTGGACTCCCCCTTGGGGCTGGGCTCCGGGTTCATGGCGCATCTGCATGTGGCACAGGTGAGGGGGTTACCGTTGAATTTTGTAAGAGGTATAGTATTGCAATTTCTGACCTGTGTGTTTATTTATTTATAGTATTTATAAAGCGCTCTGTAACCCTACGGGCATCCTGGCGCTACATAAATATATTTGGAACGCTGAGTGTCCTGAGTAGAGGGTGGTCCTTTATTTTCTGGGCAGTTAAATTTTGGGGAAGAGCCATGTTTTTACTTTTTTTCTGAAGGTCATCAGTTCTTCTGTTTTCCTGATGTCAATAGGCAATCTATTCCACAGACGGGCTGCCGCTATACTGAAGGCTCTGCCGCCATAAGTGGCTTTCCTAATCCTGGGTATACAAATGAGATTGGTAGAAGAGGAACGAAGAGTCCGAGTGGGTTCATACAACTTAAATTTGTTTTGTAGTGGTAGGGGGCCCATCCCATGCACTGCCTTAAAGACAGTGCATAGGGATTTGAAAAGGATTCTTTGGTGAACCGGCAACCAATGTAATTCCGCCAGTGCGAGGGTGGTAGAGGATCTTCGTCCTCGGGAAAGTACCATCTTGGCTGCTGCCGCCTGGATGCTCTGAAGTCTGGAAGTGTGTATAGTTCTTCCCTGGAGTAGGTTATTTTTGGCAAGGAACTGGCAGCATTTCTGGCCCTGGCCGCGGTTCGGGCACGGACGGGTGTAGACGGGCTTGCCTTTGGCGCGCCTTCGGCACACCGCGTGGCATGGCGCGTCCGCTGCGCTTCCGTGCCATGCTTAGGTTTTATATGCAACTGCCTTGGTAGGGCTAGAGCGCCAACCCTGCCCAAAATGGCCGCTCTAGCGTGCAGATGCAGGAAGTGAGGGTACGGTGGCCTCGTAGGTACTCCGTCCGCACAATCAGCATGGAACAGCTGCGGTGGATCGGGGAGACCAACTACCGGCCAGAAATGTGAGTATTTCTAAAAACGAGAGTGTGCTCAACACAATGATATTCACAGTATTGAAGTTAAAATTACCGTTTTAAAAATTGTCAACAGAGCGCTAGTGCAGAGGTTGCAGGAACCTGACAGAACTTCAGGCTGATAGTACGCTCCCTGTTCTCTTCTCCTGTGCTGATCTGCTGTTCTCTACCACCCCACCTCCTTCTTTAACTCCATGTTCTTTTCTCCCGTGTTGATCTGCTGCTCTCTCCCACCCGCCTCCTTCTTTAACTCCCTGTTCTTTTCTCCAGTGCTGATCTGCTGCTCTCTTCCACCCACCTCCTTCTCTAAATCCCTGTTCTCTTCTTTTCTCTCGTGCTGATCTGCTGCTCTCTTCCACCCTGCCTCCTTCTCTAACTCCCTGTTCTCTTCTCTTCTCCTGTGCTGATCTGCTGCTCTCTTCCACCCCACCTCCTTCTTTAACTCCCTGTTCTCTTTTGCTGTGCTGACCTGCTGCTCTCTTCTTCCCCACCTCCTTCTTTAACTCCCTGTTCTCTTCTCCTGTGCTGATCTGCTGCTCTCTTCCACCCCTCCTCCTTCTTTAACTCCCTGTTCTCTTCTCCTGTGCTGATCTGCTGCTCTCTTCCACCCGCCTCCTTCTTTAACTCCCTGTTCTCTTCTCCTGCGCTGATCCGCTGCTCTCTTCCACCCGCCTCCTTCTTTAACTCCCTGTTCTCTTTTGCTGTGCTGATCTGCTGCTCTCTTCCACCCACCTCCTTCTCTAATTCCCTGTTCTCTTCTCTTCTCCCGTACTGATCTGCTGCTCTATTCCACCGCCTCCTTCTCTAGCTCCCTGTTCTCTTCTCTTCTCCTGTGCCGATCTGCTGCTCTCTTCCACCCGCCTCCTTCTTTAACTCCCTGTTCTCTTCTCTCTTGTTGATCTGCTGTTCCCTTCCACTGCCTCTTTCTCTAACTCCCTGTTCTCTTCTTCTGTGCTGATCTGATGCTCTCTTCCACCCGCCTCCTTCTTTAACTCCCTGTTCTCTTCTGCTGTGCTGATCTGCTGCTCTCTTCCACATACATCCTTCTGTAACCGCACACACACATACATGCAAACACGCACACACACATACAACAACACACATACAACCACACACAACCACACACACACACACACACACATACAGCCACACACATACAACCACACACACACAACCACACAAACACACACAATCTCACACACAACCACACACACAACCACACACACACCCACACACACACACAACCACACACACACAACCACACACACAACCACACACTCAACCACACACTCAACCACACACTCAACCACACACACAACCACACACACAACCACAACAATACACCCAACCACACACACACAACCACACACAACCACACACAACCACACACACAACCACAACCACACACAGACAGCCACACATACAACCTCACACACACACAACCATACACACACAACCACACCCATCCACACACACAACCACACCTAGCCACACACACAACCACACACACAACCACACACACAAGCACACCCAACCACACACTCATACAATCACACACAGCCACACACACACACAACCACACACACACAACCACACACATCTATTGCCCTCACTCTACCTATCTATCTCCCTCACTCTATCTATCGCCCTCACTCTATCTATCGCCCTCACTCAAGCTATCTATCGCCCTCACCCAAGCTATCTATCGCCCTCACTCTATCTATCTATCGCCCTCACTCTATCTATCTATCGCCCTCACTCTATCTATGTATCGCCCTCTCACTCTATCTATCGCCCTCACACTCTATCTATCGCCCTCACACTCTATCTATCACCCTCACTCGAGCTATCGCCCTCACTCGAGCTATCGCCCTCACTCTATCTATCGCCCTCACTCTATCTATCGCCCTCACTCTATATATCGCCCTCACTCTATCTATCTATCACCCTCACTCTATCTATCTATCGCCCTCTCACGCTATCTATCGCCCTCACACTCTATCTATCGCCCTCACACTCTATCTATCGCCCTCACACTCTATCTATCACCCTCACTCGAGCTATCGCCCTCACTCGAGCTATCGCCCTCACTCTATCTATCGCCCTCACTCTATCTATTGCCCTTACTCTTTCTATCTTTCGCCCTCACTCTTTCTATCTATCGCCCTCACTCTATCTATCTCCCTCTCACTCTATCTATCGCCCTCACACTCTATCTATCACCCTCACTCGCTATCTATCGCCCTCACTCTATCTATCTATCACCCTCACTCTATCTATCTATCTCCCTCCCTCTAGCTATCTATCGCCCTCACTCTATCTATGTCACCACCACAGCATCACTCAGGGGCACCACAGCATCACTCAGGGGCACCACAACATCTCTATGCGCTACCACAGCATCACTGAACGCCACAGCATCACTCGTCGCCACCACAACATCACTCAGCGCCACCACAGTATCAATCTGTGCAACCATTCAACAACAACTGGTTCAAATATGTTCTCTCAATGTTTCAAGCTTTATTACAAATGTCACAAAAAGATGTTAATATTTCACTTCTGTTCCTGGATTTTCGTCACAATAAAATACACTGAACATAATCTTCACAAAAGTTATTTACAAAAGTTTAAGCTATTGCCATTTAAATTACAGTAACTTTTATTTAAGTATTAATTAGTTAAAAAAATTAAAAGCCATTGTTATTTGTAATATCAATACATCTAAGTCACGTAAATACAAAACATGTTGCATTACAAATGCTATAGGTATCACATTTGCAAAAGATAAAAGTATTGGCATTGTAAATGACAAAGCTATTAATTTCGCTATTTTCAAAACCAATACATAAATAAACAAGCATTTACAATGCAATGGTTTCGCCTTTTGAAAAGTTTGAGCTATTGGCATTGTAAATGACAATTTTTATTTATGTGTTGGTTTTGAAAATAAATAAATAAATGACATTGTCATTTACAATGCCAATAGCTTAATCTCTCGCAAATGCGAGACCTAAAGCATTTGCAATGCAATAGGTCGCGTATTTACGCGAGTTTGAGCTAATGATATTGCAGATAACAATGCGTTTTATTTATGTTTCAAAAACCAAAACATAAATGAAAGGTCTCTCACACTGCTGTCTCTCACACACTGCTGCCTCTCACACACCATGCTCTCCCACACACCATGCTCTCCCACACACCATGCTCTCCCTAGAAGACTCACACTGCTGCCTCTCACACACCATGCTCTCCCACACACCATGCTCTCCCTAGAAGACTCACACTGCTTTGTGCTGGATAGTGCGAGTTGATAACCTGTAGCTATAGGAACTGGTTACTTCTAGATAGGGAGCAGATGTAGCGATCTGATAGGTTTGCTTGCGCAGTTAATTGTTGGCTACAGAAAACTGTAAGGAGGGGGGATGGAGATGGTATGGCCAGAGTGTATAATCATGGCACTTAAAGTACTGGACAAACTGTGATTGAGTTAGTGTCGACGGGAAGCATGAATCGGGCAGAGCAATTATTTTTGTGCAGAGCGGGACATCACGCAACCCACCCCTGCAAACGACGGGAGGGGGGGGGGCAGGAACGGGAACACGGACAGCGGGAGGGGGGGCAGGAACGGGAACACGGACAGCGGGAGGAGGGGCAGGAACGGGCACACGGACAGCGGGAGGGGGGCGGGAACAGAGAGCGGGACATCGCGCAACCCACCCCTGCAAAGGACACTTCCGAAATGGCGAAAACAAAGCTAAAAAAAAAAAAAAACACGCCCACAGCCGCATGACGTGGGCAAAAGCCTAAAATTCTCGGCAACGCCCAATAATCTTCTCCGGCATTGACGGACAGATCTCTGTTCCAATGGCTAGCCTCCATTTATGGAGCTAGCCAATGGAACAGAGGGGCGGGACTACACACAGCATAATCTAAACAAAAGTTTTCGCCTGCCCAGCTTTCGACAGGCGAAACCTAAAAACTAGCCCCTCCCAAAAAAACAAAAAACATGTGCTGTGTAATACTGTAGGGTGCGTTAGGAGACCAACTAGAGAGCTCAGGCCAAATTACTAGCACCAATGGTAGGTGGGAAACACATGCCCCTCAAAGCGAGCAGATATCCCGTCCTTCCACAAGAGGGGGGGGGGGCAACCAGACAGGACTTTATAGTGAGTACACATACACACAAACATCTTATAGGACAAACGTTGCACAGAGCGCGTGTCATACACAGATGACAAGCAGTCCTCGCTATGAAGAGGCCGTGTGTGTTGGCACATCTCACAACGGAGGCACGTGTCATGCAAAGAGTGGGATAAGTATCGTATGCTGAAGACACAGTTACACTGTGCAGGGAGAGAAGGGTCATCTTGCAGTGCGAACATACATCTATCAGAGTGCTGACTGTGAAAGAAAGATGCTTATACTGAGGATATATATTTATATATACACACACACACACCTCACAGTAAACGCACACACACACCTCATAGTGAGTACACGCACATGCCCCAATGAAGGCGGGTGTACAGTGAGAGCACGTGCGTCTGACAAAGTATCCAAAGTAAAGTGTCCGGGTACATGAACCTCTCACACTGATGGCTCATGGACACCTTTTCGTGATAGCACACATTCATCTGACAAAGGGCACATGTATGTGGAGATCTCACAGTAGTGACACGCATGCAGCTTTTAGTGAGAGCATCTACATCTGACCCAATGTATAATGTACCATGCACCTCTCACCGTGATAGCAGCTATGCACCGTATAATGACAGCACAAGTACACCCGATGTAGCGCACACTGTGAAGTGTCCATGTAGGCGTGCACATCACACAGATGTACACCTTATTATAGTGAGAGAACATGTGATTCTCACAATGAGGACACGTGTGCCCCTTATAATGAGAGCACGCGTGCCTCTCACAGTGAAGGGACCTTACACTGGATGCAGAGGGTCATCTCACAGTATGGGCATGCCAACACCGTACATTGAGAGAACGTGCGCCTTACACAACAAGGGCATATTTATGCACCTTAGCGTGACAACACTTAGATGTGACAGAGGGTGCACTGTGAGGTGCTCACGGATGCGCACTGATTTGCATGTTGCTGGATCTAAACTAGAATGACATGGGGAACAAAAAAACCGATGGATTTAGGCCCAGATCTCTGTACTGGGGTGAATGTTTGACATTGTTCAACATTCTGTCCATCAATCATTTTTCATTTATTTAGCTTTATTTCGAAATGTAAAAACAAATCATAAAAGCACATACAATACAATCGCAAAAACATAAAAGGTAAATTTCAGTCTAAAAATTATAAAGGTACAACAGTACATGAATAAAAACAAATACGTCAATACATTTTATTTTATTAAAAAAATGACGTATGTTAAAAGAGGATTAGATCAATAAGATAAATCAACTGATCATTGGGGGCAGGGGAGTAAGATAAGTTAATTAAGCGTGGAGATAAAGCGATCGCTCGATATATGACCACTTCTGCCCATCCAGTAATTGTTAAGTTCTTTTTGACGAGACGACAGAGCGTAAGATGTTCTGGGATAGAAATCAGTTAGACTCCAAGTGGATATAGGC
Organism: Lissotriton helveticus; assembly: GCF_964261635.1. Classification (NCBI taxonomy): domain Eukaryota; kingdom Metazoa; phylum Chordata; class Amphibia; order Caudata; family Salamandridae; genus Lissotriton; species Lissotriton helveticus. Next base: position 316,042,053 of record NC_136058.1, on the reverse strand, counting down.
CCATCTCCTATCTGTGGCTGTCGAGATTGAAGGTATGGGACAACATGTTCATTCTTAAATTTAACAAGTACCAGGTCACCCATAGTATGTTTTGGGAGGGGTCCTAACCAGCCCACCCTTCTGACGCTTAGTATGGTACCATCAATGTTGGGTGGGAGAGGTCTATTTTTAGATAGCCAGAACACTACCTTGTTTCTTAAATCCTGGTGGCGTTCTTGTTTCCCCAATGGGAGTTCTGGTACACCCGAGAGGACGCACACAATGGGAGCGGCCTCTGGTGGCAAATCTAGATGATTTGTTTTTTTGTGGCGTATTATGACAATTGGCCGCAATTACATTATGAGGTGACATATCTTTGTTTGGCCCTTTTCTAGGCTGGGAACTCCGTGAGATTGTGACTGACTTCGGGGGGTTTATGTTTGTACTGTGCGAGGTTAGTGATTGATTGTGTATGTTCTTGCTTTGTATGTTAGTATTGGGCGGTTCTGTGGGGGCTGGACACAGTAAGTGAGAGGGTCCTGCCTTGGTTCTTAGAACTAGAGAATTTGCCTTAATTGCTTCTTCAACCCCCGAAAGCCTATCCCCTAAACTGGTCATTTTGTCAATTAACAGAGAGATTATTGACTTTATCATGATTTCAAGCGAGGCCAGTAAGGAGGCATTGGTAGATACTTTTAATGTCACACTGCTAGGGGTATTAGGGGATGCGGAAATTGTGGTTGGTAATTGCTGCTTGGCCTGCGTCCCCGTTTGTTTAGGCCCAGCTCTCCTCCTTTTAATAGAGGAGACCTGGGTAGCAACAACGGAGTGTGAGTTTACTATTGGGCGTGTAACAAGGGGAGTACCCTGTGAGATTTGGGTAGGTTGAGGTGAGCAGCTGATCCTAGGGCTAGCCATTGCCATGGGGGAGATAGGAGCTCTAGGTTGACGGTCTCCTGATTCCACAGGAGCATATGTGGATCTACACATGTTATTTAATTCCTCCAGTAATGATATAGGTTGGGATGCTTTGACAGACTGCAGAGACAAACACACACTGGGTGAACTATCCATAGCTGGTGAGCGCTCTATTCTCTCTAATTCGCAGGCTATTGGGAGAACAGAGTTCTTAATGTAATAATCCATTGTTCCCCTAAGCGAATTACTCTGGTTGAATGATTTACTGATGCCCCCCTCACAATTCATGACAGAGTAGCTTATAATAGAGGGCACTGATGCAATATCACCTCCCCAATGAATAGCTCTCCTGATCCGCTACGATGACACTTGGGAGAGACCTGTGTGAAAGTAGGGTTAGTCAAAGGGTGTCTATACCATAGGTCCTTCCCCTTCTTTTCTTAACGCAGATCCAAGAGGGGTGCCCCGGCCCGGCCTCCTCTGGCCTATGATGGCCACAGATGGCCCACCCTCTGCCCGGGCTCCGCCCGGCACCGCCCGCGCGCGTCCGCGACGCGGAGGAAGCTGTCGGGATTTAAGCGCCTCCAGGCGCGCTGGGCAGGAAGTGGGCGTGTTGTCCTCCCAGGGCAGGCTGGGAGCTGTAGTTTCCACCCCGCTCCGCGTCCGAGCGATGTCACCAGCTCGGCGGCGGGGGAAACCACAGCGTCAGGGACCCAGAGATAGTGCAGTGCCCAGGAAAGATCCGGGATAGCAGGTGAGTTTAGAGCCCCCCTCTGTGCACCCACTCCGGGTCAAAAGCGGCTCCCCATCAATCATTCTTTTTGCATTTGTCATCCCAAGGGGACGGGTATGTCCAGTTGTGGGTCTCGTACCCCCCTCTATGCCATACAGAGGCCTGCACTAAGCGCCCTCTTGCGCACACGCAGGCAGAGATCGAGAGACTCACGGATGAAGTGTGAGCGTGAGTGCTTCAAACACAGGACTGTTGTAGGCACTGTCTTGCGCATAAGCAGGCAGAGATCGAGAGACTCGTAGATAAAAGCCTGAGGGGTGAGTTTGACGCGGATCCGTGAAATAGGAAACCCTACTCTCCCTCCGAGGTGCACGTGTTTACATCGCCTCGGTTTGCAAGCTATTGTTAACAGGTCCGTGCACGTTGCCCAGACAATGAGTAATGTTGGTTACATGCCACCCTTTCTAACCAACTTCAATAAACCCCCATTGTCAAAAGGAAACATCAGTGCTTGTCGCTCCAGGCAAAAGGGCCGGGAATGCACGCGTGCCAGCCGTGCCCATGTGGCACAGGATTAGGTGTGCAGTAAAAGAAGAGGGTCAGGGTCAGGCCCAGTCCAAGAGGCAGATTCTTGGGCGCGCCAGACTTGTGAGGGAGAGCTTTTGTACCAGCATCCGGGCCCTGACAGGTCTGTCGAGTCAGCTGGAAGTGAGCTGATATCTCTAGGTCAGGCACGATTACCCGTCCTTCTCTCTGTGCCTGCCGAGTGAAGGGAAAGCGGCTTTAGAGCTCACCACGCTGCTGAGAGCGCTACTACTCCTCAGTGCGGGAGGGGGGGGGGCTGGGGGCTGGGGCAGATCAGGCACCCACCATGGGGGTGCACTGAATGAGTGCTGGATCCGTGTAGCTCCTTGATGCAGGTCGTTGACTTCATTTCAAACCCTTAACAAGTGTTTTGCGCTGTTTTTTCAATATCATATTTAACAGGCACGTCTTTTATATTGGCAAAAAGCGTATAGTAGTGTACAACGTGATGCCCCACGCAGCACGGTAGGCACAGCCTTTGATTAATTCTCCAGAGTCCTGATGAGTCATCTCAGTGCTGCGCTGTCACCTCGAATTCTGCACTACAGCTTCTGATGACATTTGATTTTACACAGAGTTTGGACTAAATGTGAAAAACGTGGGGGCATATTTTACAAGTATCTAAACAGAAACACAAATACAAATACGTGTGTTAAAATGCCATTGAATACTTCTTCCCCGCCACTGCTTTTCAGGGTGACAACCGTCCACCATGTTTATGTTCAGATGTTTCAGACTCACCAGAATCCATCTTTTTGATCTATATGTGCAATTTAAGTATAGTAGAAAGCAGAAAAACAATGAATGCACTTTGTTGTGGTTTGTCAACCTGATTTGTCACGGACAGCGGGAGGGGGGCAGGAAAGGCACGGACAGCGGGAGGGGGCGGGAAAGGCACAGACAGGGGAGGGGGGCGGGAAAGGCACGGACAGTGGGAGGGGGGGCGGGAACGGGCACACGGAGAGCGGGAGGGGGGGCGGCGGGAACGGCCACTCACCTGGACCTGGACTTCCTCCGGCGGCGGTTGGCCGCGGAATGACCAAAAGAAACATGGACGCCCAAAAAAATAAACCCCGCCCACCGCCGCACTGACATCCTAAAAGGGGCTGGATGAGAAAAATTCTCAGGAACGCCCACGAGTCGCCGCACAGAATGACAGATGCCTCTATTTTCCAATGGCTAGCCTCCATTTATGGAGCTAGCCAATGGAAAACAGAGGCGGGACAAGCCCACATACTGGTAAACAAAAGGTTTTCGCCTGCGCCGAAAAGCTGTGCGGCGCAGCTTTCGACGAGGCGAAACCTAAAAATGTGTCATTTACAAGACCAATAGCTCAAACTTTCCTAATGCGAGACCTATTGCATTGCAAATGCTTGTTAACAGGTAAAAGTGACGTACGGGTGGGTGGCGAAGGGGGCTGTTGGACCCAGCCGCACGGCATGGTCCTAACCCTCCCCGCATGGCGGGCCCAGGACGACAACGACCCTCCATCAGACCCCAGGCGGCCCTTGGCCCGACCTTACACGAACCACCAGCGAGAGCAACCCCCCTGACACACCATTGCTCTCCTCCCCTGGAACATGGCGGACCCAGCACATCCCCAACCCTACCGGCCCGACTCCAGCCTGGCCCATCACGTTACGAGCACGAGGCCTCGTCCGACTCCATCTTGGACCACCACGTCCCGAGCACGTGGCCTCGGCCCCGGCCAAGGCCCCAGCGAAGCCCCACATCGAGGCACCAAGATCCCCCCGGGTGGTAGAGTGGCCACTCAACAGATCCTAGAGGAGGGAAGTTCCGATGGTCCTCCAGTCGTCCCCGGACGCCTGGTATCGATCGCCCTCCGGCCTCCCTGGGCGCTGGCTCCACCCCCCTGCTGGGTGTCTGGACACCATCATCCCGGCCCCTCTGACCCCCCAGGCGAGAGGGTCCGGACATCAAAGGACTCCAGTCCTATATCTGGGCCAGCCCCGGAGTAGGACGGCAGTTGTATCCAGGAGTCGAGAGCCCTGCTGACGCTGTCGCGGCTGACCCCGAGAAAAACTCCTTTTCCCTGAAACCTGCAACCATCTTTGGAGCCTGCTGGCGCTGCCGCTGTCCATCTTAGCTGAACCATCTTTGGAGCCTGCTGGCGCTGCCGCGGTCCATCTTAGCTGAACCATCTTTGGAGCCTGCTGGCGCTGCCGCGGTCCCTCTTAGCTGAACCATCTTTGGAGCCTGCTGGCGCTGCCGCGGTCCATCTTAGCCGAACCATCCTTGGAGCCTGCTGGCGCTGCCGCAGTCCATCTTAGCTGAACCATCTTCGGAGCCTGCTGGCGCTGCCGCGGCCCAGATTCGCTGAACCATCTATGGGACCTGCTGGCGCTGCCGCGGCCCATCCTCTCGGAACCCCCCGGCTCGAGGATTGAGAGCTGTGCGCAGGGTATCCCTTCCGTCCTCAGGACAAAGACTATCCCGCTACCCTGTCCCCTATTTACGAGACTTTTCAGATCCCTCGATCTGCCTGTACCTATCGCTGAAGATAACCAACCTTTTATTCTTGATAAAAGCCTAAAGAACTTATCCTCCTGTGTGGTGTCCATTTGTAGTGGTGTGATTACTCTGCTGTACGAACCTAGGAGGGGACCCTCACCCAGGAGGCCTCTCACTCACGCTCGGCTACTCCTCGACGGAGGGGTGGACCTAGGGGTGGTCAGTCAGACATCTTCTGCCTCCCCCGGGACCGCCTTTCTAACAGGGGCTTGTTAATAAGCCCCCTGCTTTTTAGAACTGTGGGCGCTGAGCACCAGCAGGACCCGGCCCACTTAAAGCCCTGACCTGCCTGACGAATATCTGGGGTTGGGATGGACTATCCTGAGAAGTGAGGTCAGATTGTATTTGGGCTAGTGAAGCAGGTCAATATTGGAACATCGGTTGTATTGTCTTTTGTATTGAGAGGAGAGGGCTATTTACGTTCACATTCATCCTACAGATGCTTTTACAAAAAAAACACAGAAAGTATCATAAAGCAGTAAACAAATGTTTTGCAAACTACAAACTAAGGAAACATACAAAACAAAGACACACTTATGAAAAGAGACCGCGGTCCGGGTGACTGGGAACAGGACAAGAACCTCCGCTCAGTGAGAGACCTGGGCTGCATGGTGTAAAGTGATCTGCGTGCAGTGAGAGCTCTTTGTGCAGAGAGACCTCAGGGGTGCGGAGTTCAGTGATCTACCTTCAGTGAGAGCTCTTAACTGTGAACAGAGTCGGAGTGATCTGCATTCAGTGAGAGCTACCCGTGTGCACAGGGAGCTCTTATCTGTGCATCGGTCACTGGTGTTCAGTGAGATTCCTATTAGATGTGATTGTAGTGCACTCAGCTGTGCAGGGTCAGTGATCTGGATTCAGTGAGAGAGGTCACAGCTCTGCAGCTTTCACTCATATTCATTGATGGGCATTTCAGCTGTGCAGGGTTCAGGCACGAGCAGCCAGTGAGAGCTCATGTGCTCTGATGTTTTCAGTGACTTGCAGTCGGTGAGCGTTTGCTCACCTGTGCAGCGATCAGTGAAATGTGCATTGGGTGAGAGATCTCTTACTCGTGCAGCCCACGGTGATGAGCATTCAGTGAGAGACACGATGCTTGTGCAGCATTGAGTACTATGCATTCAGTGAGACACGATGCTTGTGCAGCATTGAGTACTATGCATTCAGTGAGACACGATGCTTGTGCAGCATTGAGTACTATGCATTCACACGATGCGTACTACCACTGCGTCTCTCCAGTTGCCTTGAGGACTCATTGACGATAAAGATGCCTTCTATGGGTTTCCGTAGTGTAGTGGTTATCACGTTCGCCTAACACGCGAAAGGTCCCCGGTTCGAGACCGGGCGGAAACACTTTTCCTTTTAAAAGATTAATCCACAACAGTTATTTCCAATCTGTTTATACATTCAGCTCCTTCTAGGAAAGGCAGACATCGGACGACTCTTTCTGTCCCTTTACAGACAGACAGCAGGACATCCGCTGCCATCCATCACTCACAGGCACTGCACACGCTGCAGGCACTGACACAAGCAGACACCAATGTTTACACAAACACAGGCACGAAATGTACAGACTCTGAACACAGAATCATAAAGCACAAGTGAGCACAAGAGAGGAACCTCAGGGAGACTGAGTTGTGATGGTGGGAGGCTCAGGCACTGGGTTGAGAGAGTTAGGGATTGAGAGACCTGGGCACTGGGTAAGAGAGTGAGAGTGGCCCGTGGCATGTTTTTTTAAACAAATGTGGCCTTGGTGGTAAATATTATATCAGTGACGTCACATCACTTTTTACCTATTGGCTCCAAGTTCGCTTTCAGCATATTACACGTTTCCATTGTTTTTCTCTCAATTAATTCATCAGCATCTGTCTCACAAAAATACAAGTTGTGGCAAAAAATACAAAGTTCTGGAAATAAAAAGTGGGGTCAGATTTGAAATCCCTTTAAAAATATGGAAAATAATACTCCCCCTTGTGGAAACCTACTTGATACATTGTTACAAACACGCTGTCCAGTCACTCGTTGTAAGGATAATAAAATATAAACTAGTAGCAAAGCTCGACACAGTCCCCTTGCAGCACTGACAGGACGTGTGGTTTGGTACAAACTATGGGGGCGTATTTACAATCCTCTTGCTCCACTTTTCCCATGTTAGAAATGACGCAAAAGTGGCGCAATGGCCTTGTAAATAAGCCCCGAGATGTTTGCTTGTGATCAGAGGGCTCTGGAGTTCGTTTTCAATCACTGACACCATAAATGTATTACATGCAGAATGTTGGACGTCACGGCTGCCCACTAGGCAGAAAACAGTGTCTGACTCTTAAATGTAAGTGAAAACTTCTGTACAGGTGTAGTCGTTACTGGTTTAGGAACCCAGGATAACAACAGAGGAAAAGTTATAGCGATCGAAAAAAAAGTAAAAAGCACACCCAAACAAAAAAAATACTCTTCATTTCAAATCTGTTAATAAAAGTGCATACATCTGAATCGCCCGAATAGGGACTTGAACCCTAGACCCTCAGATTAAAAGTCTGATGCTCTACCGACTGAGCTATCCGGGCTCCATGGAAACTCAGTAGCTACCGGTTTTTTTGATTATGTGAATGCTGGTGATGTTATCTCAGGTGCACTTTCTAGCCTTGGGCACCTGGATTTCAACCTCTCTAAACAAACATTGCTCACTCGAGCCCCCCTGAATCCAGCGCCTGGACTCTCACTTTCAGAGTTCCAGGCGCCCCCAGTCTGTTTTCATAAACCGGCCCCCAGTCTGAGACCGCACAGAGGCGCAGGAGGGGTTCAAGTCTCACAACCACAGATTGTATATTGAAGATATTGCCAGAAGCTGAAACACTTAAAAGTGACGCGATGGTGACGTAATCGAAGTAAATCCATGTACAGTGTGCGGGAATCCGCTCAGAGAAAACACTGACCAGGTGACCTCTGACCCAGATGGCTTTAAAAAGGTGTCATGGCTCAAATGTACAACCTTTCTGCACCGTGACAGATTAACAGAACTAACAGGACCCGTCTGTGGCAAACACACCTGTGTGGGCACCTGTTTACAGCACACTGGCACGGGGCAAGGGGCCCAGCACCCCCTCTTAAGTGACCTGCTGGACACTGGTCTAGTGTTCCCAGTCCCCACTATCCTCATCAGCCCCAGAGATGTGTGAGAGCTGAGTCGATGGGTTTATCTCTGAAAAATAAAAGCACCCGTTGAAAAACTCCAACCTTCTCATTAGAATTACGCTTTATGATTGTGGGTTATCAAAACTATTCCTTAATTTCTATATATTTGATGTATTTCTGTAGTTTGAGTATTGTTTTAGTGTAACCTCTTTCAGTCAGTGTCCAGGGCTTCCAATGACCCATCAGTGGGGGGAGGGGGCGTCAACAGACATTAAAAGAGTAATAATAACCACTATGTCACTAAGATGTGTAAAATGTGAACCATTTGTTATCCATGCCTCGAATATTGGGCCCAATATAAAGTAATCAGTGTCATTAAACATGAAATTCTATTTTTAAAAATCCCTCAAAAGCACAATCAATCGAACAGTTTTGAAATAAAAAGTAAAAAAATCTCCCTTCCCTGACGGGGAATCGAACCCGGGCCGCGGCGGACAGAGCGCCAAATCCTAACTGTTGTGTTCTAGTGTATTCACGCCTGTGGCGCAACAGGCGTGCGGCGTAGCCCAACGTGACTAGAGTCAATAAAAGGGGTCCCAGCACGCACGTACGCCAGTTGGCTATGCCGTGCAGACCCAGTAACAGCAATCTGGTGTCCGAGTCTTTATTCACAGTCCCCACGTGCTAGGCCCTCTGGCACTAGAGTTCCCTGTGTAGTGCCCCTCACACAGCATAACACCAGCCACCCCCACGACACAACAGCTGGCGACGAGGGTGGGCGTACCCTCGCTGTGTGCCGTGTTCCATCCATTGGTGCGGCCGCGAGCTCTCTCATCGGCTCGCGGCGCTCGTGCCCTGTGGACCCGCACGCTGTGCGGCAACCTCTGAGGGGACCTGACCTGGTGGTTCCGGTGGTGGCGTCAGTGCTAGGTGAGCCGCTGTGCCCCGCGACCCACTCCGGCCGTGTTTGGCCGCTCCGACCCACTGTATGCCCTATCGCGGGCAGGGCCCCCACAGGGAGAGGCGTTCACAGCCGTGATCCACTGAGCAGGCGAGCCGCGTTCCAAGCCCCGGGCAGCGATCCATTCCAGCAGACCGCTAGTGCACATATCACGCTGCTGGGTGAAGCCGCGTGTGAGGATCCGCGACGCTCCCATGCTCCAGCCATGCCCCCTTCTTGCCGTGCACGCTGCGGGGGGAAAGAAATCGGCACTTTCACACCCCAGGCCCCGGAGACAAGGGGAGGAGAGCGTGTTAGGAAGCCCAGGCAGCCGGAGAGCTGGTGAAATCCCTGGTAGGCAGCCCACCATTCCAAATCTAACTTGGAAGAGCCCCACGTGGTGGGTGAAGGCTCAGAGGTACATACACACCCGGTGGGTGAGAGTACAAAAGGCCAACAATAAGGCACTGCACGAACCTGGGAGGGGTAATCCACGCACAGACCCAGGGGGTCACAAGTACTCATGCCCAGTGGCCTCCAGCGGTCAACAAGCATTGGCACATCCAACTCACAGCCTAACTAGCTACTCTCAAGAGCCAATCACACGGTCGCAACTTCACCTTATCAGACCGAGTATCCGCGCTGCAAACATGGCTACGATACCCCCAATTGAACCATTCCTGGTGGAAGGCTCACCATCGTCATTAGCCCCGAAGTGGAAGGACTGGGTAGACCGACTACTAATATTCTTTGAGGCCACCAAAGTACATAAAGATCAGAAACGCGCCATGGTCCTTCACTTAGGGGGAAAATATGTTCATAATATCGCCAAGACCTTAGTGGAAGTTCCGCCGTAGAATCACCACTCACTCATAAATGCCCTGAATGCGCATTTCGAGCCCATGGCCAACCAGGACTATGAGAGGTTCATATTCAGGCAAGCCAGGCAGCTGCCGGAGGAGTCTATGGACACGTATCACGCCCGGCTGAAGAATCTAGCATCTACATGTGGATTCGCGGACGCCTTTGAAGAGATACGAGGACAGATCATCCAAGGATGCGTGTCTGCCAAACTCAGGAAACGCATTCTCGAAGAGTCCGGCAAACCACTGGCGGACATCCTGACCCTAGGGCGCACCAAAGAACTGTCAAAGGCCTGAGCGGCCCACATGGAGGCTGCCCTCCAAGCGCCGGTAAAAGCTAAACCCGTCAACAAAGTGACAGTGAAATCCCCGACGAAATGGAACAAGAGAAACCAGGGGGCTGCCACAGGGACGTCGCTAAAGACATGCGGATACTGCGGGGGATCACCTCATCCCAAAGCGGAATGTCCAGCAAAAGGAAAACGGTGCTCAGGGTGTGGGCGCTTCAACCATTTCGAGAAGGTCTGCCGCTCTAAGAAATTTCGAAAACCTCGACAGGTAGCGAATGCAGTGCCGGAAGGTGACCCAGGCCAGAGCGACATGGATGATGATGAGGAGGAGGAAAGGACAGTGCACAAGGTACACATGATTGGCACAGCCACCCACCAGGCTAGGCGGTTACCTCAGTGCGGCATCCGAGTTGGCGAACAGGAACTCATGGCCGTGGTAGACACAGGAGCGTATATAACAACAGGGAGGGATTTCGAAGAGGACAATATTTAAAGGGGTCCAGTGTACGCGTCCTATCTTGGGCAGTAACAAAGAAGTGTACAAAGTTCCCCTAAGTGTTAGTGTCACTGGAGGATCTCTCTCTCTCTCTCTCTAGAGTGAAGATGTATAAAGGCGTCAGAGAAGAGTAGTCCCTTGGCGGAACTAGGGATGCCTCATACAACTTACTAGCTACATGACCGCTGTCATTTTGCCAGAAGGTTGTCTCGTCTCATCATCGGCTTCCTGCTCCGTCGTCAGGCCGGCGCTGCAATGCCTGACGGGTAGCACAAAGTGCTACACTCTTGTGGAGATCTTTTGTTCCTGGCCGATGATCGAGTGTGTGTGAGGGGCCTTAGTGAAGGAGTGGTGAGCGTGAGGGGGTGTGAGTGTATTAAAAAAAGGTTAGTGTAGTCTACTAAGACACCTTTATTCATGTAGCTCACTACCTTGTTAAAAGAAGTGAAGGGAGGGGTACCGGGACTCAATAACCATCGGAGTTGGTCTCGTTCCACCCTCGCCTTGGGTCAGGTCGACATGTTTCATGCCCTATCGGCAATTCTTCAGGACCTTAGTCGTGCTCATAAACTCGTATTCAGCCCACTGGGGCTAGGAAGTGCGTGGTATACAACCTGGGGGGTCACAGACAGGAGCCGGTAGGTATCCTGCAAAGGAGTCCACCCCTCAATACTTTAATGTTGGTCCACACAGTCTGTTCTAGTGGGATCTGCACTGTCAGGTCAGTGTCTTTGCAGCACGGGGAATTTTCTACTAGGCACCTAGATCCGCACTCGGGCGTGTCGCTCGGTCCGTAGAACAGCTGGCCAGGAGCGACCATTAATCTCATGGCTGCTGCTCTTCATCAAACGATGGACCCGCCTCCAGTGCTGAGTCCGTCCCCCATCACCGTATTCGCTTATGGACAAGACACACCTCTCAAGATTCGAGGGAAATTCAAGACGTCCATTTCGCATGGAGGTAGATCCATCACCACCAACGTCTTCATGTAGGAGGATGGGCAAGGCATGCTGCTGGAATGCCGAGCAGCGGAGGACCTGGGAGTCGTTACATTTGCTTTTGGTGTGCACCAGGAATCTATCCTGCAACTCATAACCAAATTCTCAGATGTGTTCAAGGGCATCGGGAGGTTCACAGGGAAGAAAGTACACCTCCACATCGACCAGACTGTCCAGCCGGTGGCCCTAAGGCATTGTCGCATTGCATTCCATCTAAGGCCGCTAGTCGAAGAAGAACTTAAGAAGCTGGAAGCAGCCGGAATAATAGAAAAAGTAACCGGCCCCACGCCCTGGGTCTCACCCATAGTGGTCACGAGAAAACCTAAGCAGCCAGGAGCCGTGAGGATCTGTGTTGACATGCGACTTCCCAACGTCGCCATCAAGCCGGAGCGCCATATAACACCTACTATCGACGACCTCATAGGAGAAATGGCCGGAGCCAGCTGGTTCTCCAAACTAGACCTGCGGTCCGGCTACCACCAACTGGTGCTTGATGAAGAGTCATGCAACATCACGACCTTCTCAACCCACGTGGGTCTCCGAAGGTACACTCGTCTCAGTTTTGGCGTTTCCAGTGCGGCAGAAGTATTTCAAAATGTCATACAGGAGCTAATCGCTGACATACCTGGCGTGATTAATGTCAGTGATGACATCATGATACACGCTCGAACCATCCCGGAGCACAACAACTGACTGGCTCAGGTGTTTCGGAGACTGAGGGAAGCTGGCCTCACCCTACACAGGGAGAAATGCGAGTACTTGAAATGAAAACTACAATTCTTCGGATACACCTTCTCAGCCGAGGGTGTCAACCCGGATCCAGACAAGGTAAAATACATCAAAGAAGCCGCGCCTCCCACCACAGTCACGGAAGTCCGGAGTTTCCTTGGGATGGTGAATTACTGTGGGAGATTCATCCGTGATCTTGCTAACCTAACACTACCACTGAGAGAACTCACCAAAGACGCCACGCCCTGGAGATAGGGTCCTGAGCAGGCTAAAGCGTTCCGAGAAATCAAGGGAGCGTTGTCAGATGCCACGACTCTGGCCTTCTTTGAGCCCAGGAAGTTAACACTAGTGGCTGTAGATGCTGGCCCGGTGGGGCTCGGAGCTGTCCTGATGCAAAGGCTGAGAGCGGATGAAGACTGGACCCCGGTGGCGTTCACCAGCCGCTCACTTACGGAAACTGAACAAAGATACTCCCAGATTCATTGGGGGTGTCGACACTTCCACCTGTATGTATACGGGAAACCCTTCGTAGTGGCCACGGATCACAAGCCATTGGTTGCCCTGTTCTCGGGGACATCCATGAAGCCCCCACCCCACATTGAGAAATGGATGCTCCAACTCCAAGACTATAACTGCAGAGTGGAGTACCAGCCTGGGTCTAGAAACCCGGCGGATTACCTGTCACGACACCCGCGGGCTGCCACTCGAGAGGAAATGGAGGATGCGGCAGACACCAAAGCATACGTGCGATGTGTCACAGCTCGATCTTGTCCAATGCCAATGTCTCTGGAGATCATCGCAGAAGCAACCCGGAAGTATGAGAGCCTGGAAAGAGCCAGAATGGCGCTTCAGAGTGGAAATTGGCACAAGGCCAAAGAAGAATGGTAAATACTGACCCCTGATGCGCAACGGGTCATGGATAGTCTTCACCATGTAAGAGAAGAACTTAATGAAGATGACACGGGATGTCTGCTGCGAGGTCACTGGCTGGTGATACCATCATCCTTAACTGCTCAAGTAGTGCAATTAGCCCATGTGGGCCATCAGGGGATGGTCAAAACAAAATCCAGATTGAGAACAAAAGTGTGGTTCCCCCTGATGGACGACCTCGTGGAGGCCACGGTGAGATCCTGTGCGGCCTGCCAAGTCACTGGAGAGCACCAGTCATAGTGGAACTCCGGCCGAAACATCCCTTGGAGTGTGTCAGCGTGGACTTCGGCAGTCTCCCTGATGGACAGCACACCATGGTGGCCATTGACGACCACTCTAAGTATCCGGAAGTATAAATAATATCCACCACGAGTGCCACTGAAGTAATTCCCAAACTAGAGAAGATCATGGCGGCGCATGGCCTGATGAAATAATTGCGAACAGACAATGGCCCTCCTTTTCAAGGACAAGAACTTGCCAACTACCTCAGCGCCCTGGGGATTCAACATCGCCGAATAACCTCCCGATGGCCACAAGCCAATGGAGAAGTGGAAAGATTCATGCGAACAATCAATAAAGTAATCCGGATTGCTCATGATAAAGGACAGTCTCTAGAAATGGCAATCTTCACGTTTTTGAGGAGCTATCGACAGACACCACACACAACCACTGGTGTTGCTCCGGGACATGTTCTCATGGGGCGGGTGGTTTCTGACTCCTTTCTCCATCATCCCCAGTGGCAACTAGAGCCCTCTAATGAGTGCCGGGTCGAAGCAAGACGTCGGAAATCCTATGCCCAAGTCAGCCAGCACAGGAGAGCCCGAGCGCCCCAGATTGCTAGAGGAGATCTAGTTCTACTCAAGAATCGAGTCTCCAGTGGGAAGTTCAGGCTGCCATATGAGACTAGGCCATTGAAAGTGGTCAGTGTGAAAGGAACCCGAGTCATTGCGGCCAGGGGCCGAGAAACCGTGACTCGTAATGTGTCCCACTTTAAGCCCTATCACCCCGAAGCGGTTGCCGACCTCACGCCCAGATCTCCAGAGAGCGTAGAGCCAATGAGCCCGGCCCCAGCTGATTCTCTGGCAAACCAAAATCGCTCATATGATGAAGGACTTCCGGACTCGACACCCGGAGAGGGCCTCCATCCGGAAGAAGCCGAAGGCACCAACCGGGAACAGAATGGAAGCAATCCTGAGGCCCGCAGCTGCGAATCGCCAGCCCCGGCTGGGGCTGGTGTCACTCCGAGCCGAGGGACATCTCAATATCGACTGAGAAGAAACCCGGAGCCGTCCTGTCGCCTCCGAGATCATTTCACGTAAGACTGTTCCACCGCATGGTTTTTTAGGTCTCGCCTGTCGATGCGCATGCGCATCGAGCAAGCGAGACTATAGGGGCTCATCCAGACTTTATCTAACTTGCAAGGAATCGTGGCGATTCCTTGCAGTGCCCGTGACTTTTAAGCTCAATGCGCATGTGCATTGAGCTTAAAAGCGCGTGCACAGCCGCCCGCATTCCTCCGACACCTTTGAAGTGAAGCTTAGCTTCACTTCAAAGGCCCGGCTTGTTCACACCCACATGCCGCTCTGCCCCGCTCCGCCCCCTCCCCTGAGTCATCCTGCCTGCCCCTTCCCGCCGTGTCGCATTTCTCCTCCCCCCTCCCCTCTCTTCCCTCCGTCTTGTTCTTCTTGCTCACTTGTCACTCTTTGCCCCTTACTTCTATCCCTTCCTTTCTATTCCCTCTCTGAACCTCCTTCTATGCCCATCTCCTGTTCCTTTCTTTTCTCCAACATTTGCCACGTCTGCTTTCCTCGTCTCCCCACACGTTTGCCTCCCTTTACCTCTGTTTCCTTAGCTCCTCGTTTCTCCCGCCTACTCTCACATCTTTCTCTTTTCTTTCTACCCTCTCGCCCCCACTTCTCTTCGTGCTCATCTGTTCTCCACACATTTCTCTCACTTAATTCTTCCTGCCTCAACTCTCCGCCTCCCGCCCCCTCCCCCTAGTTTTTTATTTTTTAATTAATTTCCTGCTGAAAGCCTGACGAGCGGTACATTTCCCGTCCCTTGAGCCGTCAGACCTCGATGTGCCGCCAATCATCTACTTAGCATCTGCATCGTTAGAAGTCATCCTGGCCACTTGCAAGCACCCTGGCAGCCTACTCTGGCGTGGGGGAGGGGCGCCTGCTCTCATAGGAAAGCTGGCAAACAACCCAAGTGTAACTAGCGATAGCAGGAGCCAATTAAGATCAAAGCTGATATATGCAGCAATAAGCCTTCATCCCTTTAATATTCAACATTCTTTTTCACTTTGACACAGATCAAGAGGTGTTAATGCATATTCTTTCAAATGAGTCGAGCAGTGCTTTAAAGTGACAAAACTGTTATTTGTTCTTTCACAATCAATTAGTATCATGGTTCAGCCTACTCTGAATTGCTCTACAGCTGGGGTGAAACATGCATCCTTGTCGCTGCAGTGCCACAGTCTATTCGAGGCTATGTTCTGCTGCAGAATAGCTCGAAGGGGCCTATAAACAATAGACCGAGCACACCCTTGGAGGAGCACGCGGGGGTGCAGACATTTTGTTCAGTTCATAAACGATCTGACAGATGCTTGCAGGTATGCAGTCATTTTTAGCAGGAGTAAAACAATTAAAAATGTGCTTCGGGGTTTGAGGCGCTCCCATTTGCATCTGACAAAATGCATTTCTCCAAGCAGACAAAATGTCCTAATGTTAACACGTTCCGAACTGTGAATTCATTATTGAACAAGCAGGCTCTGAGCAGCAGATGCGAATGTAACGCTAGCCAATTCGAAGTAACAACACATCTTGTGACGATGGTGTGTTCGTGTGGAAAAGCACCCACGAGAACTCGTTATCCCTGCTATATAAAGAGGTCAGTTAGCAGTGATTGACTCTTTTCCAGGGTACTGGGTACTCGGCTATGTCACTGTATTCTTTTCTGTTGCACCTCTGTTGCAGTGGTGGACTGGGAGGAAACAGCAGCCCAGGAAATGTGTTTTTATCAGACCTATTGCATACCCAGAGAATGTAGGGAACGAGTCTGCCATCTACAGGCACCCTCACAACCCTCTCACCCTCACTCACTCTCACAACCCTCTCACCCTCACTCACTCTCACCCCCTCACTCACCTCACTCACTCTCACCCCTCACTCACCCCCTCACCTTCACTCACCCCCTCACTCACCCCCTCACCCCCTCACTCACCCCCCTCACCCCCTCACCCCCTCACTCACCCCCTCACCCTCACTCACCCTCTCACCCACCCTCTCACCCACCCTCTCACCCACCCCCTCACACGCCCTCACCCCCTCACACCGCCACCCCCCCACTCAGAATGCACACCCCCTCACCCTCACACGCCCTCACCCACTCACACCGCCACACTCCCTTAGAATGCACACCCCCTCACCCACCGCCTCACTCCCCCTCACCCCCCTCACCCTCTCCCTCACACCGCCACACCCCCTCAGAGCCCTCACTCTCACTCACCCTCACTCACTCACCCCTCACCCTCACTCACTCACCCTCACTCACCCTCACTCACCCTCACAACCCTCTCACCCTCACTCACTCTCACAACCCTCTCACCCTCACTCACTCTCACACCCTCACTCACCTGACTCACTCTCACCCCCTCACTCACCCCCTCACCCTCACTCACCCCCTCACTCACCCCCTCCCTCACCTCCTCACTCACCCCCTCACCCTCACCCACCCTCTCACCCACCCTCTCACCCTCACACACACCCACCCTCTCACCCTTACACACACCCTCACACGCCCTCACCCCCTCACACCGCCACACACCCTCAGAATGCACACCCCCTCACCCTCACACGCCCTCACCCCCTCACACCGCCACACACCCTCAGAATGCACACCCCCTCACCCTCACACACCCCCTCCCTCCCCCTCACCCTCACACTCCTCACCCTCTCCCTCACACCGCCACACCCCCTCACACCCCCTCACTCTCACACCCCCTCGCTCTCACACCCCCTCACTCTCACTCCCCCTCACTCTCACTCCCTCTCACTCTCACTCCCCCTCACTCTCACTCCCCCTCACCCTCACTCCCCCTCACCCTCACCCCCCTCACCCACACACCCCCTCACCCTCACACCCCTCACCCTCACACCCCCTCACCCTCACACACCCTCCCCCTCCCACCCCCTCACCCACACACCCCCTCACCCACACACCTCCTCACCCACACACCCCCTCACCCACACACCCCCTCACCCTCACACCCCCTCACCCACACACCCCCTCACTCACACCCCCTCACCCTCACACCCTCACACCCCCTCACCCTCACACCCCCACACCCCCTCAGACCCCCTCACCCTCACACCCCCTCACCCTCACACACCCTCACACACCCTCACACACCCTCACACACCCTCACACACCCTCACACACCCTCACCCTCCCTCACCCCTGCACGCCTCTCACCCCTGCACGCCTCTCACCCCTGCACGCCTCTCACCCCTGCACGCCTCACACTGCTGCACGCCTCACACTGCTGCACGCCTCACACTGCTGCATGCCTCACACTGCTGCACGCCTCACACTGCTGCACCCCGCACACTGCTGCACGCCGCACAACACCACCATATCACTCTGGGACGGCGCCACATCACTCTGGGACGGCACATCCACCGCCACCACCACATCCACCGCCACATCCACCACATCCACCACCACTACATCCACCACCCCATCCACCACCACCACCCCATCCACCACCACCACCGCATCCACCACCACCACCACATCCACCATCAACACATCCACCGCATCCACCACCACATCCACCATCACCACCACATCCACCACCACATCCACCACCACATCCACCACCACCTCCACATCCACCATGACATCCACCGCCACATTCACCACCGCATCCACCACTGCATCCACCACCACATCCACCACCACCACATCCACCGCATCCACCACCACATCAACCACACCCACCACCACCACATCCACCACCATATCCACCACATCCACCACCACATCCACCGCATCCACCACCACCACATCCACCACATCCTCCACCTCCGCATCCACCACCACATCCACCACCACATCCACCACCACATCCACCACCAACACATCCACCACATCCACCACCACATCCCACCACATCCACCGCATCCACATCCACCACCACATCCACCACCACATCCACCACCACATCCACCACCACATCCACCACCACCACATCCACCGAATCCACCACCACATCCACCACCACATCCACCATCACCTCCACATTCAATCGCTGACACACACAGCACGTTCCCATCTAATTGTGTGTATACAGTACAACATATTATATCCTATGTCTTCATTAACAATATAGTGTATCTGTACTGAATATATATCCAGCATTTCAGACTGCATTTCAGAGCTTTTAAAAATGTTTATGGCTTTTTTTTTTTGAAATTCTTTAGCATTGGCTACAGGAAACAAAAATGCTAAAGATTTACAAAAAAAACCCATAAACAATTCTAAAAGCACTAACTCTAATGCTGCGAGACCTATTGCATTTTCAATGCTTGTTTGTAATGTGAACCCCTTGCCCAGAGAGTGGGTTTGAGAGACTGAGACTGTCTGTCAGTAATAATTCGTTTTCAATATTCATTTTTGTTTTGTGGTTGGAGAGGATTGTTGTGTTCTAGTGTATTCATGCCTGTGGCGCAACAGGCGTGCGGCGTAGCCCCACGTGACTAGACCAATAAAAGGGGTCCCAGCACGCACGTACGCCAGTTGGCTACGCCGTGCAGACCCAGTAACAGCAATCTGGTGTCCGAGTCTTTATTCACAGTCCCCACGTGCTAGGCCCCCTGGCACTAGAGTTCCCTGTGTAGTGCCCCTCACAGCATAACACCAGCCACCCCCACGACACAACACCTAACCACTAGACCACCAGGGAGCGCTTGTGAGCCTCTACTCTTCAGCCCTTAATGACTACAAAATTACAGCAGGCGCATTTTGCATTGAGGCGCTATTTATATTCACATTCATCCTACCGATGCTTTTACAGAAAACCCAAAACACAGGAAAGTATCATATAGAAGTTAAAAAACTGTCTTGCAGACTACAACCTAAGGAAGCGGACAAAACAAAGACGCACTTAGAAGAGAGACCGAGGCCTGAGTGACAGGGAAAGGACCAAGGATCTCCATTCAGTGAGAGCTACACGTGTGCACAAGGAGCTTTTATCTGTGCATCGGTCACTGGTGTTCAGTGAGATTCCTATTAGATGTGAGTGTAGTGCACTCAGCTGTGCAGGGTCAGTGATCTGGATTCAGTGAGAGGTCACAGCTGTGCAGCCTTCACTCGCACATATTCATTGATGGGTATTTCAGCTGTGCAGGGTTCAGGCACGAGCAGCCAGTGAGAGCTCACGTGCTCTGATGTTTTCAGTGACTTGCATTCAGTGAGAGTCTGCTCACCTGTGCAGCGATCAGTGAAATGTGCATAGAGTGAGAGATCTCCTACTCGTGCAGCCCACGGTGATGAGCAGTCAGTGAGAGGCGATGCTTGTGCAGCATTGAGTACTATGCATTCAGTGAGAGACGCGATGCTTGTGCAGCATTGAGTACTATGCATTCAGTGAGACGTGATGCTTGTGCAGCATTGAGTACTGTGCATTCAGTGAGACGCGATGCTTTTGCAGCATTGAGTACTGTGCACTCAGCGAGAGGCGATTCTTGTGCAGCATTGAGTACTGTGCATTCAGTGAGAAGCGATGCTTGTGCAGCATTGAGTACTGTGCATTCAGTGAGAGAACTTTAGAGAAGCTTCCATACCTCTGTCTCTCCTGCTGCCTCTAGGGCTCTCTTCTTATTGGAGCTAAAGGTGCCTCGTTGCACCTCCCATGAGTTTCCGTAGTGTAGTGGTTATCACGTTCGCCTAACACGCGCAAGGTCCCCGGTTCGAGACCGGGCGGAAACACTTTTTTTTTCCTTCTAAAAAAGTAACTCACAACAGTTCATTCTTGTATTGTTTTATTATGTTTTATTATGACCATTCAATCTAGGGCTGAAAGCGTAAGAGCGCCAAAGTTCGACGCTCTTTCCTTTCCAATGTCCCTATACATTCAGCTTCTTCAAAGACATCGGACTCTTTCTGTCCCTTTACAGACAGACAGCAGGACAGCCACTGCCATCCATCACTCACAGGCACTGCACACGCTGCAGGCGCTGACACAGGCAGACACCAATGTTTACACAAATACAGGCACTAAATGTACAGACTCTGAACATAGAGGGAGACCCAGGAGTGAGTTAAGAGGGAGAGACTCAGGCACCAGGAGTGAGTTAAGAGGGAGAGACTCAGGCACCAGGAGTGAGTTAAGAGAGAGTGAGACTCAGGCACCAGGAGTGAGTTAAGAGAGAGTGAGACTCAGGCACCAGGAGTGAGTTAAGAGAGAGTGAGAGACTCAGGCACCAGGAGTGAGTTAAGAGAGTGAGAGAGTGTGAGATTTAGGCAGCAGGAGTGAGTTAAGAGAGAGAGACTCAGGCATCAGGAGTGAGTTAAGAGAGAGAGACTCAGGCACCAGGAGTGAGCTAAGAGAGAGTGAGACTCAGGCACCAGGAGTGAGTTAAGAGAGAGAGTGAGACTCAGGCTCCAGGAGTGAGTTAAGAGAGAGAGTGAGACTCAGGCTCCAGGAGTGAGTTAAGAGAGAGAGTGAGACTCAGGCACCAGGAGTGAGTTAAGAGAGAGTGAGAGACTCAGGCATCAGAGTGAGTTAAGAGCGTGAGAGAGTGTGAGACTCAGGCAGCAGGAGTGAGTTAAGAGAGAGTGAGACTCAGGTACTGGGAGTGAGTTAATAGAGAGTGAGACTCAGGCAGCAGGAGTGAGTTAAGAGAGTGAGAGAGTGTGAGACTCAGGCAGCAGGAGTGAGTTAAGAGAGTGAGAGAGTGTGAGACTCAGGCAGCAGGAGTGAGTTAAGAGAGAGTGAGACTCAGGCACTGGGAGTGAGTTAAGAGAGAGTGAGACTCAGGCACCAGGAGTGAGTTAAGAGAGAGTGAGACTCAGGCACCAGGAGTGAGTTAAGAGAGAGTGAGAGACTCAGGCACCAGGAGTGAGTTAAGAAAGAGTGAGAGACTCGGGCACTGGGAGTGAGTTAAGAGAGAGTGAGAGACTCGGGCACTGGGAGTGAGTTAAGAGAGAGTGATAGAATCAGGCACCAGGAGTGAGTCAAGAGAGAGTGAGAGACTCGGGCACCTGGAGTGAGTTAAGAGAGAGTGAGAGTGGCCCATTGCATGTTTAAACAATAACACATTTGGCTTTGGTGGTGAATATAATACTCATAAGGGCACATCACTTTTTACCTTTTGGCTCTCAATTTGCTTTCAGCAAATTACACATTCCACTATTTTTCTCTCAATTCATTCAGTTGCATCTGTGTAACACAAACAAGTTGTGGCAAAAAATTAAAAGCTATGAAAAAAAGTGGGGTCAGATTTGACATCCCTCTAAATATATGGAAAATAATTCTCCCCTCCCTTGTGGAAACCTACTTGATACATTGCTACAAACAGTATATCAGGTGTTCCACCGAAAAGCGAGCAGACACTCGTTGTAACTAAGGATAATCTATACTACTATTATAAAGAGAGAACTGTGGGGCATATTACCAACGTTAAGCGATATTTATCGCTAACGATGCTTAGCAACGAATTTTTTACCGCTAAGCATCGTCAGAAATTATCGCAGATAAACCTTGCTATTATCAAGGTTTATCGCAAATGCGATAAAAAACGTCCGCAATGCATGAATATCGTTGAAAAGTCAGCGATATTCATGCATTACCAAGCTAATGCTCTTAGCCATGTTATCCACCTCCCATTGGATAACATGGCTAAGAACTGCTCAGGGCAGGTGTTAGTTTTTGGAGATATTCGCGCTTAGCGTGAATATCTCCAAAAGTTGCTAATAGGAGATAGCGATGTTAGCGACTGTTTCCAGTCGCTAACATCTTGGCACACTCACTTTGCATGTCATTAGTGATAAATATCACTGACATGCAAAGTGGGGCCCAAGATGGTCGCTATCTCCTACTAGCGGTCTCTAACTGGTGTTAGCGACAGCTAGGTAATAGGGAGATAATTTTATCTCCGCTTTCTTGGCTTTTAAAGCCAAAAAAGCGGAGATAAACCCCCTTGATAATATGCCCCTGTGTCCTTAGAGCCAGGTAAACTCGAAAAGTACACCACCAATCACAACACCCAATACAGCGTTGGAAAGGGGAGGTCCAGGAGATGGACATAGGCTATACATTTGGGCAACATATACATTACAAAGTGAAAACAATATTCGGGGTAAAGTAGTTCCTTTTGGGCGTTCTTCTGTTGTTAGGGAGTAGCATGGGCGTGTCAAACTAAACCTGTGGGCGGCAACATTGGCAGAGGGGCATGGCACATACAACGTCACTCGCTTCCAGGGGCTGCGAGCTTCAGGCACACAGAGCGCAGCAGGCACACACAAAACACCGCAAGTTCAGTAACACAGAAACTCGCTGCATGAAGACAAAAACTCGCTGCAACATTGAAGCAGGCGTGGGCGGGTGTAACTTACTGAGGGAGGTGACATAAACAGCGTGGGCGGGGGTTTGAGGGACGTCGCATGTGTAAGTAAACGGAAAAAACATTCACATATGCCATGAATGGAGAAGTTGATGTGTATTCACTTCAGGCAGACACATTCGGCGCATCAGTTCTGTAACTATGCCTCATAAGGGGCTTGGCTTCCATCAACGGCGCGGCTTCCATCAACAAGACGCGTTATGTAAGAACGCTACATTCATGGCCCGCCTATTGCTATTACATACGTCACAGCCTTCACGACACCACGCAAAGGGTTCCCTAAGGAAAACAGACACAGACTCGACGCTCCTGCTGCTCCTGCTGCTGGCCACTCTGCTGAGCGTCTCCTGCAGCGGTGCTGCCCCCAGCCCCCTTCTGCCCCGGACAACGTCGGGACGGGCTGCTAGTAAAATATAAACTGGTGTCAAAGCTCGACACAGTCCTGTTGGACCCGGCCTCGTGGTGTGGTCCCACTCCTCCCGCATGGCGGGCCCTGGATGGCATCGACCCCTGACCTCCCCCCTGAAGCTACCCTCTCCAAACTTCAACGAGAGCCGCCACTCCTGGCGACCCCCGGCTTCCCCCCTCAGGAACACGGCGACCCCTACTCGCCCCACTCTGCGGGTACGGCCCCTACACCGGGCCGCCATCTCAGGCCCCGACTTCATCTTGGGCCCTCCACGTCCGGACCACGTGGCCTCGGCCCGACCTCGGCCGCGGCCCCAGGGAAGCCCCGACATCGAGGCACCAAGATCCGACCAGGTGGTAAAGCGGCCACTTGACGGATCAAGGAGGAGGGGAGTTTCGATGGCCCTCCAGCCGTCCCCAGACGCCTGGTTTCGATCGCCCTCCGGTCTCCTTGGGCGCTGGCTCCACCCCCCTGCTGGGTGTCTGGACACTCTCATCCTGGCCCCTCTGACCCCCAGGCGCGAGGGTCCGGACCTCAAAGGACTCCAGACCTATATCTGGGGCAGCTCTGGAATGGGTCGGTAGTTATATCCTGGAGTCGAGAGCCCGGTTGATTGAATCACGGCTGACCCTGAGAAGAACTCGCTTCTTTGAACCCTAGGACCTCGGAGCCCTGCTGACACTGTCGCGGCCTGACCTCGCTGAACCATCCTCGGAGCTCTGCTGACGCTGTCGCGGCCCGACCTCGCTGAACCATCCTCGGAGCCCTGCTGACGCTGTCGCGGCCCGACCTCGCTGAACCATCCTCGGAGCCCTGCTGACGCTGTCGCGGCCCGACCTCACTGAACCATCTTCGGAGCCCTGCTGACGACGTCGCGGCTCGACCTTGCGGAACCCCCCAGCTCGAGCATTGAGAGCTGTGCGTAGGGTATGGCTGGTACTAAGACTGGTACTAAGACTGTCCCGCTACCCCCCTTTCCACAGTTACCGAGACATTAAGGATCCCTCGATCCGTTTGTACATATTGCTGAGAGAACCTACCTTTATTGCTGATAAAGACTCTAAGAATCTACCCTCTTGTGTGGTGTCCCTTTGTAGTGGTGTGATTGCTCGACTGTTACGATTCTAGGAGAGGAGCCTCGCCAAGGAGGCCCCTCGACGGCGCTCGGCCAACTCCAGGAGGAGAGGTGGGTCTCGGGGTGGTCAGTCAGACAGCTTCTGCCTCCCCTGGGAACGCCTTTCTAACAAGTCCACTAAGTTGCAGCACTGGCAGGACGTGTGGTTTGGTATAAATTAGATGTTTGCTTGTGATCAGAGGGCTCTGGCGTTCGTTTTCAATCACTGAGACCATAAATGTATTGAATGCAGAATGTTGGATGTCAGAGTTGGCCGCGTGGGCAGAAAACAGCGATTGATTAAAAATGCAATTGAAAACTTCTATAATAGGTGGAGTCGCTACTGGTTTTAAGAAACCCGGATGACAACAGAGGAAAAGTTAGAGCAATCAAAATAAAAGTGTAAAGAGCAAAATCATGTTCTTTTTCAAACCTGAATTTCAAATCAGAAAAAAACTTTTTCGGCCTGAATAGGGACTTGAACCCTAGACTCTCAGATTAAAAGTCTGATGCTCTACCGACTGAGCTATCCGGGCTTCTGTGAAGGTGTTAAGGGCACTGGTCTTAGTGTTGACATGTGCATGTGATCTTAAGCGTGCCTCCTAGCTTTGAGCCAAGCGAAATTTCATCATCATAAACAAACATTGCACACTCTAGCCCCACTGAAGCCAGCGCCTGGACTCTCATTTTAACAAGCATTTACAATGCAATGGTCTCGGCTTTGTTAAAGTTAGAGCTATTGGCATTGCAAATGGCATTTTTTTCATTTTTTTTAACAGAAATAAATGGTATTGTCATTTACAATGGCAATAGGTGAGCATTAGAGAGTAGTAGAGAGTATTAGCGGACACAGAGACGCACACACACACAGACACACACACACAGAGAGCCACACACACACACACAAACACACACACACACAGACATAGCCACACACACACACACAGACAGAGCCACACACACACACACACACAGACAGAGCCATGCACACATACACAGACAGAGCCACACACACACACAGACAGAGCCACACACAGGCAGACAGAGCCACACACAGAGCCACACACAGAGCCACACACAGACAGACAGAGCCGCACACAGAGCCACACAAGTGTGGAAAATGGATATTTTTCGTTATTTATGTCCCATTATACACCCTCTCTTTCACGTCTCAAGCTCATCATGATGGTAACTAGAAAAACCCGGGCACATAAACGTAAGGTTGCACACAACACATTTCTTCCTCTAACTGCAACTATACATTCTTATGGCCAAACCGATTCCAAGAAACAAGCCCCTGTTGTAACCACACACTCTTATGGTCAGGCCGATTCCGATAAATAAGCCCCTGTTTGCCAAGACACGACAACCAATTCTGAAAAACCAGCTCCTGTTTGCTAAGACATGACACCAGACATCCTGTCACGACCATTTCTCTCTCTTATCTAAGGAACCAGCCTAGGGTTATTTCCCAACACTCTGCCTCTGCCGTGACTTCCCCACGATCATGACACAGTTACGTCGCTTCTGCCATGACTTCTGTATGATTACAACACAAGTAACTGAAATTTGCTCAAGGGAAGCTCCTTCCTCTTTTCTATGTCCAGAAATGTATAAATACTATGTTTTCTTTGATTAAAGTAGAGACTATTCCCGAGCAGGCGCGGTGCGTCCATTGGGGCGTAGGGGCGTAGCACAACTAAGCCCCATGGACCCACCGCGCCGTCACGTCGTCACTGAAATAAAAATAAAAATATAGCATGATCGCGCTACCTGCCGGCCGGGAATCCGGGAGACACCCGACTTTTCCGGAGTGCGCAGGGGGGGTGGGGGGAGGCTGGGCCTGCTGCAGCTTGAGTGACAGTCCACTCAGCTGCAGCAGTACTGCGCAAGTGAATGTTTGGGCACAAGCTATCCCGAGCATGCGCAGATAGTTTCCTGCTGAAGTCTCCCTTAGAGAGAGGACAAGGGGGTGGGCCGCAGCCCCAGGGTTATAAAGGGCGACTGGGCGAGCAGTCATGGTGCCCCTAGCCAATCCTGGCGCTGCATGCAGCGCCAGGATTGGCTGGTCCAGTGGTCCATGTGCAGGCCAATCATTGTGTGACTTTGCGCCATCCGCTACCGTAACATACATTAAGTACATATGTCACACTGTGACACAGTGTGGATCATGAAATAATTTCCGTAGCGGCAAGTGCCCCTTTGCACAAAAGATATGAAGACATACGTCAGCAGTACTTTCTCCTATCTCGGCATGAATTCGCGCAGAAATCTTTTTTGAAAATGT
Organism: Lissotriton helveticus; assembly: GCF_964261635.1. Taxonomy (NCBI): domain Eukaryota; kingdom Metazoa; phylum Chordata; class Amphibia; order Caudata; family Salamandridae; genus Lissotriton; species Lissotriton helveticus. The sequence goes on along the minus strand of NC_136058.1, from coordinate 316,015,498 downwards.
ACTCTTTAAGACCAATTCCTAAAATCCAGTCCAAGGGAAGGTTCCCTACATGGCTCTGCAAGTGTGCACCTCCTACTCTGAATAACCCAAAATGTGAGCCTCTGGTATTTTTGACCCGTTTTTGGCCTTGACGTGCACAGCAACCATGATCATGTTTAGGGCTGCTATTGTGATGCATTGCAATCCAGAACGGTCGGGTCCAGAGTAGCACACCATGTGCACTTTCCATTTCAAGCGTGACCACTGTCTGCTCACTGGATGTCCATAAGTTAACAATTGCTGCAGTGCTCAATTGTAAGCTGGAGGGCAAGCCTTTTTTCTACTACTGGTTGGGGGCAAGTCGTTCATGCCTGTGTCTGTTAAGTCTTTGACAACGAGGTACTTGGTTGCTTCGAGTGTGCCTGGGTACCACATCTGCTTACGGGGCAGCATGTGCATAGCAGGATGTATTGAGATCGTGTGTGTGTGTGGGGGGGAGGGAGAGGGGGGTTCGCTTCTGCCTCCCAAGCAGCATCAGACGCTGCCCTCTTCAGTGACTATCAGCGCATTACAAAATGGTGTCGAATAAATACATGTTTTAAAAACAATTAATATTAATAATGTATCATTGGTGCTGGAGTACAAGGTTCGAGACTGGTATTGAACACTGACAAGCTGTGTGCAAGTTATATGGTCATAAAAATACATGAATGATGGATGCAGGGTGGGTGCATTAATGATTGTTGGTTGGGTGGATGGGTGGATGGATGCATGCATGATGGGTGGATGGATGGGTGGATGCATGAATGAATGATGTATGGATGCAGGATGGGTGGATGGATGGGTGGATGCATGAATGATGTATGGATGCATGCATGATGGGTGGACGCATGATGGATGGGTGGGTGGATGGATGGGTGGGTTGATGGATGGGTGGATGGATGGATGGATGGGTGGATGGATGGGTGGATGCATGAATGAATGATGGATGCAGGATGGGTGGATGAGTGGATGGATGGGCGGATGCATGAATGAATGATGGATGCAGGATGGATGGGTGGATGCATGAATGAATGATGGATGATGGATGGATGGATGGGTGGATGCATGAATGAATAATGGATGCAGGATGGGTGGATGGATGGATGGGTGGATGCATGAGCGAATGATGGATGCAGGATGGGTGGATGGATGGATGGATGGGTGGGTGGATGCATGAATGAATGATGGATGCAGGATGGATGCAGGATGGATGGATGGATGGGTGGATGCATGAATGAATGATGTATGGATGCAGGATGGGTGGGGGGTGGATGGATGGGTGGGTGGATGGATGAGTGGATGCATGAATGAATGATGGATGCAGGATGGAATGCAGGATGGGTGGATGGATGGATGGGTGGATGGATGGGTGGATGCATGAATGAATGATGGATGCAGGATGGATGCAGGATGGATGGATGGATGGGTGGATGGATGGGTGGATGGATGGGGGGATGGATGGGTGGATGCATGAATGAATGATGGATGCAGGATGGATGCAGGATGGGTGGATGGATGGATGGGTGGAAGCATGAATGAATGATGGATGCATGATGGATGGATGGATGGGTGGATGCATGAATGAATGATGGATGCAGGATGGGTGGATGGATGGATGGGTGGATGCATGAATGAATGATGTATGGATGCAGGATGGGTGGGTGGGTTGATGGATGGATGGGTGGGTGGATGGGTGGATGGATGGATGGATGCATGAATGAATGATGGATGCAGAATGGATGCAGGATGGTTGGATGGGTGGATGGATGGGCGGATGCATGAATGAATGATGCAGGATGGATGGATGGGTGGATGCATGAATGAATGATGGATGCAGGATGGATGGATGGATGGATGGGTGGATGGATGGATGGGTGGATGCATGAATGAATGATGGATGCAGGATGGGTGGATGCATGAATGAATGATGTATAGATGCAGGATGGGTGGGTGGGTGGATGGATGGGTGGGTGGATGGGTGGATGCATGAATAAATGATGGATGCAGGATGGGTGGATGGATGGATGGGTGGATGCATGAATGAATGATGGATGCAGTATGGATGCAGGATGGGTGGATGGATGGGTGGATGGATGGGTGGGTGGATGGATGGGTGGATGCATGAATGAATGATGGATGCAGGATGGATGCTGGATGGGTGGATGCATGAATGAATGATGGATGCATGATGGATGGATGGATGGGTGGATGCATGAATGAATGATGGATGCAGGATGGATGCAGGATGGGTGGATGGATGGATGGGTGGATGCATGAATGATGTATGGATGGATGCAAGGTGGTTCGGGCTCGCTCGCTGCGCTCGCTCGCTGCGGTGCAATATGCAAATTAGTTTATGCCCCACAACTTTCAAATGTCACCAGCCGCCCCTGTTCCCGAGCCTCCTTAGGTGACGGAGCTCTCCCTTAACTCGGGTTACTCAATAAAGACCCTGAATTCTAACCACCACGGACTCTGCTCTTCATGCTTGACCTTATTGATATTATGGAAATTCCGATCAAGGTAAATTAATAAAATATTTACCACAGTAAATTGGCGCCCGAACATGAACTTCCCTTTCTCCCCACGCGCCGGTGATGCGGACCCGAACCTGTCTCTCCAGACACCGATGGACTTCAAAGTGCACACTGCAGGGTGTTCCTGCATTAACTCCTTCGTGTCGAAGAGGGGCCGTGCCGCGGCCTGACCATCCACATGAGGTGGTGAGGATGACAGCGGAAGTCTCGACCCAGAGCCCGAACCTTGTGAAGTTGCCGAGACCGAGGACTTCAGAGCCCCAACAAGTCCCTGAGCAAGAGCGCAGCGTAACTAGTCCAGTGACAAGGTCTTCAAGGTCTTCACGTTTTCTACACCTCGGTGAGTACTGCTGGGGGTGTATCAAGACGGGTTCTGATTTTCAGAACACGGTCAAGACAGGTTCTAGGTTTCTAGAAAACGGTTTGTTTGTACTCTGATACTCAGGGTATATCAAGTTATCAAGTGTAATTTTTTTTTATACATATATTGACGCAATGCCTTTGTTTTCCAAATTGTGTAAACTTGGTACCCGGAAGGGGTTATTGGAACAACCTGTACCAGTCCCCCGAAGGATACTCCTGGTTACTTCATGTATACGAAATATGGAATTAGTGCCATCTTGTATTTGGATCTTTGGGAAGGTTACACTAAAGATTTAGAAATTGCGATCTGATGGCCAAAGAGTGGCACATGGGATTTAAATTGTATCATGGCAGTTGAAAAGAAATGTTGGGAAAAGAAAGCAAGACCCTCGATGTTAGAGAGTGTCGAAATATGGCGAAAGGAAGCACATCGAAGGGAACAGAAAGAGCAAGGGAAAGTGGAGAAAGCAAAGAGAATGTCGGAAGAAAGTAAGAGGAGAAAGTTACAGGATCAGAATGATGATATTAATTTGGAACAACAGAAAAAGGAGGTCTCGGCCTCCGTGATGGGAATATATCCCGTCTTCTCGCAGAAGACAGAGTCCGATGGTAGTTCAGACCCTAGCATCCCCACAGCACCTCCACGTCCTAAGGTTCCTTCCGTGCCCAAAGACTTCATTATCACCGATTTAATGGAACCACCTCCTGCTTATACTAATCAAATAGTGGCCAGACGAGTAATCACCCAGACGGAACCCATCCCTGACACCTTGGGTGGTGTTCTACCTATGTTAGAGTGTGAATATGACCCGACTCCAGGGGAAGGTCCACAAGCAGATGTCTCCTATCGCTTACGGGAAGCTCTAGAAAGCATACGGGAGGTACCAAATATCACAAGTTGTCTGAATAAAATTTACGAGGCTCTCCGAACAGGAGAAAATTTAGAAGTCCTACAAGAGGCTATTAAAAATAGACCTATCGCTCATAGAAAATGCCTCTCATGATTTATGATTACCTGTTTCATCCGTATGATCTCAAGTGCTTGGAAAAAGGTTCCTGACGACCTACTTCAGCTAGATCAAGCAGTGGTAGCGGGAAATTATAATAAAATAAAAGAAATACATCTCTTCATCCCTCTCTTTACCAGTAAGGTTTCCGACTCACACCAGAAAAATGTCCCTACCCAGGAAACCGAGAATGAGGGTACAGACGAAGACAGGGAAGAAGGAACTGCTTTTCAAGGAGCAGTACATTCCCGTATCCCTCCTTCCCAAGGTAGTGGACAACTCAGGAGTAAGACTAAAAAATTGTCAGCTTCTTCAGATAGATTGTTCCAACAAACACAAGAAGCCCTGGATGATTGGATGGACGACGAACCTCCACTCACCACACAAGAAAAAGAACTCGCTCGATCAAGCACCCATTGGGTGTCCCAATACTCTATATACGGCCCTGACATAGTCGCTCAAATGTTTTTATCGCTCCCTATGACATTTCAAAGACTAGCCAGTATATATATGGTTCAACACCTCATTACATTGTACGAAGACACTGGCTGCCTGCCCAAAATGTTACATCCTCTCTTACGAGATTGTCTAGAAGGGAGATGGGTGGCAAGGGGACAAGAATTCCTCAATATTTTCTTGGATCAGCGCCAACGCTATGTTCAATACCTTTCTGACGTTTATGACTCAAATCCCCCTCAGCACGGCCAAGGTCAATTTCCCCTCCGAGAAGTACACCCCGTTGTAGATTCTGCAGGAAAGTTACAACAAACATTTGTCTATACTCCCTTGACAAAACTAGAAATATTAGAGATGAAGAAAATGGTCCCTTCTCATGAAAAGGATCCTACAGGATCCCATAGGGAACTGAAGGATATTCTTCAAATGGGCTCCTTTACTTATAAGGATCTCAATATTCTCCTCAAAGTCCTGCTGCCTCAAGGAATATACGACAAACTAAAAGGAAAGGATTGGGAGGTTGAAGGGAAAAAGATAGCATGGGCAGCTTTGGAGACAGAAGAAACTACTTGTGATCCTGGACAAGGTCTGGGACCTCTGGTTCTGGAACTCCCTCGCCTTCTCCCGAAAATACTCTCCCAGTTGTTGGCCACTAAAAAGGAAGATTGGGATGCTATCTCTGCATGCAAACAAAAACCAGATGAGGATATAGGGGACTATTATACAAGATTAGCGAAATGTTTTCTTATCAATAGCGGTCTCTCCTCAGGTGGAGATGCATATAGTCGATTGTTTGTCTCAAAATTTGTAGAAAATGCCTTACCTATGATCAAAAATAGAGTATTAAAAGTTGAAAGCACTTGGCAAGCTAGTTCACCTTCACAAGCACTTCAGATGCTCCAGTACCATCAAAACAGAATTAGGGACGAACAAGAACAAGAGAAAAGAAGGACAAAAGATACTAAAATGAAGGTATTGGTAGCACAGACCAATACAATTCCTCAGACCCATAAGCAACCTCCAGTACCACAAGAAAGGGTTACCTGTAATTATTGCAAAAAGCCTGGTCACTTTGTACGCGACTGTCCAGTCTTACAACACAATATTGCTACTGGAAAGACACAACCTCGCACCTATACCACTCGTCTCTCTGCTCCAACATCAACTGCCCCAACTGATACTAAATTAGCCACACAACTCTATCAGTATCCAGTATCATCCTATCCTATAGCTATGACATATATTCATAAAAATACATACATAAATAACACAGGCTAAAACACTCATCTGGTTCTTCTAAAAGAATCCTACCCTAGTGTACCTAACCTAAGTGTAGTACGAAGGAAGAGGTAGGTGCTGTTTAGTCATAGTCTAGGTTAGCTATAGTTGCCAAGAGTCCCTCTAGATTCCAGTGTACTCCATACCTTAGAATGAGAGAGGTTGGAATCTCTTTCCTGGATCTCGATCTCTAACACCCCACAAGGGGAGTTAGAAACACTGGAGCTGGATTCTCAGCCAGGAGGATGGCAGCAGCTGGTCAGTGCATTAGTTGGGGACTTGACTTCCTTCGGGACTTGCTGTGGCGAGCCGCGCCATGCAAGTAGGTAGCCAAACCGCACTGTGCTTTGCCATAGCAACTGAAGGTATATTAATAACTTGAAGGTGTTTAGGAATGCCAGTATTGACGTAAAAGTCGGGCATAAGAACATCATGAATGAACCCCTAAGGAATAAATGTTCATGTATAAAAAATGAGTTCTTGGAAAATCAATATCCAAGCAAGGGGAAGTCCTAAAGGTTTAGGAGTCTGGTTTTCCAACAACTCGTTGTGACGTAGATGAACGGATGTAGGTGGCCATGCCTGTATTTGGTTCGCATGGGCAATGCCTAAATAAGGGCTGGATTTCTATGCCTAAATAAGGGCAATGCGAATTGTACCTATATAAGGCCTGAATCGGGAAATTCATACAGAATCTAAAGCGATACACAACACCCTCTTCTGGGGAGAGCATTGGGTCCTGTTCTCAACTTCTCACTCCAAAAGGTTTCGAAATCCAAACTTGTGTTTGTTTGGCTTGCTCGGAGCAAGGTGTGACGTTGACAGACCTCCTGTCACACTTGGCAGGCCGGTCCCGCTGTTCCGGAGCTTGCCCATCTGTCAGAGCACTGAAGTGGCTTCCCACTTCTGATCTTACACATATTTTAATGCTGTGTGTCTATATATATCTAATTATTTCATACATGTATACACCATTTACCCTTCCATTGGCTAATTCTTTTGGAAATGCTGCAGTTCCCTTGAACGAAGAAAAGCTAACCATCTGGTATCCATCCTGTGCCCCAAAGGAAAAGGAAGCATTTATGAAAGCAGCTCTTTCCTTTCTGCACATGTCCCAAGGGCTGGTGACCCAGCCAAGCATGTGAATGAAAGTTCCCTGTCTTGTGACGTTAAAAAGCCGGTCTGTGGCGGGATTATGCTTTTAAATGTCACAAAGCATCTCAGTGGCAGCCTTTTCCTGCTATGTGATGTCACAAAGCGCCTAGATGATAGGTTTCTCCGTTGTGTCATCACAGCACTTGAGCTGTGATTCAGAGCTTTGTGACCACAAAAAGAAAAAAAAACAAGCCCAGAAGTAGTGCACCCGCGAGCGCGCTTGTGTCCGCCGCTGTAGGAGCAGACCACCATTTGTTTCGAATTAACTGGCGTGATAATTGGAAACAGATGGCGCTGATGCTCGCTCCCGAGCACTCTAGGCCAGAGAACAGAGAAGGCGGGACATGCACCCGCCTTGGGCCAATTGCGTGCTGTCTTGATTTTTAAAAAAGCACACGCACGAGCGTGTGTTTGGAGTTTAAAAGCCCTTCCTAAATGCCTTGCAGAGCAGCACATGCACGCGGACTCAGGCGGGACCTAAATAGGCCTCTACTGCAAGTCCAGACCACCTACCACAATCACATTTAAAAATTGAATAAAAGTATGAATAAATACTGTTGCATTCTCTTTATAAAAAAAAAAACATACCATTGTGCAAAAGTTTTTGAACTTACTTGTAATGTCACAAAAACAAAGTCCTTGAAATCCAATAGTATATATAGGCAGCAGGGATTTCAGACAAAGAAAATGAACCTTTCAAATCCAAATGAAAAGCTACTAGGAGATGGACAAGGCACTGGGAGAAACCTTCTGGACAGGAAGAGGAAGTTAGAGCTTCTGGAACACTTCCTTCCTGTCGAAAAAAAACCTAAATAAAACAAATGTTTTGCAAACTAAAAAACAAGGTGAATTTTCAATCGAAAAGGTCTTTTCTAGTTGACTTAGCTGCTTTTCGGGTTGGGAATCTGCTTGAGAAGCAGCCACTTGCACTTTCCGGCGTCATACAAATGGCACCAGAAGGCTCCTTGGTAACTGAAAGTCATTTTAGCGCCTGGCAAATCTCTCTTGCTAGTGGCAAGGAAATCTCGCTCGTGCATGAAAGCACATGTCTATATAAATCTCACGCTCACCAATGAGATTATAATTCCACCACACCCCAGACAGCAGTATTTAGCAGGAACTATAATCCATATTTCTAATAATCCATTTTTGTAAAATGCTAAAATATTGCCCCTTAAAGGTTTCAAGGTGCTGGGGCCATAGGGGAGATTAAGTGACCAATTGTCTAGAGTCACAAGATACTGAGCTGAGCTGCCGCCAGCATCGGGGAACTAACCGTGAGGCCGAGCTTTGGAGTCAGCCGCTGTAGTCGCTGGAAATCAGTATTTAGCAGGAACTCCACATTACCGGGTAGAGCTAGTTACCTGAATTCTGCCAACTCCGCAAGCAGGAATAAAATTCCGCCTGGGCCTAATTTAAATACCATCCCTAAATCATAGATGTTGTAAAACAACAAATACCACAGAAACAGCTGCTTCATTACCCAATGCCTACTAGCACTGGCTGAATGGCCCATGGACAGACTAGGCCACATGGTCAAATAAATGAATAGTGCAAATTTCAGACACATGGAGAAAAGCTACTTAACTGTGCAACCTTCTTCCCTCATAAAAGCTGAAAAATTTCATGAAAAATCGATGTCAGAGATTATTAACCAGTGGTCCGCACACTCCTGGGGGTCTGCAATGCCAACTCAGTGGGTCAAAGACTGCATAAAAATTTAAAAATATTAGTAGATTTATAAATTATATACACATAACAAAACAAAATTGAAAATTGTAACATTCTCTGTACATGTGAAGGGATTTAAAATTGGAGGCTAAAAAGGAAGTTGGAGCAGCACAAGTAGAGTTCAGAGTGATGTGGACGGTTGTTACCCTCACTGAGGTGCTGTCTGCTCCGAGGAAATTACAGAGGCTGGTTTAGGAGCTTAAAAGAAAAAGAGGTGCGGGGGAGCCCAGTTTAAGGGTTTATCTCTGAAAAATAAAAGCACCCATTGAAAAACTGCAACGTTCTCAATAGAATTTCGATCAATGTTTGAGGGTTAACAAAAATATTTCTTAATTTTTATACATATTTGATTTATTTCTGTACTTTGAGTATTGTTTTAGATTAACCTCTTAGAACTTCTTTAACCCTTTAGCTGCGGCGGCTATTCCGCCGCAACGCTAAGGGGGAGGCGGGGCCACGCAGCGCTCCCGTACTCATGACGGAACCGCTCCGTCACCGCCCTTGGGTGAGCTGTGCTTGTGACGGAACTGTTCCGTCACGGCCCTGCCCGCTCTTTAGAACCTCAGCGCAGGCGTGGAATTCGCGCCGCGCAGGCGCGGCGAGCGGGCCGTGACAGAACCGTTCCGTCACCAGCACAGCCCACCTGAGGCTCGTGACGGAACGGTTCCATCACGAGCACGCAAAGGTTTACGTCAGTGGCCAGGGCTTCCAATAATCCATTTAGTGGGGGGAGGGGGCATCAACAGAAATCAAAAGATTAATAAAAACCACTATGTCACTAGGATGTTTAAAATTTGAACCATGCGTCGTACACTAGGCCCATCATAAAGTAATCAGTGTCATTAAACATGAAATTCTAGTTTAAAAAAACACCAAAAGCAGAATCACTAGAACAGTAGTGGAATACAGATTAAAATTCACACTTCCCTGACCGGTAAGCGAACCCAGGCCGCGGCGGTGAGAGCACCAAATCCTAACCACTAGACCAACAGAGAGTGCTCGACACCATTCAGAGCACGTGCCCCAAGACACAGTATCAGGGAGCATGCTGACCATAGTCATGTCAGGATCTAATGAACATAACGGTGAGGCACGTGCTGCACTGGGTTTTAGTGTGTGAATTTTGCATGGAGCCGCTATTTATATTCACATTCATCCTACGGATGCTTTTACAGAAAACACAAAACATAGGAAAGTATCTGTTGCGTTGTTGGAATAACCCACACCGAGGCTCGTAGGGGATTATCTTGTTCTTTATTCGTTGCGTATCCCGGTGCCTACATGCACGTCTGTTCCATCTGCCCTGGTGTGTAGTAATGCCCGCCCCACTCCCTGACCGGAAGTGTTGTCAGGTCTCTGCCCCCTCCGCCTTGGTCGAGTGCAGGGTCCTAGTGCCCCTGGCCGAGGTCACTACATCTCCCCCTTTGTCACAAAAAGAATGCGACGAGAGAGTGAGAGATAGATCTTTGTATATGTCGAGAAGAAAGGGAAAAGAAATATATATATATATACGGAGTCCATACAGGACTTGATTGTGTGCTTCCCGGACCACACTTCCCAGAATGCACAGTCTCATTTGAGCCTCCCATCGGTGGGTGTGTTATATATTAAATGGGGAAGTGGGTCGGCGGTTGCGCACACCGCTTCCGTTAAAGCCCCTGAAGAGAAGCATATGGAGCTTCGAAATGTGTCGGGCAGATCCCGTACGGAGCGGCGTCTACGAGTGGATCCCCGTCCTCACCTATACATAAACCAAGCTGCTGTTTGCGTGCTACTCAAAGGTGGACACCTTCGAGCATTGATTTATACGCGACCGTCCAGCCGCGGAGTATGCACCACCCCGGTACCCTGGGGGTCACGAAAGTGAAGCAGCAGTCGTACTTGGAATAGAGGACAGGCCCACTTGTGGAGTCCATACAGGACTTGATTGTGTGCTTCCCGGACCACACTTCCCAGAATGCACAGTCTCATTTGAGCCTCTCATCGGTGGGTGTGTTATATATTAAATGGGGAAGTGGGTCGGCGGTTGCGCACACCGCTTCCGTTAAAGCCCCTGAAGAGAAGCATATGGAGCTTCGAAACGTGTCGGGCAGATCCCGTACGGAGCGGCGTCTACGAGTGGATCCCCGTCCTCACCTATACATAAACCAAGCTGCTGTTTGCGTGCTACTCAAAGGTGGACACCTTCGAGCATTGATTTATACGCGGCCGTCCAGCCGCGGAGTATGCACCACCCCGGTACCCTGGGGGTCACGAAAGTGAAGCAGCAGTCGTACTTGGAATCGAGGACGGGCCCACTTGTGGAGTCCATACAGGACTTGATTGTGTGCTTCCCGGACCACACTTCCCAAAATGCACAGTCTCATTTGAGTCTCCCATCGGTGGGTGTGTTATATATTAAATGGGGAAGTGGGTCGGCGGTTGCGCACACCGCTTCCGTTAAAGCCCCTGAAGAGAAGCATATGGAGCTTCGAAACGTGTCAGGCAGATCCCGTACGGAGCGGCGTCTACGAGTGGATCCCCGTCCTCACCAATACATAAACCAAGCTGCTGTTTGCGTGCTACTCAAAGGTGGACACCTTCGAGCATTGATATATATATATATATATATATATATATATATATATATATATATATATATATATACTAGCAGCCCGCCCCGACGTTGTCCGGGGCAGAAGGGAGCTGGGGGCAGCACTGCTGCAGGAGACGGGCAGCTGAGCGGCCAGCAGCAGGAGCAGCAGAGCGTACTCACCAGCATCAAGTGCGCAGGGTGTTGTTTCCTTGCCCCCGTTTCCTTGCTCCTGGCCTCTTCTGCCCACGCTTGTTTCGTTGCTCCTGGCCGCTTCTGCCCACGCTCCTGTCCTGACTCCGGAGGCTGTTGGTTTGGCGCTCCTGCCCGCTTCCGCCCATGCTCCTGTCCGCTTTTGGCATGTCGGACTCCGTAGTCTGTCGGTTCGGCGCTCCTGTCCTGCCCACTTCTGCTCTCCGAGCACTTTACTACTTTACTAACATGGCGGACCCGTGATTGTGATGTCAGCATGCATTAAACGCACACGCCCACCTCAGACATGGCGCTACTTCCAAGGGACTACTTTCTGAAGGAACGTACTTTTCTCTTCTAAGGTATATTTTTTTATGGTTTATCGCCTATGTCCATCTGCTTACCCTGACGTTTCCTATGATGTATTGGGTGTTTTGATTGACGCTGTGGTTCCCGAGTTTACCTGGCTCAAAGGTGTGTGTTCTCTCTTTATAATAGTAGTATAGAGTATAGATATACATGTCTCTCCATTCTTCCCATTTTCTTTCTCTCTCTCTCTCTCTAAATATATATATATATATATATATTTTTTAATATATACATATATAGACAGAGACAGAGAGACAGAGAGAAAGAAAATGGGTAGAATGGAGCAGGAGCGTAACACAGGCCCACGCATCCCCCGCAGTGCGGGGTCCCTCAAGCTCAAGGGGGCCCCCTCATCACTGCACTTCGGCCTGAGAGCTCCTTATAGAGTCCGGAGGGGGCCCCTCCACGTACCTGGCAGGGGGGGCCCCCTCAATTATCGTTACGCCACTGGAATGGAGAGACATGTATTCATCCCCATCACTACATTTCTTCAATCAGTCTTTTTCTCCTTTTGCTCACTCTTATTGGGCAAGTCCCTTTTTTTTCCTCCTCTGAATCTTCTTCTTGTTTTTCACGCTTGTCCGTACCTCTTCCATCATTGTCTATTGGTCTGTTTCTCTCCTGTGCGCCGATGTTCTCCGCCACAGTGTCCTCTCCGTCTTCATCGCTGGTCTTCACTCCTTTGAAGTAAGAACTGTTTCCTGTTATTCGGTAGAGGTCTGACTCCGCCGTGATCATTGGCCCTTTGACCTCTGTTATTGTTAGCTGGTCCTTTGAAAATTAACTGTCAGACTTTCTCCATTGTCGCTGTAGCACCACCACTTGGTCCCCTTGCTTGAGGTGTACTGGAGTGGCATGTCGCCTGGCGTCCGCGTACACTTTCATCTTCTCCTTTGCCTCCTGGTCCCTGACAGCAATGCTGCAGTGGTCTGGTGGCCTCTTCGCATCTAACTGTGGTAGCCTCGTTCTGCTTGTCATCCCCATTACTAATTCAGCTGGATATCGTCCTGTGGAGGTGTGGGGGGTGTTTCTATAGTCTCGTAGCACTTGGGAGAGCGCCTGTCCTATGGAAATCTGTGACAGATTTGCTCTTTGGACAGCCTTCTTTATGTTGTCCATGAACCTCTCTACCATGCCATTCGCTTGTGGCCACAGAGGCGTTATCTTCCTGTGATGAATGCCTAGGTAGGTCATTAATTTTTTGAACTCCTCCCCTGAAAACGGGGGAACGTTATCTGTCTTTAGCGTCTCTGGTGATCCCGAGGCTGCTAATATGTCATCTAGTATTGGCAATGTCGCAGTTGCTGATGTTGAGGAGATGTAGTGTACTATGGAAAACCTCAAGTGTTCATCAATGATCACCCTCAGGCAGTTAACCGTGTATAGCGGCCCATGGAAGTCTGCTGCCAACATTGTACACACTGCCTTTGGAAGCTCTGACATCTGTAATGGTTCTGGCTTTGCTGGCTGGCTTGTTGTTTGGCAGATGTGACAGCTCAGGATGGTGTCTTCCACCATTCTGTCTAGGCCAGGGAACCATATCTTCTCCCGTAGCATCTTCTTTGTTGCGACAATGCCTCTGTGTGACTTATGTGCTAAACTACCAGTTTGTCGATGTATTCCCCTTGGTGTTACTATCCTTGTTCCTCACATTATTATACCATTTTCAGTCTCTGATAGTTCTTCATGTATCTTTTTGAATGCTATCATTTCCTCCTTGTTTAGTCTGTCTCCCATTGCACAGTTGTTGTTGATGTGTCTCCATCTCTGCTGTCTTGTTGCTGCTTTCACGGCTTGCATTGTGTCATCCTTTGCTGTCTCCTGCTCTAGTGCAGCCAGTGTTATTTGCGCCGGTGTGTTCTGTATTAGTGCAAAGTTGAATATTATTCTTCCATTGAGGTCTTCTCTGGTGCCTGTGGTAAGGGGTGCCGAGACATGTTGTCAGCAGGGTTGTGTTCTTTGCCTGGCTTGCGCACTATCTTTAAATCGTAGTCCATGAGTCTTATGCCCCTGCGCTCAATGCGAGGCAGCATCTTTGCATTCAGCTTGCCATATATTGTCACCAGGGCCTGATGGTCAGTTACAATAGTGAATGGATTTCAGAAAATGAACATGTGATAGTGTTCAAATGCACACACCACTGCTAGGCTCTCCTTTTCTGGTTGGGAGTATGCTTTTTCAAAGTCAGACAGACTTTTGCTTGCGTATGCAACAATTTTTCTTGGTGAATCTCTACCTGGCAAGTGTTGTGCTAGGATTCCCCCTGGTCCAACCAGGCTGGCGTCTACGGTCAGCTCGGTGCATAGCAATGGATCGAAATAGGCAAGATGATCTACATCCATCACAGCATGTCTGATGGCTTCAAATGCCAAACTTCACTCTTGTGACCAGATGAACTTCTGACCCTGCTTTGTGATGTCCCGCAGTGGTGTGCTCACCGTGGCAAAATCCTATATGTAGAGGGCACAGTAGCTGGCGAAACCAAGAAATTACCTCACTTCTGCAACATCTATTGGAGGACTCGTGTTTTTCAATGTCTCTACCTTGCTGGGGTCCAGCCTCATTCCTTTCTTGGAGAAGATGTGCCCAAAGAATACCAGTTCACTTCTTCCCAGCTCACATTTGTCAGCGTTCAGTGTTAGTACTGCGTGTTCCAGCTGCAGGCATACTTCACGTAGGGCACTGTCATGTCCTTCATTAGACCGACCAAAAACCAGGATGTCGTCGCTGTAGTTTAAACTGTTCTTTACCGGCCTTATTACCTGCCTTATCGTTTCCTGAAATATCTCTGCAGCGGATGATATGCCGAAACTCACGAAACTCACGAAATTCGCTTGTAGCGGAACAGGCCCATGTGCGTGGAGAACGTGGTATTTTACCTTGATTGCTCATCGAGCTTCGGATGATGGTACCCTTTGCACAGGTCCAGCTTCGAGAATCGGCATGCACCAGTGACACAGCTCACCATGTAATTTGGTGAGGCCCAGGGTGTCGTTTTCTCTCAATGGCTGTGTTTGATATCCTCATGTCTATGCATATGCAAATCTTTGAGGTGTTCTTTTTCGGAACCGCCACTCTTGGAGAAACCCAGCGAGTCGGCCCTTCTGCAGGTTCAATGATATCATGTGCCAGTAGACTTTGTATCTCCTCTATGACCTGAGGTTGTAGATGTATGGGTACTCGCCGGTGATGCTGAGCCACAGGTTTGATTGCCTCGTTGATGTGCAATGTTATTTGTTTCCCTTTCAATTTTCCTAGGCCTTGTAGTATGGTAGGATGTTCTTGTAGAATGTTCCATTTCTCTGACATGTGATATGTCATTGCCAGGAGGCCAAATACCTGCGCCGTGACATTGCTCAACAGGCATGGTACTGGGATGTCTCCCTGTAGCACATGTATCTCTTCTCTGCATGACCTGTTCTTGTACGTCAGTGTCTCTGTGAACTTCCCCATGTTTTCCACCAGCTTATTCAAGCCCCAGGTGAAAACATCGACGGTAGATGGTGATAGTGGTGATCTTATCTTCATCTTCTCGTACTCCGATGTGCACACTATGTTGCATGTGGCCCCACTATCAAGCACAAACCATGTGCTGTGACATCCTATTTCAATCTCCACTGTTGCTGTTTTCTTGATCTGATGCTTCTCCAGAGTGTTAATGTGCACTGGCCTTCGTTCTTCTGTGGGTGCATCTGACATCAGATATAGTCATTCCGCCCTTTCTGACAAGACTGTTCCTTCCGATTAATTTGAGGAGCTGCAATTTGCCATCTCTATGTGTCTGGCATACCTGCTCATTACTGCTCGTGGTCTTGCTTGTCTTCATCGCTCACTTTTAAACTGTCTACCCATGCAGGCATTCACAAAGTGATTGTCTCTGTTGCACTTCCTACATTTCTGGCCCAATGCCGGGCATGCACCGACATGTGGTAATTCAAGACCGCACATGTAGCACGATCTTTCTTGTCTTTTCGCTGGCGGTGGCGCTGTGCTGTCTTTTTTCTTGCTGTTTCCCATTACGCGGTTTGCTTTTTCCGCCCGTCAATCTTTATCTAGCTCCATCTGTTTGGCATTTGTCGTTGCTCTTGCTTCTGCTCGGGCCATTGTCAGTATTTTCTCCAGCGCCATTGGCTCCTTCAAAATACGTGCGCAGAACTCCACGGACTGGTTACCTTCAATGATGCGCAGTCGTATCGCTTGTTCATTGTCGAACTTGTCAAACTCACAATATGTTACTAGTTTTCGCAGTCTTGTTGCAAAATCGTCAATGGACTCCTCTGCTTGTTGACATGCAGTGTTAAATGTGTACCTCTTGAATTCGATGTTTCTTTGCGAGTCGAACTTCTCTGTGAGGCACTGTATCAGTCCCTTGTACGTCACTATTCGATCGCTGGGCAATGTTGTGAGCAGGTCCTCCACTTCATCCCCTACAAAGTTTAAAATGAGGTCAACGTGTTTGGCCTCTGCAATATCTGTGGCGCGCATTTAGCGTTCGAATTGCTGAATCCAGCGTTCCCACCTGATGCCTGTCTGTGGTTCCGATAGGCTGAATGATAGTGGTCTGCGAAATATTGCCTGAGCGATGGTCTTGTCACTTTCGTTGGCTATCTTCCTTCCTTCCTTTATCTTTCCATCTTCTTTTTGTTGTGCTTTGTTCCTTATTTCCTTTTTGTGTTGCAATGACCCTTTATTTCTTCTTTTCTTCTTTTCCTGTGGCTTTTTGTTAATGCTTGACTTAAAAATGACCGCCTGGCCTTCTCCAGACTCTCATTGGCTGTCCTGCCAGACTCTAATATGGCCGCCGGGACTTCTGTGGGCACAATTTGCTATTCTGTTGAATTGCATGACTTTAAAATGGCCACCAGGCCTTCCTCAGCTCTTCATTGGCTGTCCTGCCTAACTCGAAGATGGCTGCCGAGTCTCGCGAGATTTCAGATTAAATCTCAACACTGGAAGCTCGGGCTCTCTTTCAGTCAGCGGGAGGCTTTCTCCACGATCGGGTGCCTTTTTTGTATTTCCCCACCTCACTTTCCTTGATGCGGCTGGGGTGTGCTTCCGATGTCGCTGTAGATGCTGCACACCGGGGGGGCTCCTGGCTCCGTTTATTTAACGATTGGGGTGGGCTCCCGATTTTGCGTCTTCTTTCTTTGGGGCGGACGGACCCGGGTTGGCTCCTGGTTTTGTCATCTCCTGTGGTCGGGTGTACTCCCGATGTCATCTTGTCGATTGGCGGACCAGGGTGGGCTTCTGGCTTCGTGTGGACATAGTGGGCGAGGCACGCTTCATGTCGCTTCTGGTGGCTTCTGATCCCACCTGCTCGTCGCCAGTTGTCGTTTTGTTGGAATAACCCACACCAAGGCTGGTATGTGATTATCTTGTTCTTTATTTGTTGCGTATTTCGGTGCCTACATGCACGTCTGTTCCCTCTGCCCTCGTGTGGTAAGACCCACCCCACTCCCTGACCCAAAGTGGTGTCCGGTCTCTGTCCCCTCCCCTTGGTCGAGTTCAGGGTCCTAGTGCCCCTGACCCAGGTCACTACCGTATCATAAAGCAGTAAAAAAAACAGTTTTGCAGACTACAAAGTAAGGAAACTAAGAAAACAAAGAGACACTTACAAAAAGAGACCTGGTCCTGGGTGACTGGGAAAAGTCCAAGGATATCCATTCAGTGAGAGCTGCTAATTGTGCAGCGAGACCTCAGCTGCGCAGCGTTCAGTGACTAGCGCTCAGTGAGAGCTCTTAGCTGTGAGGAGAGACCTCAGCTGCGCAGCGTTCAGTGACTAGCGCTCAGTGAGAGCTCTTAGCTGTGAGGAGAGGCCTAAGCTGCGCAGCGATAAGCGCTCTGAATTCAGCGTGAGCTACACCTGTGAACAGAGACCTCAGCTGTGAGAGCTCTTCTTAGCTGCGAACACTGTTCATAGAACACGGATCTCAGCTCTGCATTCAGTGAGAGCTACACGTGTGCACAGGGAGCTCTTATCTGTGCATCGGTCACTGGTGTTCAGTGAGATTCCTCTTAGATGTGAGTGTAGTGCACTCAGCTGTGCAGGGTCAGTGATCTGGATTCAGTGAGAGAGGTCAGAGCTCTGCAGCTTTCACTCACATTCATTGAGGGATGTTGGACCTGGCCTCGTGGCGTGGTTCCCCCCCATTCCTCAGCACCCTGTTAGCATAGACATGCACCCCGAGTTCCCTGCGCAGTACCCTGTTAGAGCAGCCGGCACCCCGAGTCCCTGCTTGACCAGCCCCACTTATCCCGTCCCACTCCCGGCTCCGAGCGCCTAGAACCTGCATGCCCACAAGGCCCGGCAGCCATTTTCCCTTCCCGAGATCCCTGACTCCCTGGGCCTAGCGTGACCCTGGCTCCAGCGAAACGCAGACTCCATGGCACGCCAGCCCCGGCTGGGGGGTAAAAGGCTCCCCGAGTCAGATAAGCCAGGGAGTTTTGGTCACACCTTTGTCCCTCCCCTGTGGGCCAGTTTCGTTCGCACATCTAGCCTCCCCGAGTGCTGGCTCCAGACCTGCTGGGCATCTGGGAAATCTCGGGCGCATCCTCAAAGGATCAAAGAACCAACCGCCGGACCTCACCAACGACCAGCCCCCAAGGCATGAGATATCCGCCTGCGAGGGTCCGGACATCAAAGGGCCACTGGACTATATCAAGGCCCACACCCCAACTAGCGGGCAGTTGTATCCTGGACCTGAAAGCCCTGCTGATCTGATCGCGGCTGATCCTAAGAAGAACTCAACCTTGCATCGCTGAGCCCTGCTGACGCTGTCGCGGCTCCTTCTTCGCAACACGGTACTGAACCCCCTGAGCCCTGCTGACGCTGTCGCGGCTTGAGCTTGAACTCGTAACCATCTGAGCCCTGCTGACGCTGTCGCGGCTCCTCAAGAACTTCTGCGGATCGAGCCCTGCTGACTTCGTCGCGGCTCGGGGAGTACTCTGGTCCGGCTGGACCATCGACGCTACCATCCCGACCGGAGCCGAATCGACGTGAGTGAAGCAGCCAGTACGACCAACATCTCCTGTATCCCCGGCTCGAGGATTGAGAGCTGTGCGCAGGGTACGCCTCGTACTGGCCCAAAGGCCAAAGACTGTCCCGCTTCCCTCTTCCCGAATCCTCAAAGACTTTGCGATCCCTCGATCCTTTGTACATAAGACTGCTACTTCCTTTTTACTGTTTATAAAGAACTTGTTGTTGAAAACCCACGGTGTGGTGTCCGTTCGTAAGTGTGGTGTGAGCTCAGTGTGTACGATCCTAGACTCGAAGTCCTCCCCGGTGGGGACCTCACGATAAGACTCGGCAGTATCTGTGGGAGAGGAGGGTCCTGGGGTGGTCGGGTGAGCACCACCTGCCCCCCCGAGATCGCCCCTTCTAACATTGGTGGCAGCGTCGCGATAAGAACCTACGTCTAGGGATCATACAGTACTGACACACTACCCGAACGAAGAACAACCATGAGCCTCACGAACGACGAGACCACCTTCCAGATGGAGCGTCTGGAAGAGTATACGCACCGAGAGCTGAAGCAGTTTTGCAAAGATCTCCATATCACCTCAACCGGGTTAAGCACCAAGGAGGACTTTCAACAAGCCCTGACAGCATGGGTGGAGGCCGGAGCCCATCCTCCCCCGCCAACAGGAGACGGTGGAGAAGGAGGGCCACTGTCCGAAACCCGCGCCCAAGGGGATGAGAGAGCAGAGTCCCCGACGTGGAGTCCCAGCATGGAGAGAGGTCTGTCACCAGAAGAGATGACCGACCGAGAGCGCAACCGAAACCACGAGCTAGAACTGGCACGCCTGAAGATAGACGGAGAACTCAGGTTGGCCGAGAAAAAGCTAGCCATTGAGCAGTTACGGCTGCAAGGAGAACTGGAAGAGAAGAATCAGGGACCCGAGAGGCCGTCCCCCCGGTGGAACCCAAAGTCCATATCCCCAAGGATGTGGTAAAAGATTATTACAAAAACGATGACATCCAGCAATGGTTGAAGGCCTACGAGGTCGCCATGACCTCCCACAGAGTTCTGCGGACGGATTGGGGAGCCGGGCTGTGGGGTTGATTCCTGAGCGAAGGAAGAGACACCCTGCTCGACCTACCGTCCTCCGAACAAACCTCCTACAGCCACATGAAAGAGGCCCTCCTCACAAGGTACGGGCTCACCCCAGAAATGTACCGACAACGGTTCAGAGACTGCAAGAAGATCCCCGGCACCACATGGGTAGAATACGTAAATTTCTACAGCCGGGCCTTGGAAGGGTGGATCAAGGGCAGCAAGGTGTCCACCTTCGAGGGGCTCGTCGACCTCATTGCTTATGAACATTTGTCCACGAATTGCTTTGTGGAATTGAGGCAGCACCTCCTGGACAGCAAGTTGGCTGACCCCCGGAAACTGGCCGTCGAGGCCGATCGCTGGCTAAGCACCAGAGTCCCCCGGGGTCCCGGGGGAGACTATGACAGAAGTGAACAAGGATCTTCCCGCCAGAGGGGAGGGGGGGTCAGAGTAGACAGAGGGGGTCCCAGGTAGGGTCCCCACGAAGCCCCCCCTGAAACCAGCCCGGAACCTCTCCTCCCACAGCGCGAGCAGGGTTCCCGCCAGCCAAGCCAGGGCCCCGAGTCAGCCAAGCCTGCATCCATTGCTAGCAACCAGGGCACTATGCCAATGATCCCCGATGCCCTCTGTTCAAGAAGCCCGCCGCTGCGGGTCCCCCAGCGCGCCAGATAGTCTCTGTCGCCTTAGAAGAAGAAGAGGGGGAGGATTTCGAGGGGGGTGACCCAGCAGCCATGATTCTAGTCTCCCTGGGTGATAGGGAAATGGTTCCCGGAGCCCCCCTACCCGACAACACGGAGAAGTACAGACAACAAGTAACCGTCAATGGCCACCACATAGGGGCGCTCCAAGACACAGGGGCCAGCATCACTGCAGTAAAATGTCACTTGGTCACCGAAGCTCAATTCGTACCCCGCGTCTCTTGCAGGGTGATCGCAGCTGATAACTCCGTCCGCACCTGCCGGATAGCTCAAGTCCCGTTCGAATGGGGGGGCGTCTCCGGGGAGTTACGTGTAGCGGTCCGCACCGACATGCCTGTGGACTGCCTGCTCGGCAACAACTTGGAGAGCTCCCCGTGGAAGCAGGTAGAGCGTAGAACCCACCTGGAGATGGTGGGCCTACCTGAATGGGCCTGTGTGAGCACCCGTTCCATGACCACCCGAGTGGCCACCCCCGAGGGGGTAATCCCTGAGAATGCCCAGCCCGACCCCGAGGACCTCGAGGTCCCCGAGTCATCTGGAGCAACCGAGCTGTCCCCCGGGGAGAGCCTCGCCTCCGACGCAGGTCCCCTCGGCCCTGACGTCGATCAGACCCCGAGCCTGGACGACCTTCCTGAGTTGGCCCAGTGGGGCCAGGAAGGAGGACCGTCCCGAGAAGAGTTTTGCCTCGAACAGACCTCCTGTCCGTCCTTGGTTGGGCCGCGGCAGCAGGCCGCCGCCCAAGCTGCCGGTGACCAGTCCGGCTCCCACTTTGTCTACTGGGAAAATGGCCTTTTGTACAGCGAACAGAAGTCGGCCGAGCTAGGGTCAGCCCGAGTGCTGGTGGTACCCCTACGCTTCCGAGGCTTCCTCCTGATCCTGGCCCATGATGTGCCCCTGGCGGGACACTTGGGACAAGACAAAACGTATCACCGCCTGGTTACCTACTTTTACTGGCCCGGCATGCGCTCCGATGTGGAGGCCCACTGCAAGTCCTGCCCCACGTGTCAATCCAGCGGGAAGAGTGGAGGAAGGCGCAAGGCCCCCCTCCAACCCTTCCCCGTGGTCAGTACCCCCTTTGAGCAGGTGGGAATAGATATCGTGGGGCCTCTCGACCCTCGGACCTCCTTAGGCCACCGATTCATCCTTGTCTTGGTGGACCATGCCACCCGATACCCCGAAGCCATTGCCCTCCGAACGGTGACGGCCCCCGTAGTGGGGCGGGCCCTCATGGGAATCTTCTCCCGGGTGGGATTCCCCCGAGAAGTCGTGAGCGACCGAGGAACAAACTTCATCTCGAAGTACATGAAGTCCCTCAGGCAACAATGTGGGGTGACCTACAAGTTCACCACCCATATCACCCCCAAGGTAACGGCCTGGTTGAGAGATTTAACCGGACCCTCAAAGGAATGATCATGGGTCTCGAAGAGCCCCAGTGGCGCAAGTGGGACGTCCTCCTTCATTGTCTCCTCTTCGCGTACCGCGAAGTCCCCAAGAAATCCTTGGGGTTTAGCCCCTTCGAACTGCTCTACGGGCACCCCGTCAGGGGGCCCCTCAGCCTGGTCAAAGAAGGGTGGGAAACTGCGGCCCCCGAGCCCCCTCCAGATGTGTTCCGATACATCCTGGCCCTCAGGAACCAGACTCGGAAGTTCCGAGAACTGGCCGAGGCAAACTTCGAGGCCAGTCAAGAGAAATGAAACGGTGGTATGACCAGAATGCCACTCTGGTCGAGTTTCAGCCCGGACAGCAGGTCTGGGTGATGGCCCCCGTGGAGCCCTGTGCCCTGCAAGACAAGGGGACAGGGCCCTTCAAGGTGGTGGAGCGCAAGAGCCAGGTGACCTATCTCATCGATGTGCAGTCCCCCAGGAACCCCTTGAGGGTCCTTCACGTGAACCGCCTCAAACCCCACTTCGCACGGTCCGAGTTGAGCTTGCTCCTCGCCACTGACGATGGAGAGGAAGAGGAAACGGAGCCTCTCCCCGATCTCCTGTGTGCAAAAGAAAAAGATGGCTCCGTAGAGGGAGTGAGTCTCTCCTCCTCCCTCACCCCTTAGCAGCGTGAGGACTGTCGCCAGTTACTGGGACAATTCTCCAACCTTTTCTCCCTCATCCCCGGCGTCACCAGCTGGTGCGTCCACGACGTGGACACCGGGGACAGCCCTCCGGTACGACACAGAGCCTACCGCATCCCTGACCGAGTCCGGGCCTGCATCAAGGCCGAAGTCTCTAAAATGATAGCTCTAGGTGTCGTCGAAGCCTCTGACAGCCCCTGGGCTAGCCCCGTGGTCCTGGTTCCGAAGGCGGCCGCCCCCGGTGCTGTTCCGGAGCTGAGGTTCTGCATCGACTACCGTGGCCTTAACGCAGTCACCAGAACCGACGCCCATCCCATTCCCCGAGCAGACGAGCTTATTGATCGCCTAGGGGCTGCTCGATTTCTCAGCAGGTTCGACTTGACCAGCGGATACTGGCAGATCGCCCTTACCGAAGGGGCCAGAGAGACATCCGCTTTTTCCACCCCGGATGGTCACTACCATTTCCGGGTGATGCCCTTCGGGATGGAAAACTCCCCCGCCACCTTCCAGAGGCTGGTTAACCAGGTACTGGCTACGTTAGAGGAGTTCAGCGCTGCGTATCTGGACGATATCGCAGTGTTCAGTTTCCACTGGTCTGAGCACCTCCAGCACCTCTGGGCGGTGCTGACGGCCCTGCAGAGGGCCGGTCTTACCATTAAAGCGAGCAAATGCCAGATCGGACAAGGATCCGTAGTCTACCTGGGGCACCAGCTCGGAAGCGGCCTCGTAGCCCCCCTCCAGCCCAAGATAGATGCGATCGTGGCCTGGGAGGCCCCCACAACCCAGACGGAAGTGCGGGCGTTCCTAGGGCTCACTGGGTACTACCGAAGATTTATCAAAGGATAAGGCAGCATCGTAGTCCCCCTCACGGAGTTAAGCTCCAAGAACCAGCCGAAGACAGTCAGCTGGACCCCCGCCAGCGCCAAGAGGCGTTCGAAACCTTAAAAGACGCCATGTGCTCTGCCCCTGTCCTACAGGCCCGCGACTACTCCCGAGAGTTCGTGGTCCAGACGGACGCGTCCGAGCATGGCATCGGAGCGGTCCTATCTCAGGTGAACGAAAACGGTCTAGACCAGCCCGTGGCATTCATTAGCCGGAGGTTACTCCCTCGGGAACAAAGGTGGAGCACCATCGAGCGGGAGGCCTTTGCGGTGGTTTGGGCTCTGAAGAAGCTGAGGCCCTACCTGTTCGGTACTCACTTCCGGGTCCAGACCGACCACCGACCCCTCCGGTTGCTAATGCAGATGAGAGGGGAGAACCCCAAAATGTTGCGCTGGTCCATCTCCCTCCAGGGGATGGATTTCACTGTGGAGCACCGGCCTGGTGTTGACCACGCCAACGCAGACGGCCTGTCCCGATTCTTCCGCCTCAGTGGCGAGAACCCCCAAGAGGATGGGTAGTTCTCTCCGCCTTTCAGCTGGGGGGGACGCGTGTTGGACCTGGCCTCGTGGCGTGGTTCCCCCCATTCCTCAGCACCCTGTTAGCATAGACATGCACCCCGAGTTCCCTGCGCAGTACCCCGTTAGAGCAGCCAGCACCCCGAGTCCCGGGTCGGCCGGCTCCCTGCTTGACCAGCCCCACTTATCCCGTCCCACTCCCGGCTCCGAGCGCCTAGAACCTGCATGCCCCACAAGGCCTGGCAGCCATTGTCCCTTCCCGAGATCCCTGACTCCCTGGGCCTAGCGTGACCCCGGAACCCAGCGAAACGCAGACTCCACGGCGCGCCAGCCCCGGCTGGGGGTAAAGGGCTCCCTGAGTGAGATAAGCCAGGGAGTTTCGGTCACACCTTTGGCCCTCCCCTGTGGGCCAGTTTTGTTCGCACCTCTGGCCTCCCCGAGTGCTGGCTCCAGACCTGCTGGGCGTCTGGGAAATCTCGGGCGTATCCTCAAAGGATCAAAGAACCAACTGCCGGACCTCGCCAACGACCAACCCCCAAGGCATGAGATCTCCGCCTGCGAGGGTCCGGACATCAAAGGGCCACTGGACTATATCAAGGCCCACACCCCAACTAGCGGGCAGTTGTATCCTGGACCTGAAAGCCCTGCTGATCTGATTGAGGCTGATCCTAAGAAGAACTCAACCTTGCATCGCTGAGCCCTGCTGACGCTGTCGCGGCTCCTTCTTCGCAACACGGTACTGAACCCCCTGAGCCCTGCTGACGCTGTCGCGGCTTGAGCTTGAACTCGTAACCATCTGAGCCCTGCTGACGCTGTCGCGGCTCGACCTTGCAAAGACCTCGGAGCCCTGCTGACGCTGTCGCGGCTCGAGCTTGAACTCGTAACCATCTGAGTCCTGCTGACGCTGTCGCGGCTCCTCAAGAACTTCTTCGGATCGAGCCCTGCTGACTTCGTCGCGGCTCGGGGAGTACTCTGGTTCGGCTGGACCATCGACGCTACCATCCCGACCGGAGCCGAATCGACGTGCGTGAAGCAGCCAGTACGACCAACATCTCCCATATCCCCCGGCTCGAGGATTGAGAGCTGTGCGCAGGGTACGCCTCATACTGGCCCAAAGGCCAAAGACTATCCCGCTTCCCTCTTCCCGAATCCTCAAAGACTTTGCGATCCCTCGATCCTTTGTACATAAGAGTGCTACTTCCTTTTTACTGTTTATAAAAAACTTGTTGTTGAAAACCCACGGTGTGGTGTCTGTTCGTAAGTGTGGTGTGAGCTCAGTGTGTACGATCCTAGACTCGAAGTCCTCCCCGGTGGGGACTTCACGATAAGACTCGGCAGTATCTGTGGGAGAGGAGGGTCCTGGGGTGGTCGGGTGAGCACGACCTGGCCCCCCGAGATCGCCCCTTCTAACAAGGGATATTTTAGCTGTGCAGGGTTCGGGCACGAGCATCCAGTGAGAGCTCACGAGCTCTGATGTTTTCAGTGACATGCATTCAGTGAGAGTCTGCTTACCTGTGCATCGATGACTGAAATGTGCATTGAGTGAGAGATCTCCTACTCGTGCAGTCCACGGTGCTGTGCATTCATGAGACACGATGCTTGTGCAGCATTGAGAACTATGCATTCAGTGAGAGGCGAAGTTTGTGCAGCATTGAGTACTATGCATTCAGTGAGAGACGATGCTTGTGCAGCATTGAGTACTATGCATTCAGTGAGAGACGCGATGCTTGTGCAGCATTGAGTACTATGCATTCAGTGAGAGGCACGATGCTTGTGCAGCATTGAGTACTGTGCATTCAGTGAGACACGATGCTTGTGCAGCATTGAGTACTATGCATTCAGTGAGACACGATGCTTGTGCAGGATTGAGTACTATGCATTCAGTGAGACACGATGCTTGTGCAGCCTTGAGTTCATGCATTCAGTGAGAGAACTTTAGAAAAGCTTCCATGCCACTGCCTCTGTCTAGCTGCCTTCAGTGTCCTAAGTGTATTTCAGCTAGGGTGACCAGAATTACAGAACAGGCAGTAAGAACATACATAAAGTGCTATTTTTAAACCCTCCTGCCTGTTAATTAAATTGCTTTCTTGAAACAACTGCTAACCATCCCTGCTTTGTAAAACAAAAAAAACACCTCCCACGGTTTTCAGTCGACCCTCCCCAAAAACGGGGACATGAGCTAAATTTCTTGAAATTTGCTGGGACAGCTGGTTAAAAACAGGGACCCTCCTGCCAAAACGGGACGCCTGGTCACCCTAATTATAGCACGTGCCACTTTTCCACTGTTTTTATTGCAACAAATAAGATTTGAAATCTATTGCAGTCAGCTGGCTCGTTGGTCTAGGGGTATGATTCTCGCTTTGGGTGCGAGAGGTCCCGGGTTCAAATCCCGGACGAGCCCTCTTTTTTCACCTAGTTTAACTAAATAAATCCAAGGATTCTTATAAATTGTGGTTGTTGAAAGCTACAATTTTTACCCGGAATCCGGGCAAGTTTTGTGATTTCAGGGGAGAACCCCTCGTACCCAAAGTGAGCTTTAGACCCTCGGAAAAAGAGACGGGACAGAAACAGCTGGAGCCCGAGGAGCCTCTGACGTCTCCACAGCTGCCACGTCAGCAGCCAGGGGGTGTTTTATGTCTCGGTAATTTAACTTTCGAACGGGCAGCAAGGCTTAGGGTTAGGGAGGCAGTGGCGTGAGGTGTGTGAGACGCACTAGAAAGTGCACAGAGGGGTGAGCTGTGGGGTGCACGTGCGTGTGAGACTCACTGCGGGGTGTGGAATGAGCTGTGCGGTGCACGTGCGTGTGAGACTCACTGTGGGGTGTGGAATGAGCTGTGCGTGTGAGACTCACTGTGGGGTGTGGAATGAGCTGTGCGGTTCACGTGCGTGTGAGACTCACTGCGGGGTGTGGAATGAGCTGTGCGGTGCACGTGCGTGTGAGACTCACTGTGGGGTGTGGAATGAGCTGTGCGTGTGAGACTCACTGTGGGGTGTGGAATGAGCTGCGCGGTGCACGTGCGTGTGAGACGCACTGCGGGGTGTGGAATGAGCTGTGCGGTGCACGTGCGTGTGAGACTCACTGCGGGGTATGGAATGAGCTGCGCGGTGCACGTGCGTGTGAGACGCACTGCGGGGTGTGGAATGAGCTGTGCGGTGCACGTGCGTGTGAGACTCACTGCGGGGTGTGGAATGAGCTGTGCGGTGCACGTGCGTGTGAGACTCACTGCGGGGTGTGGAATGAGCTGCGCGGTGCACGTGCGTGTGAGACGCACTGCGGGGTGTGGAATGAGCTGTGCGGTGCACGTGCGTGTGAGACTCACTGCGGGGTGTGGAATGAGCTGCGCGGTGCACGTGCGTGTGAGATGCACTGCGGGGTGTGGAATGAGCTGTGCGGTGCACGTGCGTGTGAGACGCACTGCGGGGTGTGGAATGAGCTGTGCGGTGCACGTGCGTGTGAGACGCACTGCGGGGTGTGCAGTGAGCTGTGCGGTGCACGTGCGTGTGAGACGCACTGCGGGGTGTGCAGTGATCTGTGGGGTGCACGTGCGTGTGAGACGCACTGCGGGGTGTGCAGTGAGCTGTGGGGTGCACGTGCGTGTGAGACGCACTGTGGAGTGTGGAATGAGCTGTGCGGTGCACGTGCGTGTGAGACTCACTACGGGGTGTGGAATGAGCTGCGCGGTGCACGTGCGAGTGAGACACACTGCGGGGTGTGGAATGAGCTGTGCGGTGCACGTGCGTGTGAGACTCACTGCGGGGTGTGGAATGAGCTGCGTGGTGCACGTGCGTGTGAGACGCACTGCGGGGTGTGCAGTGAGCTGTGGGGTGCACGTGCGTGTGAGACGCACTGCGGGGTGTGCAGTGAGCTGTGGGGTGCACGTGCGTGTGAGACGCACTGCGGGGTGTGCAGTGAGCTGTGGGGTGCACGTGCGTGTGAGACTCACTGCGGGGTGTGGAATGAGCTGTGCGGTGCACGTGCGAGTGAGACTCACTGCGGGGTGTGGAATGAGCTGTGCGGTGCACGTGCGTGTGAGACTCACTGTGGGGTGTGGAATGAGCTGTGCGGTGCACGTGCGAGTGAGACACACTGCGGGGTGTGGAATGAGCTGTGCGGTGCACGTGCGTGTGAGACTCACTGCGGGGTGTGGAATGAGCTGCGCGGTGCACGTGCGTGTGAGACGCACTGCGGGGTGTGCAGTGAGCTGTGGGGTGCACGTGCGTGTGAGACGCACTGCGGGGTGTGCAGTGAGCTTTGGGGTGCACATGCGTGTGAGACGCACTGCGGGGTGTGCAGTGAGCTGTGGGGTGCACGTGCGAGTGAGACTCACTCTGGGGTGTGCAGCGGAGTGGGCTGTGGGGCTGCACGTGCGTGTGAGACACACTGCGAGGTGTGGAGTGGGCTGTGGGGCTGCACGTGCGTGTGAGACTCACTGCAGGTTGTGCAGTGGAGAGCGCTGTGGGGGGCACGTGTGTGTGAGACACACTGCGGGGTGTGCAGTGGAGTGGGCTGTGGGGTGCACGTGTGTTTGAGATGCACTGCGGGGTGTGCAGTGGAGTGGGCTGTGCGGGGCACTTGCGTGTGAGACGCACTGCAGGATGTGCAGTGGTGTGGGCTGTGCAGGGCACTTGCGTGTGTGACACACTGCGGGGTGTGTAGTGGAGTGAGCTGTGCGGTGCACGTGCGTGTGAGACCCTGTGGGGTGTGCAGTGGAGTGGGCTGTGGGTTGCACGTGCATGTGAGACACGCTGTGGGGTGTTCAGCAGAGTGGGCTGTGGGGCTGCACGTGTGTGTGAGACACACTGCAGGTTGTGCAGTGGAGTGGGCTGTGGGGTACACATGCGTGTGAGACACATTGTGGGGTGTGCATTGAAGTGAGCTGTGGGGTGCACAAGCGTGTGAGACACACTGTGGGGTGTGCATTGAAGTGAGCTGTGGGGTGCACATGCGTGTGAGACACACTGTGGGGTGTTCAGGGAGCGGTGCAGTGCACATGCGTGTGAGACGCACTGTGGGGTGTGCATTGTAGTGAGCTGTAGGGTGCACATCAGTGTGAGACGCACTGCGGGGTGTGCAGTGAACTGTGCGGTGCACGTGCGTGAGATGCACTGCGGGGTGTGCAGTGGAGTGGGCTGTGAGGTGCCCGTGCATGTGAGACACACTGCGAGGTGTGCAGTGGAGTGGGCTGTGGGGTGCATGTGCGTGTTAGACACACTCTGGGGTGTGCAGTGGAGTGGGGTGCACGTGCGTGTGAGACACACTGTGGGGTGTACAGTGGAGTGAGCTGTGCATTGCACTTGCATGTGAGACGCACTGTGGGCAGGGCACGAGTTGGGGTACCACGCGTGTGGATGGAGTCCCCCCAGTTATTTTACAGGGTGGACGCCATCCCCCCTGTTCAAAAGCTGATATTGCTATCAGAAGTTATTTGAAGCAGTTACGAGACAGTGCCTCCAGTTCATATAAGGGCCACGGGGCACTCGCACGCGTCACAAGAACGCCATCATGCTGTACATATTTTCAGTTGTGGGAGGAATAATATCTACGTCCATTCCAATAAAAACAAGCAATGCAATATGTCTCGTATTTACGCAAGTTTGAGAAATCGACATTGCAAATAACAATGCCTTTTATTTTTGTTTTTAAAACATAAATAAATGGCATTGGCATTTACAATGCCAATAGCTTAAACTCGGGTAAATGTGAGACCTATTCCATTTCAAATGATTGTTTTAGGACTTGTGCCATTTGGATGCCTACTGGTCTTGGCACAAGCCAAGACTGGAGAGCCATACTAGGCAAGGGATCACCTGGAAGGCATACCTCGGCAACCCCCTAAACCCCCTTTGTAGCCCTAAATAGTAACTGTTGAGCTTGATAAACCCCATCACCCTGTCCGCCCTACTTGCTTTTGGGTAGCTCATCATTTATTCCTCATTTTTTAAGCCTCCTACCTGTGCCTGGATGCCCCGCACGCGCTCGTTGTGTAGCTTGGGGCGCTACACATCTTGAAGACCAGCCAGGCCCGCAGGTGGTAGTAGACGTCAAAAATCACGGAGCGGGGCAGCAAGAAGAGGCAGACAAAGATCCATCGGTGATGCACGAGCACATACTCCAGCCCGCGGGCGCGGAGCCACAGCAGGCAGCAAAGCAGCCAGACACCCAGATACAAAGCCGTGTCCATGCTTTCGAGGACTAAGTGGATCGGTATCTTCACACACACGGCAAGATCACTAACTTACCGGTTTCTGATCCCTATGCAACGTGAAACCCCACTGACACACCCCACGTTCTATCTGCACCGCGCGGTCCCACCATCAACGCTGCAAAGGAATCCAATCACCGTTGGTCGAGGAGACTGACGTTCTCATTCCCCCTCTTCTTATTGGTCTTAGCTGCTGCAATCAAGTGACACCAGAGTGGCATGGCACCTTAAACTGTCCAATCGATTGGTTCGAGAGACTCGGACCACGCACTTAGAAAAAGCGATTGGAGAGGTTCCAACCATCTCAGGATGGGCTCGCTCTTAGCTGACAGGCCGA
Organism: Lissotriton helveticus; assembly: GCF_964261635.1. NCBI lineage: Eukaryota > Metazoa > Chordata > Amphibia > Caudata > Salamandridae > Lissotriton > Lissotriton helveticus. The sequence goes on along the minus strand of NC_136058.1, from coordinate 315,985,060 downwards.
TGGGCGTGTGACGGTGCTTTCCTCGTGGTCTGTTGTTGACATTTTTCAAAGTGGTGATGATCACTTCAGAACTTCAGACTGCATCTATTCATGCCTGTCTCGTGAAACACTTGTCTTAGCAAGTACGTTTAAAAGTGCCACACAAGTGAAACCTTTTTAAGACCCTGGTGGCTATGAACTCCTTAAATTTTCCTAACAAAATGAATATCTGTCTTTAACAAGCAATGCTCGCGGGAACACCCACACCAGCTCCTGGGGTAGAGCGGTGGCTGCACGTGCCACGGCGGATTCCTCAGCACTGCCTGGTAAGTGAAAGCACGCCGCCATGCACGCGTAGGGACAAAAAAATGCGCGCGCGTGTGCACAAAGATGGCGGCAGGCTGTCCATATGCGGGTGCATTTTTTTGTCCCTACACGTGCATGTTTAGCTTTGCGGGCGGCAAGAGCAGCCATGTTTTTCCATTTGGACGCGCGTGCATTCAGCTTTGGCTGAATCGATTAAAAAAGGTTCTTTCCATGGCGAGAGCAGCACACGCGCTGCTTTCGCCAGGCGAGACCTAAGCATGTGGGGCAAAGCCTTGAGAGTCTTAAGTAAAATGTCAAGTTTCTGTTACCAGATAAAGCCGAAGCGTTATGGTTAGAAGGGGTGGTCTCAGGGGGGGACAGAGGACGTTCTCCGGACCACCCCGGGACCCACCTCTCCCAGGAGCGCTGCCGAGCATAGGCATAAGAACCTCACAGGAGGGGACTTCTCATTTGAGATCGTACACGCAGAGATTCCACTGCGTTATAAATGGACACCACACAGTTATATACTGAATAAGTTCTTTCTTATCAAGCAGTGGTTATTACGTTCTTTCGGTATACAACGTTTACAACAAAACTTTTACAACGCACTACCATTACAACGCAGGCATTACCACGCATACCATTACAACGCATTGCACTGGGGGGCGCTCTAGGATAGGGAATAAGTTTAATTTTCTATCCAACACCTTCCCTAGTGTCCACGGGGACTGGAGTTGGAATAGAAAATTATACTTACCACTATCGAGCACCTCTAAGCGCTATGCGTTGTAATGGTATGCGTGGTAAAAACCGCGTTGTAAAGGTATGCGTGGTAAAAGTATGCGTTGTAACGTCATACATCCGTTCTTTCAGGTTAAAATGTCATATATGTACATTCGGTTCAAGGGTTCGTAAGCTCGTGGTTGCAGGGGGGTGGAAAGCGGGACAGTTACAGTACGAGGGTCAGTACGAGCGTATCCGGCGCACAGCTCTCAATCCTCGAGCCGGGGGATACGGGTCTGCTGTAGATGTTGATGGTACTGGGTGTTCCACTCACCCTCCTCGAGCCACGTTGTTTCAGTAGTGCCGTCGGTCCAGCCGGACCAGAGTACCCTCGAGCTGCGACCAGGTCAGCAGGGCTCAAGCAGTAATGAGCGGAGTGTCCTTTAGTTCTTTGGGAGCCGCAACCTCGTCAGCAGGGCTCCAGCAAAGATGGTTACAGGGAGCCGCGACCTCGTCAGCAGGGCTCAAGCAAAGATGGTTACAGGGAGCTGCGACCTCGTCAGCAGGGCTCAAGCAAGATGGTTACAGGGAGCCGTGACCTCGTCAGCAGGACTACAGCAAAGATGGTTCAGGGAGCCGCGACCTCGTCAGCAGGACTCCAGCCAAGATTACAAAGTTCGGGTAGCGTTCTTCTTTGAGTTGGTTGAACCGCGACCAGGTCAGCAGGGCTCTCTTCGTCCAGGATTTAACAGCCCGTTAGTCCCAGAGTGGGCCTTGTAATAGTCCTTTTTCCCTTTGAAGTCTGGGCCCTCGCAGGCGGTTATCTGATGCCCCGGGGCTGATTGTCGGGGTTTCCTGCCGGCCGGCCCTTTGATCCCTTGAAGATGAGTCCGGGGGTTTCCAGACAACCAGCAGGGCCTGGAGCCAGCTCTCGGGGAGGCCGGAGGTGCAATCGAAACCAGTCCTCGAGGGGAGGCCAGAGGTGTGATGGAAACCAGTCTCCAGGGGGAGTCCGGAGGTATGATCGAAACTACTCTGCCCTATCTCACTCAGAGGAGGCCCTCTACCCCCAAGCCGGGCATGGCGCGTCTGGAGCCTAGGTTTCACTGAGGCCGGGTTCATGCCAGGGGCCATGGAGTCAGGGGTCTGCAGGGAAGGGTGATGGCTACCGGGGGCCCACTGGGGTGATGCGGGTTCGGGGCGTCCGGTACCAGGAGGATAGATGGCGGGATGTGGGGGTGGTCGTCCGTTTGGTAGGGTCATGTAGGGCGCGGACAGGGGACGGGACTACCGGGGGTGTTTGCTAAGCAGGGGTAACTGTCGGGGCACTGAGGGTCGGGGGGAACCACGCCACGAGGCCAGGTCCAACATGCGTCCCCCCCAGCTGAAAGGCAGGGAGAACTACCCATCCCCTTGGGGGTTCTCTTCACTGAGGTGGAAAAACCTGGACAGGCCATCCGCGTTGGCGTGGTGAGTACTAGGGCGGTGTTCTATAGTGAAGTCCATCCCCTGGAGATAAATAGACCATGGTACCAGCTTGGGGTTCTCTCCTCTCATCTGCATTAACCACCGGAGGGGCCGATGGTTGGTTTGGACCCGGAAGTGAGTTCCGAACAGGTAGAGCCTCAGCTTCTTCAGGGCCCAAACCACCGCGAAGGCCTCCCGCTCGATGGTGCTCCACCTTTGCTCTCTCCTAGGGAGACCAGGGACATGGCTGCAGGCTCCCACTCCTCTGTATCATCAACCTCCTCTCCTAGGGCAACTGTGGTTATCTGGCGGGCTGGGGGACCCGCAGCAATGGGTCTTTTGTTCAGGGGACATTGGGGGTCACTGTTTGATTGGTTCAGATGCTCCGTCCATCACCACCCCCTTTTGTACCGCTTTTGGCCGGCATAAGTGTGGCAGGGTATGCTCAAACGTGAGTCCCTTGCTCACTTTGCCACTGGATTCAAGCAAGCCGGGCTGAAGGTGGCTGGAATGCCAGAAACCGGTCCTCGGAAGCTTGTTTCCGGTCCAGGGAAGGCATGGCTTGGCAGTTCGGGCTGGACTGTTCCCATGAGGCACAGGGTCAGACTGATTTGCATATAGCCATGTCTGAACTGGGGTGGCAGAGTGGGCTAAAGAACGGTGATGGATCAAACCCAGATCTTTTGACTGGGTGTGAGTGTTTGATTGATTCAGATGCTCCGTCCATCACCACCCCCTTTTGTACCGCTTTTGGCCGCCATAAGTGTGGGAGGGTATGCTCCGACGTGAGTCCCTTGCTCACTTTGCCACTGGATTCAAGCAAGCCGGGCTGAAGATGGCTGGAATGCCAGAAACCAGTCCTCGGAAGCTTGTTTCCGGTCCAGGGAAGGCATGGCTTGGCAGTTCGGGCTGGACTGTTCCCATGAGGCACAGGGTCAGACTGATTTGCATATAGCCATGTCTTAACTGGGGTGGCAGAGTGGGCTAAAGAACGGTGATGGATCAAACCCAGATTTTTTGACTGGGTGTGAGTGTTTGATTGGTTCAGATGCTCCGTCCATCACCACCCCCTTTTGTACCGCTTTTGGCCGCCATAAGTGTGGCAGGGTATGCTCAGACGTGAGTCCCTTGCTCACTTTGCCACTGGATTCAAGCAAGCCGGGCTGAAGATGGCTGGAATGCCAGAAACCGGTCCTCGGAAGCTTGTTTCCGGTCCAGGGAAGGCATGGCTTGGCAGTTTGGGCTGGACTGTTCCCATGAGGCACAGGGTCAGACTGATTTGCATATAGCCATGTCTGAACTGGGGTGGCAGAGTGGGCTAAAGAACGGTGATGGATCAAACCCAGATCTTTTGACTGGGTGTGAGTGTTTGATTGGTTCAGATGCTCCATCCATCACCACCCCCTTTTGTACCGCTTTTGGCCGCCATAAGTGTGGCAGGGTATGCTCAGACGTGAGTCCCTTGCTCACTTTGCCACTGGATTCAAGCAAGCCGGGCTGAAGATGGCTGGAATGCCAGAAACCGGTCCTCGGAAGCTTGTTTCCGGTCCAGGGAAGGCATGGCTTGGCAGTTTGGGCTGGACTGTTCCCATGAAGCACAGGGTCAGACTGATTTGCATACAGCCATGTCTGAACTGGGGTGGCAGAGTGGGCTAAAGAACGGTGATGGATCAAACCCAGATCTTTTGACTGGGTGTGAGTATTTGATTGGTTCAGATACTCCATCCAGCACCACCCCCTTTTGTACCGCTTTTGGCCGCCATAAGTGTGTCAGGGTATGCTCAGACGTGAGTCCCTTGCTCACTTTGCCACTGGATTCAAGCAAGCCGGGCTGAAGATGGCTGGAATGCCAGAAACTGGTCCTCGGTAGCTTGTTTCCGGTACAGGGAAGGCATGGCTTGGCAGTTCGGGCTGGACTGTTCCCATGAGGCACAGGGTCAGACTGATTTGCATATAGCCATGTCTGAACTGGGGTGGCAGAGTGGGCTAAAGAGCGTTGATGGATCAAACCCAGATCTTTTGACTGGGTGTGAGTGTTTGATTGGTTCAGATGCTTAGTCCATCACCACCTCTTTTGTACCGCTTTTGGATGCCATAAGTGTGGCAGGGTATGCTCAGACGTGAGTCCCTTGCTCACTTTGCCACTGGATTCAAGCAAGCCGGGCTGAAGATGGCTTCAATGCCAGAAACCGGTCCTCGGAAGCTTGTTTCCGGGTCCAGGGAAGGCATGGCTTGGAAGTTCGGGCTGGACTGTTCCCATGAGGCACAGGGTCAGACTTATTTGCATAAAGCCATGTCTGAACTGGGGTGGCAGAGTGGGCTAAAGAACGGTGATGGATCAAACCCAGATCTTTTGACTGGGTGTGAGTGTTTGGTTGGTTCAGATGCTCCGTCCATCACCACCCCCTTTTGTACCGCTTTTGGCCTCCATAAGTGTGGCAGGGTATGCTCAGACGTGAGTCCCTTGCTCACTTTGCCACTGGATTCAAGCAAGCCGGGCTGAAGATGGCTGGAATGCCAGAAACCCGTCCTCGGAAGCTTGTTTCCGGTCCAGGGAAGGCATGGCTAGGCAGTTCGGGCTGGACTGTTCCCATGAGGCACAGGGTCAGACTGATTTGCATATAGCCATGTCTGAACTGGGGTGGCAGAGTGGGCTAAAGAACGGTGTTGGATCAAACCCAGATCTTTTGACTGGGTGTGAGTGTTTGGTTGGTTCAGATGCTCCGTCCATCACCACCCCCTTTTGTACCGCTTTTGGCTGCCATAAGTGTGGCAGGGTATGCTCAGACGTGAGTTCCTTGCTCACTTTGCCACTGGATTCAAACAAGCCGGGCTGAAGATGGATGGAATGCCAGAAACCGGTCCTCGGTAGCTTGTTTCCGGTCCAGGGAAGGCATGGCTTGGTAGTTCGGGCTGGACTGTTCCCATGAGGCACAGGGTCAGACTGATTTGCATATAGCCATGTCTGAACTGGGGTGGCAGAGTGGGCTAAAGAACGGTGATGGATCAAACCCAGATCTTTTGACTGGGTGTGAGTATTTGATTGGTTCAGATGCTCCGTCCATCACCACCCCCTTTTGTACCGCTTTTGGCCACCATAAGTGTGGCAGGGTATGCTCAGACGTGAGTCCCTTGCTCACTTTGCCACTGGATTCAAGCAAGCCGGGCTGAAGATGGCTGGAATGCCAGAAACCGGTCCTCAGAAGCTCGTTTCCGGTCCAGGGAAGGCATGGCTTGGCAGTTCGGGCTGGACTGTTCCCATGAGGCACAGGGTCAGACTGATTTGCATATAGCCATGTCTGAACTGGGGTGGCAGAGTGGGCTAAAGAATGGTGTTGGATCAAACCCAGATCTTTTGACTGGGTGTGAGTGTTTGGTTGGTTCAGATGCTCCGTCCATCACCACCCCCTTTTGTACCGCTTTTGGCTGCCATAAGTGTGGCAGGGTATGCTCAGACGTGAGTTCCTTGCTCACTTTGCCACTGGATTCAAACAAGCCGGGCTGAAGATGGATGGAATGCCAGAAACCGGTCCTCGGTAGCTTGTTTCCGGTCCAGGGAAGGCATGGCTTGGTAGTTCGGGCTGGACTGTTCCCATGAGGCACAGGGTCAGACTGATTTGCATATAGCCATGTCTGAACTGGGGTGGCAGAGTGGGCTAAAGAACGGTGATGGATCAAACCCAGATCTTTTGACTGGGTGTGAGTATTTGATTGGTTCAGATGCTCCGTCCATCACCACCCCCTTTTGTACCGCTTTTGGCCACCATAAGTGTGGCAGGGTATGCTCAGACGTGAGTCCCTTGCTCACTTTGCCACTGGATTCAAGCAAGCCGGGCTGAAGATGGCTGGAATGCCAGAAACCGGTCCTCAGAAGCTCGTTTCCGGTCCAGGGAAGGCATGGCTTGGCAGTTCGGGCTGGACTGTTCCCATGAGGCACAGGGTCAGACTGATTTGCATATAGCCATGTCTGAACTGGGGTGGCAGAGTGGGCTAAAGAACGGTGATGGATCAAACCCAGATCTTTTGACTGGGTGTGAGTGTTTGATTGGTTCAGATGCTCCGTCCATCACCACCCCCTTTTGTACCGCTTTTGGCCGCCATAAGTGTGGCAGGGTATGCTCAGACGTGAGTCCCTTGCTCACTTTGCCACTGGATTCAAGCAAGCCGGGCTGACGATGGCTGGAATGCCTGAAACTGGTCCTTGGAAGCTTGTTTCCAGTCCAGGGAAGGCATGGCTTGGCAGTTTGGGCTGGACTGTTCCCATGAGGCACAGGGTCAGACTGATTTGCATATAGCCATGTCTGAACTGGGGTGGCAGAGTGGGCTAAAGAACGGTGATGGATCAAACCCAGATCTTTTGACTGGGTGTGAGTATTTGATTGGTTCAGATGCTCCATCCATCACCACCCCCTTTTGTACCGCTTTTGTCCACCATAAGTGTGGCAGGGTATGCTCAGACGATGCACAGACATAATATCGACTCCAAAATATCGTTTGGACAGAATATCGAGTCAAAAATATAGTTTGGACAAAATATCGACAGGACAGAATATAGACAGCCAAAATATCGTTTTTAAGGTAAGTGAAGTAATATCGTTTTTATTTTTAGGGTTTAGGGTCAGTTTTGGGTTTTTGGGTAAAGGGGTATTTTTAGTGTTCAGGGTCAGTTTGGGGTTTTTGGGTAAAGGGGTATTTTTAGGGTTCAGGGTCAGTTTTCAGTTTTTGGGCAAAGGGGTATTTTTAGGGTTCAGGGTCAGTTTTCGGTTTTTGGGTAAAGGGGTATTTTTAGGGCTCAGGGTCAGTTTTCAGTTTTTGGGTAAAGGGGTATTTTTAGGGTTCAGGGTCAGTTTTCAGTTTTTGGGTATTATTTTATTATATTTTATTACTATATATATATGTTTAATAAATATGAAATAAAAAATATTTATTTAACTTTCATTAATTATTATAAGTTAATTTAAGTAATTTTAAGTATATTTTAGTAATTAATTATTAATATTAATTAAATTTAACACTGTTTTTAGTAAATACGATATTTTTTACAACTATATTTTTGTAAACGATATTTTTAACTCGATATTTTTGTACTTACCTGTTTGTAGATAGAAACTCGATATTTTGACTGTCGATATTTTCTCAACGATATTTTTGATGGTCGATATTCTGTCCCTCGATATTATTTCAGTGATCCTGCTCAGACGTGAGTCCCTTGCTCACTTTGCCACTGGATTCAAGCAAGCCGGGCTGAAGATGGCTGGAATGCCAGAAACTGGTCCTCGGAAGCTTGTTTCCGGTCCAGGGAAGGCATGGCTTGGCAGTTCGGGCTGGACTGTTCCCATGAGGCACAGGGTCAGACTGATTTGCATATAGCCATGTCTGAACTGGGGTGGCAGAGTGGGCTAAAGAACGGTGTTGGATCAAACCCAGATCTTTTGACTGGGTGTGAGTGTTTGGTTGGTTCAGATGCTCCGTCCATCACCACCCCCTTTTGTACCGCTTTTGGCCGCCATAAGTGTGGCAGGGTATGCTCAGACGTGAGTCCCTTGCTCACTTTGCCACTGAATTCAAGCAAGCCGGGCTGCAGATGGCTGGAATGCCAGAAACCGGTCCTCGGAAGCTTGTTTCCGGTCCAGGGAAGGCATGGCTTGGCAGTTCGGGCTGAACTGTTCCCATGAGGCACAGGGTCAGACTGATTTGCATATAGCCATGTCTGAACTGGGGTGGCAGAGTGTGTTAAAGAACGGTGATGGATCAAACCCAGATCTTTTGACTGGGTGTGAGTGTTTGATTGGTTCAGATGCTCGTCCATCACCACCCCCTTTTGTACCGCTTTTGGCCGCCATAAGTGTGGCAGGGTATGCTCAGACGTGAGTCCCTTGCTCACTTTGCCACTGGATTTAAGCAAGCCGGGCTGAAGATGGCTGGAATGCCAGAAACCGGTCCTCGGAAGCTTGTTTCCGGTCCAGGGAAGGCATGGCTTGGCAGTTTGGGCTGGACTGTTCCCATGAGGCACAGGGTCAGACTGATTTGCATATAGCCATGTCTGAACTGGGGTGGCAGAGTGGGCTAAAGAACGGTGATGGATAAAACCCAGATCTTTTGACTGGGTGTGAGTGTTTGATTGGTTCAGATGCTCCATCCATCACCACCCCCTTTTGTACCGCTTTTGGCCGCCATAAGTGTGGCAGGGTATGCTCAGACGTGAGTCCCTTGCTCACTTTGCCACTGGATTCAAGCAAGCCGGGCTGAAGATGGCTGGAATGCCAGAAACCGGTCCTCGGAAGCTTGTTTCCGGTCCAGGGAAGGCATGGCTTGGCAGTTTGGGCTGGACTGTTCCCATGAAGCAAAGGGTCAGACTGATTTGCATATAGCCATGTCTGAACTGGGGTGGCAGAGTGGGCTAAAGAAAGGTGATGGATCAAACCCAGATCTTTTGACTGGGTGTGAGTGTTTGATTGGTTCAGATGCTCCATCCATCACCACCCCCTTTTGTACCGCTTTTGGCCGCCATAAGTGTGGCAGGGTATGCTCAGACGTGAGTCCCTTGCTCACTTTGCCACTGGATTCAAGCAAGCCGGGCTGAAGATGGCTGGAATGCCAGAAACTGGTCCTCGGAAGCTTGTTTCCGGTCCAGGGAAGGCATGGCTTGGCAGTTCGGGCTGGACTGTTCCCATGAGGCACAGGGTCAGACTGATTTGCATATAGCCATGTCTGAACTGGGGTGGCAGAGTAGGCTAAAGAACGGTGTTGGATCAAACCCAGATCTTTTGACTGGGTGTGAGTGTTTGGTTGGTTCAGATGCTCCGTCCTTCACCACCCCCTTTTGTACCGCTTTTGGCTGCCATAAGTGTGGCAGGGTATGCTCAGACGTGAGTCCCTTGCTCACTTTGTCGCTGGATTCAAGCAAGCCGGGCTGAAGATGGCCTGAATACCAGAAACCAGTCCTCCGAAGCTTGTTTCCGGTCCAGGGAAGGCATGGCTTGGTAGTTCGGGCTGGACTGTTCCCATGAGGCACAGGGTCAGACTGATTTGCATATAGCCATGTCTGAACTGGGGTGGCAGAGTGGGCTAAAGAACGGTGATGGATCAAACCCAGATCTTTTGACTGGGTGTGAGTATTTGATTGGTTCAGATGCTCCGTCCATCACCACCCCCTTTTGTACCGCTTTTGGCCACCATAAGTGTGGCAGGTGATGCTCAGACGTGAGTCCCTTGCTCACTTTGCCACTGGATTCAAGCAAGCCGGGCTGAAGATGGCTGGAATGCCAGAAACCGGTCCTCAGAGCTTGTTTCCGGTCCAGGGAAGGCATGGCTTGGCAGTTCGGGCTGGACTGTTCCCATGAGGCACAGGGTCAGACTGATTTGCATATAGCCATGTCTGAACTGGGGTGGCAGAGTGGGCTAAAGAACGGTGATGGATCAAACCCAGATCTTTTGACTGGGTGTGAGTGTTTGATTGGTTCAGATGCTCCGTCCATCACCACCCCCTTTTGTACTGCTTTTGGCCGCCATAAGTGTGGCAGGGTATGCTCAGACGTGAGTCCCTTGCTCACTTTGCCACTGGATTCAAGCAAGCCGGGCTGGAGATGGCTGGAATGCCAGAAACCGGTCCTCAGAGCTTGTTTCCGGTCCAGGGAAGGCATGGCTTGGCAGTTCAGGCTGGACTGTTCCCATGAGGCACAGGGTCAGACTGATTTGCATATAGCCATGTCTGAACTGGGGTGGCAGAGTGGGCTAAAGAACAGTGATGGATCAAACCCAGATCTTTTGACTGGGTGTGAGTGTTTGATTGGTTCAGATGCTCCATCCATCACCACCCCCTTTTGTACCGCTTTTGGCCGCCATAAGTGTGGCATGGTATGCTCAGACGTGAGTCCCTTGCTCACTTTGCCACTGGATTCAAGCAAGCCGGGCTGAAGATGGCTGGAATGCCAGAAACTGGTCCTCGGAAGCTTGTTTCCGGTCCAGGGAAGGCATGGCTTGGCAGTTTGGGCTGGACTGTTCCCATGAAGCACAGGGTCAGACTGATTTGCATATAGCCATGTCTGAACTGGGGTGGCAGAGTGGGCTAAAGAACGGTGATGGATCAAACCCAGATCTTTTGACTGGGTGTGAGTGTTTGATTGGTTCAGATGCTCCATCCATCACCACCCCCTTTTGTACCGCTTTTGGCCACCATAAGTGTGGCAGGGTATGCTCCGACGTGAGTCCCTTGCTCACTTTGCCACTGGATTCAAGCAAGCCGGGCTGAAGATGGCTAGAATGCCAGAAACTGGTCCTCGGAAGCTTGTTTCCGGTACAGGGAAGGCATGGCTTGGCAGTTCGGGCTGGACTGTTCCCATGAGGCACAGGGTCAGACTGATTTGCATATAGCCATGTCTGATCTGGGGTGGCAGAGTGGGCTAAAGAGCGGTAATGGATCAAATCCAGATCTTTTGACTGGGTGTGAGTGGTTGATTGGTTCAGATTCTTAGTCTATCACCACCTCTTTTGTACCGCCTTTGGATACCATAAGTGTGGCAGGGTATGCTCAGACGTGAGTCCCTTGCTCGCTTTGCCACTGGATTCAAGCAAGCCGGGCTGAAGATGGCTTGAATGCCAGAAACCGGTCCTCGGAAGCATGTTTCCGGGTCCAGGGAAGGCATGGCTCGGAAGTTCGGGCTGGACTGTTCCCATGAGGCACAGGGTCAGACTGATTTGCATATAGCCATGTCTGAACTGGGGTGGCAGAGTGGGCTAAAGAACGGTGATGGATCAAACCCAGATCTATTGACTGGTTGTGAGTGTTTGATTGGTTCAGATGCTCCGTCCATCACCACCCCCTTTTGTACCGCTTTTGGCCACCATAAGTGTGGCAGGGTATGCTCAGACGTGAGTCCCTTGCTCACTTTGCCACTGGATTCAAGCAAGCCGGGCTGAAGATGGCTGGAATGCCAGAAACCGGTCCTCAGAGCTTGTTTCCGGTCCAGGGAAGGCATGGCTTGGCAGTTCAGGCTGGACTGTTCCCATGAGGCACAGGGTCAGACTGATTTGCATATAGCCATGTCTGAATTGGGGTGGCAGAGTGGCCTAAAGAACGGTGATGGATCAAACCCAGATCTTTTGACTGGGTGTGAGTGTTTGATTGGATCAGATGTTCTGTCCATCACCACCCCCTTTTGAACCGCTTTTGATAGCCATAAGTGTGGCAGGGTATGCTCAGACGTGAGTCCCTTGCTCACTTTGCCACTGGATTCAAGCAAGCCGGGCTGAAGATGGCTGGAATGCCAGAAACCGGTCCTCGTAAGCTTGTTTCCAGTCCAGGAAAGGCATGGCTTTCGCAGTTCGGGCTGGACTGTTCCCATGAGGCACTGGGTCAGACTGATTTGCATATAGCCATGTCTTAACTGGGGTGGCAGAGTGGGCTAAAGAATGGTGATGGATTAAACCCAGATCTTTTGACTGGGTGTGAGTGTTTGATTGGTTCAGATGCTCCGTCCATCACCACCCCCTTTTGTACCGCTTTTGGCCGCCATAAGTGTGGCAGGGTAGACTCAGACGCGAGTCCCTTGCTTACTTTGCCATTGGATTCAAGCAAGCCGGGCTGAAGATGGCTAGAATGCCAGAAACCGATCCTCGGAAGCTTGTTTCCGGTCCAGGAAAGGCATGGCTTGGCAGTTTGGGCTGGACTGTTCCCATGAGGCACAGGGTCAGACTGATTTGCATATAGCCATGTCTGAACTGGGGTGGCAGAGTGGGCTAAAGAACGGTGATGGATCAAACCCAGATCTTTTGACTGGGTGTGAGTGTTTGATTGGTTCAGATGCTTAGTCTATCACCACCTCTTTTGTACCGCCTTTGGATACCATAAGTGTGGCAGGGTATGCTCAGACGTGAGTCCCTTGCTCACTTTGCCACTGGATTAAAGCAAGCCGGGCTGAAGATGGCTTGAATGCCAGAAACCGGTCCTCGGAAGCTTGTTTCCGGGACCAGGGAAGGCATGGCTCGGAAGTTCGGGCTGGACTGTTCCCATGAGGCACAGGGTCAGATTTATTTGCATATAGCCATGTCTGAACTGGGTTGGCAGAGTGGGCTAAAGAACGGTGATGGATCAAACCCAGATCTTTTGACTGGGTGTGAGTGTTTGATTGGTTCAGATGCTCCGTCCATCACCACCCCCTTTTGTACTGCTTTTGGCCGCCATAAGTGTGGCAGGGTATGCTCAGACGTGAGTCCCTTGCTCACTTTGCCACTGGATTCAAGCAAGCCGGGCTGAAGATGGCTGGAATGCCAGAAACCGGTCCTCGGAAGCTTGTTTCCGGTCCAGGGAAGGCATGGCTTGGCAGTTTGGGCTGGACTGTTCCCATGAGGCACAGGGTCAGACTGATTTGCATTTAGCCATGTCTGAACTGGGGTGGCAGAGTGGGCTAAAGAACGGTGATGGATCAAACCCAGATCTTTTGACTGGGTGTGAGTGTTTGATTGGTTCAGATGCTCCATCCATCACCACCCCCTTTTGTACCGCTTTTGGCCGCCATAAGTGTGGCAGGGTATGCTCAGACGTGACTCCCTTGCTCACTTTGCCACTGGATTTAAGCAAGCCGGGCTGAAGATGGCTGGAATGCCAGAAACCGGTCCTCGGAAGCTTGTTTCCGGTCCAGGGAAGGCATGGCTTGGCAGTTTGGGCTGAACTGTTCCCATGAAGCACAGGGTCAGACTGATTTGCATATAGCCATGTCTGAACTGGGGTGTCAGAGTGGGCTAAAGAACAGTGATGGATCAAACCCAGATCTTTTGACTGGGTGTGAGTGTTTGATTGGTTCAGATGCTTAGGCTATCACCACCTCTTTTGTACCGCCTTTGGATACCATAAGTGTGGCAGGGTATGCTCAGACGTGAGTCCCTTGCTCACTTTGCCACTGGATTCAAGCAAGCCGGGCTGAAGATGGCTTGAATGCCAGAAACCGGTCCTCGGAAGCTTGTTTCCGGGTCCAGGGAAGGCATGGCTCGGAAGTTCGGGCTGGACTGTTCCCATGAGGCAGAGGGTCGGATTTATTTGCATATAGCCATGTCTGAACTGGGTTGGCAGAGTGGGCTAAAGAACGGTGATGGATCAAACCCAGATCTTTTGACTGGGTGTGAGTGTTTGGTTGGTTCAGATGCTCCGTCCATCACCACCCCCTTTTGTACCGCTTTTGGCTGCCATAAGTGTGGCAGGGTATGCTCAGACGTGAGTCCCTTGCTCACTTTGCCACTGGATTCAAGCAAGCCGGGCTGAAGATGGCTGGAATGCCAGAAACCGGTCCTCGGAAGCTTGTTTCCGGTCCAGGGAAGGCATGGCTTGGCAGTTTGGGCTGGACTGTTCCCATGAGGCACAGGGTCAGACTGATTTGCATTTAGCCATGTCTGAACTGGGGTGGCAGAGTGGGCTAAAGAACGGTGATGGATCAAACCCAGATCTTTTGACTGGGTGTGAGTGTTTGATTGGTTCAGATGCTCCATCCATCACCACCCCCTTTTGTACCGCTTTTGGCCGCCATAAGTGTGGCAGGGTATGCTCAGACGTGACTCCCTTGCTCACTTTGCCACTGGATTCAAGCAAGCCGGGCTGAAGATGGCTGGAATGCCAGAAACCGGTCCTCGGAAGCTTGTTTCCGGTCCAGGGAAGGCATGGCTTGGCAGTTTGGGCTGGACTGTTCCCATGAAGCACAGGGTCAGACTGATTTGCATATAGCCATGTCTGAACTGGAGTGCCAGAGTGGGCTAAAGAACGGTGATGGATCAAACCCAGATCTTTTGACTGGGTGTGAGTGTTTGATTGGTTCAGATGCTCCATCCATTACCACCCCCTTTTGTACCGCTTTTGGCCGCCATAAGTGTGGCAGGGTATGCTCAGACGTGAGTCCCTTGCTCACTTTGCCACTGGATTCAAGCAAGCCGGGCTGAAGATGGCTAGAATGCCAGAAACAGGTCCTCGGAAGCTTGTTTCCGGTACAGGGAAGGCATGGCTTGGCAGTTCGGGCTGGACTGTTCCCATGAGGCACAGGGTCAGACTGATTTGCATATAGCCATGTCTGATCTGGGGTGGCAGAGTGGGTTAAAGAGCGGTGATGGATCAAACCCAGATCTTTTGACTGGGTGTGAGTGTTTGATTGGTTCAGATGCTTAGTCTATCACCACCTCTTTTGTACCGCCTTTGGATACCATAAGTGTGGCAGGGTATGCTCAGACGTGAGTCCCTTGCTCACTTTGCCACTGGATTAAAGCAAGCCGGGCTGAAGATGGCTTGAATGCCAGAAACCGGTCCTCGGAAGCTTGTTTCCGGGACCAGGGAAGGCATGGCTCGGAAGTTCGGGCTGGACTGTTCCCATGAGGCACAGGGTCAGATTTATTTGCATATAGCCATGTCTGAACTGGGTTGGCAGAGTGGGCTAAAGAACGGTGATGGATCAAACCCAGATCTTTTGACTGGGTGTGAGTGTTTGGTTGGTTCAGATGCTCCGTCCATCACCACCCCCTTTTGTACCGCTTTTGGCTGCCATAAGTGTGGCAGGGTATGCTCAGACGTGAGTCCTTTGCTCACTTTGCCACTGGATTCAAGCAAGCCGGGCTGAAGATGGCTGGAATGCCGGAAACCGGTCCTCGGAAGCTTGTTTCCGGTCCAGGGAAGGCATGGCTTGGTAGTTTGGGCTGGACTGTTCCCATGAGGCACAGGGTCAGACTGATTTGCATATAGCCATGTCTGAACTGGGGTGGCAGAGTGGGCTAAAGAACGGTGATGGATCAAACCCAGATCTATTGACTGGGTGTGAGTGTTTGATTGGTTCAGATGCTCCATCCATCACCACCCCCTTTTGTACCGCTTTTGGCCACCATAAGTGTGGCAGGGTATGCTCAGACGTGAATCCCTTGCTCACTTTGCCACTTGATTCAAGCAAGCCGGCCTGAAGATGGCTGGAATGCCAGAAACCGGTCCTCAGAGCTTGTTTCCGGTCCAGGGAAGGCATGGCTTGGCAGTTCAGGGTGGACTGTTCCCATGAGGCACAGGGTCAGACTGATTTGCATATAGCCATGTCTGAAATGGGGTGGCAGAGTGGGCTAAAGAACGGTGATGGATCAAACCCAGATCTTTTGACTGGGTGTGAGTGTTTGATTGGATCAGATGCTCCGTCCATCACCACCCCCTTTTGAACCGCTTTTGATAGCCATAAGTGTGGCAGGGTATGCTCAGACATGAGTCCCTTGCTCACTTTGCCACTGGATTCAAGCAAGCCGGGCTGAAGATGGCTGGAATGCCAGAAACCGGTCCTCGGAAGCTTGTTTCCGGTCCAGGAAAGGCATGGCTTTCGCAGTTCGGGCTGGACTGTTCCCATGAGGCACAGGGTCAGACTGATTTGCATATAGCCATGTCTTAACTGGGGTGGCAGAGTGGGCTAAAGAATGGTGATGGATTAAACCCAGATCTTTTGACTGGGTGTGAGTGTTTGATTGGTTCAGATGCTCCGTCCATCACCACCCCCTTTTGTACCGCTTTTGGAGAAGTGTGGCTCACTGGTTAGAGCGTATGCACAAGGGGGTATACCCATATAAAGTCACTGGGACCTGGGTTGAATATGTACTAGAAGGAAAGGTTAGAGCGGCAGACCCTGAAGCAGAGGTCGGCCCGGGACCAAGGTTCAATTCCCGTCGCAGCAGGGTCTTGGGTCAATGTCCACGGAGTCGATAATTCTCGCCTCGGTGCCTAAGCTAACCATGGGTCCCACTCTGCAACTCTGGGCAATAGCTTGCTTAATCTCCACAACGGCCCCAGCAGCGCCAGGGATGCCTGGCTTCACCTTGGGGGTGCCCAGGAGGGACCATCTCACAGGGAAAGCCAGGACGGGTTCCCCAGCGGTATACAGCACCAGGACACTCCGAGATGGAGTAACAGTGCGCTTTACAAGTATACATTTACATTTTGGCCGCCATAAGTGTGGCAGGGTAGGCTCAGACGTGAGTCCCTTGCTTACTTTGTCACTGGATTCAAGCAAGCCGGGCTGAAGATGGCTGGAATGCCAGAAACCGATCCTCGGAAGCTTGTTTCCGGTCCAGGAAAGGCATGGCTTGGCAGTTTGGGCTGGACTGTTCCCATGAGGCACAGGGTCAGACTGATTTGCATATAGCCATGTCTGAACTGGGGTGGCAGAGTGGGCTAAAGAACGGTGATGGATCAAACCCAGATCTTTTGACTGGGTGTGAGTGTTTGATTGGTTCAGATGCTCCGTCCATCACCACCCCCTTTTGTACCGCTTTTGTCCGCCATAAGTGTGGCAGGGAATGCTCAGACGTGAGTCCCTTGCTCACTTTGCCACTTGATTCAAGCAAGCCGGGCTGAAGATGGCTGGAATGCCAGAAAATGGTCCTCGGAAGCTTGTTTCCAGTCCAGGGAAGGCATGGCTTGGCAGTTTTGGCTGGACTGTTCCCATGAAGCACAGGGTCAGACTGATTTGCATATAGCCATGTCTGAACTGGGGTGGCAGAGTGGGCTAAAGAACGGTGATGGATCAAACCCAGATCTTTTGACTGGGTGTGAGTGTTTGATTGGTTCAGATGCTTAGTCCATCACCACCTCTTTTGTACCGCTTTTGGACGCCATAAGTGTGGCAGGGTATGCTCAGACGTGAGTCCCTTGCTCACTTTGCCACTGGATTCAAGCAAGCCTGGCTGAAGATGGCTTGAATGCCAGCAACCGGTCCTCGGAAGCTTGTTTCCAGTCCAGGGAAGGCATGGCTTTGCAGTTCGGGCTGGACGGTTCCCATGAGGCACAGGGTCAGACTGATTTGCATATAGCCATGTCTGAACTGGGGTGGCAGAGTGGGCTAAAGAACGGTGATGGATCAAACCCAGATCTTTTGACTGGGTGTGAGTGTTTGATTGGTTCAGATGCTCCGTCCATCACCACCCCCTTTTGTACCGCTTTTGGCCACCATAAGTGTGGCAGGGTATGCTCAGACGTGAGTCCCTTGCTCACTTTGCCACTGGATTCAAGCAAGCCGTGCTGATGATGGCTGGAATGTCAGAAACCGGTCCTCGGAAGCTTGTTTCCGGTCCAGGGAGGCATGGCTTGGCAGTTCGGGCTGGACTGTTCCCATGAGGCACAGGGTCAGACTGACTTGCATATAGCCATGTCTGAACTGGGGTGGCAGAGTGGGCTAAAGAACGGTGATGGATCAAACCCAGATCTCTTGACTGGGTGTGAGTGTTTGATTGGTTCAGATGCTCCGTCCATCACCACCCCCTTTTGTACCAACATTGGGGTCACTGGCATGGTGGCTTGGCTGTTGGCATTTGTAACATGCTATACTGGATCTTGGCCCTTGTCTACCCGGGGGGGGGCTGCGCTGGACATGGAGGGAGATGGAACATTATAGGGCTGTGTCCTTGGGGGGCTACGCTGAGGTCCTGACTGGAATTCTCGCTGTCTACCTTGGCCTCCTCCCCCTCTCTGATGGGGAGGTCCCTGACCATTCCGGGCATAGTCCCCCATAGGGCCCTTGGGGACCCGGGTGTTCACCCAGCAATCTGCTTCGACGGCGAGCTTTCGAGGGTCTGTCCGCTTGCTGTCAAGGAGATGCTGGCATAGTTCTACAAAGCAATTCCTGGACAAGTGCTCCCAGGCTATCAAGTCGAACAACTCTTCAAATGTGGTAACCTTGCTGCCCTTGATCCACCCTTCCAAGGCCTGGCTGTAGAAGTTGACATACTCCACCCACGTGGTGCCAGGAATCTTTTTACAGTCTCCGAAACGCTGCCTATACATCTCGGGGGTGAGCCCATATCTGGCTAGCAGGGCCTCCTTCATGTGGCTGTACGAGTTCAGTATGGTGGAGGGCAGGTCCAGCAGGGTGTCTCTCCCCTCGCTTTGGAACCGACCCCGCAACCCAGCCCCCCAATCCTTTTGTGGGACTCGGTGGGAGGTCATAGCTACTTCATAGGCTTTAAACCATTGCTGAATGTCATCGTTTTTGTAGTATTCTTTCACCACATCCTTGGGGATGTGTACTTTAGCCTCCACAGGGGAAGGAGTCCCTCGGTTCCCGGGGGGGGGGGGGCGGTTTCCTCGCTCCATGCCTTGAGCTCGATCTCTTTCAGGCTGCGTTCGTGTTCCAATTGAAGTTTCTTTCCTTCATGTTCTCTCTGTAGTTTCTTCTCCTCCAGTTCTCCTTGCAGTAGCAATTGTTCCACAGCCAATTTCTTTTCGGCTAATTTGAGCTCTCCTTCGATTTTGAGCTTAGCTAGCTCCAGCTCGTGGATCCTACTTCTCTCTCGGTCCGTCAGCTCCTCTGGGGACAGGCCCCCCTCAGATGCGCTCTGCCATGCGGGGGAGTCGGTTCTCTCTCCCTCTGTGACGCTGGGTTCGTTCTCCTGCCCCTCCTCCATGCTGTTCCCTTCTGTTTGGGGGGGGGGGGGCGGACTCCACCCAGGCCTTCAGGGCTTCTTGGAAATACTCCTTGGTGCTCAAACCAGTGGTAGCGATTTTAAAGTCTTTACAGAACTGCTTTAGTTCCCTATGAGTGTATTCTACCAAACGGTCCTCTTGGAATTTTGGATTTGCGTTGGTTCCAGTGGGACTCATGGTGGTTCTTCCTTCTGTCTGTCTTGGGTCTTTGTTGGGTAGTGTGTACGCTGCTCACTGTACGATCTCTAAATGTCAGCTCGGATCCCGTCGCTTGCCACCAATGTTAGAAGGGGTGATCTCAGGGGGGGACAGAGGACGTTCTCCGGACCACCCCGGGACCCACCTCTCCCAGGAGCACTGCCGAGCACAGGCATAAGACCCTCACAGGAGGGGACTCGTCATTTGAGATCATACGCGCAGAGATTCCACTGCGTTATAATTGAACACCACACAGTTGTGTACTGAATAACAAGTTCTTTATCAAGCAGTAGTTATTACGTTCTTTCAGGTTAAAAGGTCATATATGTCCATTCGGTTCAAGGGTTTGTAAGTTCGTGGTTGCAGGGGGGTGGAAAGTGGGACAGTTACAGTACGAGGGCCAGTACGAGCGTATCCAGCGCACAGCTCTCAATCCTCGAGCTGGGGGATACGGGCCTGCTGTAGATGTTGATGGTACTGGGTGTTCCACTCACCCTCCTCGAGCCACGTTGTTTCACTAGTGCTGTCAGTCCAGCCGGACCAGAGTGCCCTCGAGCCGCGACCAGGTCAGCAGGGCTCGAGCAGTAATGAGCGGAGTGTCCTTTAGTTCTTGGGAAGCCGGGACCTCGTCAGCAGGGCTCCAGCAAAATGGTTACAGGGAGCTGCGACCTCGTCAGCAGGGCTCAAGCAAAGATGCTTCAGGGAGCCGCGACCTCATCAGCAGGACTCCAGCAAAGATGGTTCAGGGAGTCGCGACCTCGTCAGCAGGACTCCAGCCAAGATTACAAAGTTCGGGTAGCATTCTTCTTCGAGTTGGTTGAGCCGCGACCAGGTCAGGAGGGCTCTCTTCGTCCAGGATTTAACTGCCCCATAGTCCCAGAGCCGGCCTTGTTATAGTCCTTTTTCCCTTTAAAGTCCGGGCCCTCGCAGGCGGTTATCTGATGCCCCGGGGCTGATTGTCGGGGTGTCCTGCCGGCCCTTTGATCCCTTGAAGATGAGTCCGGGGATTTCCAGACACCAAGCAGGGCCTGGAGCCAGCTCTTGGGGAAGCCGGAGGTGCAATCGAAACCAGTCCTCAAGGGGAGGCCAGAGGTGTGATGGAAACCAGTCTCCAGGGGGAGGCCGGAGGTGTGATGGAAACTACTCTGCCCTATCTCACTCAGAGGAGGCCCTCTACCCCCAGCCGGGCATGGCACCTCTGGAGCCTAGGTTTCACTGGGGCCGGGGTCATGCAGGGGGCAATGGAGTCAGGGGTCTGCAGGGAAGGGTGATGGCTACCCGGGGCCCTCTGGGGTGATGCGGGTTCGGGGCATCCGGTACCGGGAGGATAGATGGTGGGATGCGGGGGTGGTCGTCCGTTTGGTAGGATCATGTAGGGAGCGGGGCGGACAAGGGACGGGATGACCGGGGATGTTTGCTGCTCAGGGGTAACTGTCGGGGCGCTGAGGGTCAGGGGGAACCACACCATGAGGCCAGGTCCAACAGTTATACAGCCACATTTATTTGTTGGATCTGTGCGTAGTGATAAAAGTGAACTGTGGTTTATTGTGAAGTAAATAAGTCAGTTGTGTGTATAACTGGGCCACTTGTTTCTATATGTGTCATGTGTGTGAAAAAGAGAGGGTTGGAAAAACTGCTTAAATTGGTGAAACTAAATGTAGTGAAAAGATGAGACCCACCCAGGACCCCCACACTCGGACCAGTCTTGATACGTCACATCCCACAAGCTGAAGAGTTGCGCAGAGATCGGATGTTGACTACTTCCGTGTACACTGTGCATTGTAAAGTTGTCTTTCAGATTGCAATTGGGTATAACTCTGCCACTGGCGTTGGGTTAAGAGCGCCCCCCTGATTAGATTGTTGTCAGTGATACTTTCTTTCCTCCTGGACCACATGACTGTAACCTACACCATAATCTTGGCAATATCATTGATATGCTGCTGTCATTGGTCTAAGTGTCAGGGCAGGGGATGGTTTTATCGTGTGCACGCACAGCACACTTTATTATGCACACCAACTAAATGTAAAAGAGTGTTTACTTGTATCCTGGAGATACAGAACCAAAATGTGGGTGAAGAAGAGGAAAAAGTAATCTGAGGAATGTTTAAATGGCATAGTAAGCTGTGTGAACACCATCTGGGTACACAATGCCCCATCTGGTTCATGGTCCGTCACTCCTGGAGCACTACTTTCAGGGACAGTAAAAGAAGTGGCCACTGTCACAAATTAGTGATTGTGAACATCTTGAGTAACCCTGGGCGTAGTTCGCGGAGTAGCGCTACGCGAAGCTACGCGAAGTGCACTTCGCACTACGCGAACTTCACGTAGCACTACGCGAGCTGCGTAGTAGCATGTTCGCACTGTGCAAGATGCGTTTTCAATGATTGCACAGTGCGAACAAGCATCCGGCACTGTGCAAGCATTGAAAACGGCATCTTGCACAGTGCGAGCTGTAGTTTTCTGCTGCTCGAGGAGATTATTACTCGAGCGGCAGATTTCTCAACGCGAACAGGTAGTTTCTCATTGAGAGCGGTCGCGAGCATGCGCAACCACTCACAATGAGAAACCTGACCTCCTCGCGTTGAGAATCTCGCCGGGATGTCATTTTGCTTGCTCGCGGTCGCGAACATGACGTTCAGGACCGCGAACAAGCAAAAAATGAGCGCTGCACTACGCTACGCTGCACTACGCATGTTCGCACTGTGCTACGTGCCGCTCGCGTAGTGCGAAGTTGCAAAAACTTCGCAAACTCCGCGAGCGGAGCGTAGTGCTTCGCCCAGGGTTAATCTTGAGTAGATGTTCCAGCTTGTCCTCGCTAACCAGGGTACAAGTCGGGGTACCACGCGTGTGGACGGCATCCACCCACTTATTTTACAGGGTGGACGCCGCCTCCCTGCCCAAAACTGGACTTTGTAAGATGGTGACGTTACTTGCCCACACTGCCGCACCAAACTTTCTATGATTTCGTTGACTTACCAGTCCATCTCCCAACAACAGGGCTGGTTGTCAATCTTGTGTAGCGCGCAAAAGCGCTACCTATCAAAGTTCTTCTTTGCCCTTTGAACCTTGCCGGGCGCCTATCAGTGGACGCTTTGACCTGCGACCAATCAGTGGCCATAGCAGTCGTCACAGGATTGGCCTGATCTGGATATTTTGTATCTCGCCCTCCCTCTCGACAAGACACCACTTACTTTCCTGGCTTCGCCTGCTGCCTGACCTTATCCAAGGAAGGTACTCACTCCCTGATAGTTACCTTCGAGGTTCAGAGTATCGACCATGACAGGATTAGGGCATGAGTCGGAGGTCCACGCCGGTCGCCCCTGCTCAAAAGCAGGAGTTTCTAAGATGAGGTAGGAATGAACCACAAGGAATATACCCAAATGGAAAGGCTGCAAGACGGGAGGAGCCGCGCCTGCGACCAAGATGGCCGCTTGAGCATCGGCTCCGCCGGCCGCCACATCCTGACTGCCCTTTCTGGCATAATATCCTGCACTCCGTCCCCGCAGTTCGGTGGGGGACCGTCACCTGAGTCACTAGGTGAAATTTGGGATCGATTGCCGGCTTCGGCGCCCGATTATCGTCGTCGGAAGTATTGGGGCCTTTGTAGTTGGAGACCGGGACCCTGAGTGTGCCACTGCCCGGGGCACAGTGCGACAACATCGGTCGCCGAGACCGGAAGTGGCCGGTCGGACCATCTTACATTGTACCCGGGCGAGGATTGAGGTGCCCCCGTCCTCTCTGAGACACTCTGCAGCATTCCATCGTAAAACCCTTTTCCGCACGATTGAGGAGTGGTGGGTTTCGCCTTCTTTCGCGATCGCGATGGCAGCTCGTGACCCTGACAAGCCGAAGACTCAGCGACCGAATCGTCTGGTCCAGTCGAACCTGATTGACAAATATGCCGTCTCCAAGGACACCTCATTGGAGTTGAAGAGTTCCCTGATCCGGGGCCCTGAGAAGGGACCGACTGGTGAGGAACCGACGATGAAGGAAATGATGGCAGCCATTAAGGGGATTCAGTCCTCCTTGGGGACAATCGATTCAAAACTGGACGCTGTTAGAGAAGGTGAAGGACTTGGAGATTAAAACGGGGAGCCTTATTGAAGATGTGTCTGAACTGCAGAGAGTGGTGTCGGACCTTAAGGTGGCCCGTAATCAGTTCGATCGCAAGCTCGATGAGTACGAAGGTCGGGCACGACGTAATAACGTCCGCATCCTTGGGGTCCCGGAGCGAGCGGAAGGGGCTTCCCCCGACCTCTTTGTAGAGACACTCATCCTTCAACACCTGAAACCCAAGGGGTTGAGTAACTTTTTCACGGTGGAGAGGGCCCATCGAGTGCCCGGTGGTCGCCCGAAAACTGGGACACTTCCCCGACCCATCATCGCCCGTGTCCTGAATTTTCGGGACAGGGATGCCATTTTGCAATCGGCGAGATCATCGCGCCCGCTGGCCTACGAAAATGCTTCCCTGCTGTTCTTTCCAGACTTTACCCGGATGGTGCAGAGGCAACGGCAGGGTTTCGTGCCAATCAAACGGAGACTTCGGGATCGGGACATGAAGTACTCGATGATGTACCCAGCCCGCCTACGGATCGAACATGCTGGCAAGTCTTGGTTTTTTGACTCTCCTGAGATGGCGGCGGACTGGCTTGACCACCTTGGAGACCCGGGTCCCGAGGACAATTTCCAAGTTGGTGATGAGGAATGACGCCCTGCGAAAATGACTACACACTTGTGCCTTACTCACATTGCGGGACTAACTGGGGATTTACCGAACTTTAACTCCCCCCCCCCTGTAATAGCTAATGGTATCATCGGTATTACTTTTTGAGTAGTACGGGGGGGGATTTGGGCGGTCAGGGGTGGTGGGGGCTGGTGACCTGTTGTAAGGTCCTCCTCCATTTTTTTACGTTTAGATCTAGTTTCTGGGGGCGACAGGCACACTGCGAGTTGGGGATGTGTACACGTTACATGCAGGGGTGCAAGTATGTTTGAGATGAGTCAGAAGGTTGGGCTAGAAGATATATAGAGCGAAGTATAGGCTGAGAAATAGGCTATGGCATTGGAAATACTAAATTAGAAGAAAGTGATAAATATATAGATCCATAAGTACATTGAAAGTATATAGATACATAAAGGAAGTAAGTATATTTAGATTAAATATATTGATAGAGGCACAGGATGAGAAATAGGGTAGTGGATTGGATATGCTTTTTCATGAGAAAAGTAACAGACACACAGATCCAAGTACATGGAAGGTACATAGATGCACAATGGAAGTATGTACATGTAGACCAAAGATGATTTTTATTTATTGATGATTATTATTATTATTATTTTTATTTTTTATTTTTTATTTTCTCTTAACAACATAATTATTATACATGTTATAAAGTAATACACAAAGCTAGGTACATATCTATAGTGAAAACAAATGCTTATATACAGAGGGATATGCTGTAAAAAAAAATCCGTATTGTGCTTATGTGGGGAAGAGCCAGATCTTGAGTAGTTTTCTGAAGATAAGGTGGTTGTCGGTGGATCTTATGTTGGGGGGTAAAGAGTTCCATAGTTTGGCTGCTTGAACAGAGAAGGATGTGCCACCCATGGTTTTTTTCTTGTATGGTGGGATTTTGAAGCGAGATGCTCCTTTAGAGCGGAGGTTCCTTTGTTCTATGTGTTTGGTGATTTTATTCCTGATGAAGAGTGGTCCTATTCCATGTATTGCTTTGTGGGTAATACAAAGCAGCTTGAACGTGGATCTTCTGGCAACCGGTAACCAATGCAGGGCTTTCAAGGCAGGGGAGATGTGGTCTTGTGGTTTGATATGCAAGAGTAGTCTGGCAGCCGAGTTCTGAATCCGTTGTAGTCTTTTCATGGTCGTTAAAGGTGATCCATGGTAGAGGTTATTGGCGTAATCGGGTTTGGATAGAACAAGAGAGATGGTAGCTTGGACCTTGTGTGGAAATCCCAAATGAGGGAAAATTCGTCGCAGCGTTTTTATAGTAGCAAAGCTTGATCTTGCTAGTTTATCCACTTGGACATTCACCGACAGCTTGGAGTCCATGGTCATTCCGATGTTTCTTACTTCCTTCAATACTTTAGGCAGTGATCCCAGTTCATCAGGCCATGCGGCAAGCGGGTTGTAATTTTCCCAATCGCCACACGTGAGTATTTCAGTTTTTGAAGCATTCAATTTGAGATGTCTCCAAGTCATCCACTGATCCACGGCTCTGAGACAGCGGAAAATTGGTGATTTTCGAATCTATGACAAAATAACGACTACAAAAAGATCTACCTACCAAAATATCGCAACAAAAATATCGATGACAATAATATCGAGATCCTTTCTCTAACAAGGTAAGTACAAAAATATCGAAAAAAATATATCGATGTCAAAAATATAGTTTTTTAGAAAATATCGTTTTATTTTAATTAAAAAAATGTAATATTAACAAAATAATACTTATAAATGTAATAAACATAGTTAAAAATATATTATAATATTTAAGATTAATAAATAATGTAATAAAAACTAATAATAATAAAAATATAATACATAGTATATACTTCATTACTAATAACTGTAAAATAATTATTTTAATAACTTATAAATATATGAAAATATAATAAATTACAAATACATTTATATACATAAAATAATGATATAAATAACAATTAATAACAATGTAAAAGTAATAAAAAAATTAAATACATTTTGGATAGCGTACGGGTAACAATTACTATTCCCACTCCAGAAAGTGCAACAGTAGGGAAAGTGTTGGATAGCGTAGGGGTAAAAATTACTATTCCCACTCCAGAGAGTGCAACAGTAGGGAAAGTGTTGGATAGCGTAGGGGTAACAATTACTATTCCCACTCCCGAGAGTGCAACAGTAGGGAAAGTGTTGGATAGCGTAGGGGTAAAACGTACTATTCCCACTCCAGAGAGTGCAACAGTAGGGAAAGTGTTGGATAGTGTAGGGGTAAAAATTACTATTCCCACTCCAGAGAGTACAACAGTAAGGAAAGTGTTGGATAGCGTAGGGGTAACAATTACTATTCCAACTCCAGAGAGTGCAACAGTAGAGAAAGTGTTGGATAGCGTAGGGGTAAAAACTACTATTCCCACTCCAGAGAGTGCAACAGTAGGGAAAGTGTTGGATAGCGTAGGGGTAAAAATTACTATTCCCACTCCAGAGAGTGCAACAGTAGGGAAAGTGTTGGATAGCGTAGGGGTAAAAATTACTATTCCCACTCCACAGACTGCAACAGTAGGGAAAGTGTTGGATAGCGTAGGGGTAACAATTACTATTCCAACTCCAGAGAGTGCAACAATAGGGAAAGTGTTGGATAGCGTAGGGGTAACAATTACTATTCCAACTCCAGAGAGTGCAACAGTAGGGAAAGTGTTGGTTAGCGTAGGGGTAACAATTACTATTCCAACTCCAGAGAGTGCAACAAAAGGGAAAGTGTTGGATAGCATAGGGGTAACAATTACTATTCCAACTCCAGAGAGTGCAACAGTAGGGAAAGTGTTGGTTAGCGTAGGGGTAACAATTACTATTCCAACTCCAGAGAGTGCAACAAAAGGGAAAGTGTTGGATAGCATAGGGGTAAAAATTACTATTCCCACTCCAGAGAGTGCAACAGTAGGGAAAGTGTTGGATAGCATAGGGGTAAAAATTACTATTCCCACTTCATTACTAATAACTCTAAAATAATTATTTTAATAACTTATAAATATATGAAAATATAATAAATTACAAATACATTTATATACATAAAATAATGATATAAATAACAATTAATAACAATGTAAAAGTAATAAAAAAATTAAATACATTTTGGATAGCGTACGGGTAACAATTACTATTCCCACTCCAGAAAGTGCAACAGTAGGGAAAGTGTTGGATAGCATAGGGGTAAAAATTACTATTCCCACTCCAGAGAGTGCAACAGTAGGGAAAGTGTTGGATAGCGTAGGGGTAACAATTACTATTCCCACTCCCGAGAGTGCAACAGTAGGGAAAGTGTTGGATAGCGTAGGGGTAAAACTTACTATTCCCACTCCAGAGAGTGCAACAGTAGGGAAAGTGTTGGATAGTGTAGGGGTAAAAATTACTATTCCCACTCCAGAGAGTGCAACAGTAAGGAAAGTGTTGGATAGCGTAGGGGTAACAATTACTATTCCAACTCCAGAGAGTGCAACAGTAGAGAAAGTGTTGGATAGCGTAGGGGTAAAAACTACTATTCCCACTCCAGAGAGTGCAACAGTAGGGAAAGTGTTGGATAGCGTAGGGGTAAAAATTACTATTCCCACTCCAGAGAGTGCAACAGTAGGGAAAGTGTTGGATAGCGTAGGGGTAAAAATTACTATTCCCACTCCACAGACTGCAACAGTAGGGAAAGTGTTGGATAGCGTAGGGGTAACAATTACTATTCCAACTCCAGAGAATGCAACAATAGGGAAAGTGTTGGATAGCGTAGGGGTAACAATTACTATTCCAACTCCAGAGAGTGCAACAGTAGGGAAAGTGTTGGATAGCCTAGGGGTAAAAATTACTATTCCCACTCTGGAGAGTGCAATAGTAGGGAAAGTGTTGGATAGCGTAGGGGTAACAATTACTATTCCAACTCCAGAGAGTGCAACAGTAGAGAAAGTGTTGGATAGCGTAGGGGTAAAATTTACTATTCCCACTCCAGAGAGTGCAACAGTAGGGAAAGTGTTGGATAGCGTAGGGGTAAACATTACTATTCCCACTCCAGAGAGTGCAACAGTAGGGAAAGTGTTGGATAGCGTAGGGGTAAAAATTACTATTCCCACTCCACAGACTGCAACAGTAGGGAAAGTGTTGGATAGCGTAGGGGTAACAATTACTATTCCAACTCCAGAGAGTGCAACAGTAGGGAAAGTGTTGGATAGCATAGGGGTAAAAATTACTATTCCCACTCCAGAGAGTGCAACAGTAGGGAAAGTGTTGGGTAGCCTAGGGGTAAAAATTACTATTCCCACTCTGGAGAGTGCAATAGTAGGGAAAGTGTTGGATAGCGTAGGGGTAACAATTACTATTCCAACTCCAGAGAGTGCAACAGTGGGGAAAGTGGTGGATAGCGTAGGGGTAACAATTGCTATTCCAACTCCAGAGAGTGCAACAGTAGGGAAAGTGTTGGATAGCGTAGGGGTAAAAATAACAAACTTATAAATAAATGTATTTTTTTAAATAATAAAAATATTAACTATTAAATAAATATAAACCATTTACAAATACCAATACATAATTATTAAAAACATGATTAGCAAAATAGTTAACCAAAAAAATTAATTAAAAATACCATATAATAATATGTAATTACCAATTAATAATTAATTAACAATTTTTTAATTAACAAAACAATTAATTAAAGACCATTATTACTTAATTACATTTAAATTACTTCCCACCCTATTCCCCTCTAAACCCACAACCCGCTACAGAACATAATTATCAATTAATCAATTAATTAAAATTAATTACCAATTACTTACAAATAATTATCAATTAATTAAATTTAATTTATAATTCTTACTAATTAATAATTAATTTAACATTATTAAATTACTTCCCACCCTATTCCCCTATAAACCCACAACCCACTACAGAACATATTTATCAATTAATCAATTAATTAAAAATAATTACCAATTAATTAAAAATAATTACCAATTGATTAAAATTAATTTATAATTCCTACTAATTAATAATGAATTTAACATAATTAAATTACTTCCCACCCTATTCCCCTATAAACCCACAACCCACTACAGA
Source organism: Lissotriton helveticus (assembly GCF_964261635.1). Classification (NCBI taxonomy): domain Eukaryota; kingdom Metazoa; phylum Chordata; class Amphibia; order Caudata; family Salamandridae; genus Lissotriton; species Lissotriton helveticus. Next base: position 315,956,159 of record NC_136058.1, on the reverse strand, counting down.
ACATATTTATCAATTAATCAATTAATTAAAAATAATTACCAATTAATTAAAAATAAATTACCAATTAATTAAAATTAATTTATAATTCCTACTAATTAATAATTAATTTAACATAATTAAATTACTTCCCACCCTATTTCCCTATAAACCCACAACCCGCTACAGTACTAAAATACAAAATGTAATTAAATTACATAAAAATAAATTAAAAACATAATAAATACATAATAATATACACAAAAATAATTTAAACATCGATATTAGTAACATCAAAATGATTAACATCGATATTACTGACATCGATATTTCTAACTTCGATATTACTAATATCGATATTAAATCTAGCGATATTACTTACCTCTATATTATGCCCCTTCGATATTTAAACTTCGATATAATTGTATATCGATATTTAAATATCAATATTTTGTCTGCATACCGTGATTTTCCTATGTTTTTGGGGCATTCCAGTTGAAGGAGTATTTGCGTGTCATCTGCATAGTTGTAGCACGTGAGGTGAAATTTATTGATCAGTACTGGTAAAGACTTCATGTAGATGTTGAAAAGCATGGGCGAGATGATAGAACCTTGAGGGACCCCTGCTTTTGTGGAGTACGGTTTGGACGAGAAAGGTGGGGTGTGGATGACATTAGTTCTGTTTTGAAGGTAGGACGCGATCCAGTCTAGAGCAGTTCCCTCTATGTCGGCTTCATAAAGTCTTTGTTTCAGAGTGTCATGGTCAACCGTGTCAAAGGAAGCTGAGAGGTCCAAAAGGAGTAGCGCAGCAACCCCGTTGCAGTCAACTGTATTCTTTAGGTCATCCCAGATGGCAAGAAGGGCAGATTCAGTGCCTCTTCCCGGACGGAATCCTGTTTGGAGATCTGAAAGTATGTCATTCTCTTCAATGAATTGTGACAGCTGGGCGAACGCTGCTCTTTCTATCAGTTTGCCCAGGAAAGGTCCATTTGTAATGGGTCTGTAGTTGTCAGGGTTCAGCGGGTCCAAGTTTGTTTTCTTCCGTAAAGGGCGTATGTATGACTTTTTGAGTTCTTCTGGAAATATTCCAGTAGTTAAGGAATCGTTGATGATTCTTCTTACTGGAATGGCAGCAGAGGTTGTTAAAAGAATTGTCTTGAAAGTTTGTGGCGGACAGGGGTCAGAAGGGCTGCCGGCAGGCCTGCTTGCTTTGACCAGGCCCATAAATTCATCGTGTGAGATGTGTTGGAAGGAACGGAGAGGCTTGATTAGAGCATTCTTGGATAGTTGTTTTGTACAAGGGTTAGTGCTGGTGCTTTGTTTCTGTTGTACGTACGAGTCCAACGTGTCTGCTTTGTCCGTGTAATGATTTGCCAGTTTGTGAAATCTTGAGTAACAGGATGAGTTCTTTCTAGGCAATTTGGTTTTCGAAATTCATTGAGTATTTTATAGAATTCTTTATTTGCACATTTAGCGTTTTGAATTCTGTCTGAATAGTACCTTTTCTTAGCTTTTTTGATAGCCGATTTATATAATCTGTTAATTTTTTGTAGGTGAAGTTTGTCTTGTTTGGCGTTTGTTTTGAGCCAGGTACGTTGCAGCTTTCTAATTTGTTGTTTTATGTCTTTTATTTCTATGTTTCTCCAAGATGCTTTTTTTCTTTTGTTCTGTTGTGTGGTTTTGAGTGGTATCAGGATGTCAAAAGTTTCCTGTAGCCACTCATATAGATTCTGAACAGAATTTATGGTTTCCAGATTTATACTGGATGTTAGTTGTGTTTCTAAGTGTTCCAAATTGAGTTTGTTCCACGGCCGATAGGTGGATGGATGTAAGGTAGTTTTAGGTGAGTCGCTTAGCGTTGTTTTATGTTGGAAAGCAAGCAAGTGGTGGTCTGACCATGTGACTGGAGTTATAGTTTGAAAGGTAACTAGTTCGTTATTAGCAAAAATGACATCTAGGATATGTCCAGCGGTGTGTGTCGGATTGGGGACAATCTGATGCAGGTTCAATGCGTCTAGGCCGGTGATTATTGTTTTTACTGATCGTGCTATGATAGTACAGGTGGGGTGTACAAATTCCCGTAGTAGGTCAGTCAAGATGGGAGTACCACAGGGTTCCATTTTGGGTCCAACACTTTTCAATCTTTATGTGACCCCTATGGCCAAAGTGATTTGATCATGTGGTTTTGAGGTTGTCTCTTATGCGGACGACACTCAGATCTTGGTCACTCTTGGTCCTGACCCATTGGACGGTAAAAAAAAAGAGGTTCCAATTTTGGGTCCAGATCACACCCTTTGGAATCCCAGACACTGGCCCTCTGAAATGGGTTCACTACCCACCCCGTCATACCAAGTACGTAACCTGGGCATTATTTTTTACAATGAGTTAACCATGGAGCCACAAGTTAACAATGTAACTGCCACCTGCTTTACCATTCTGCGATGGCTCAGAAAAATCATCTGGATGCTGCCAGAAGACACGCAGAAGTCAGTGGTCAATGCACTGATTACCTCCCGTTTACATTACGGCAATGTCCTATACCTGGGATCAACGCAAGCAGTCATGAGACGCCTCCAACTTGTCCAAAATGCCGCTGCTAGACTACTTTGCAAGTGTCCCAGAAGGGAAAGAATATCTGGACATATCAAGGCACTCCACTGGTTGAAAGTAGAAAACCACGCCAAATTTAAGACATTGAGCCTTATGCACAGAATTAAATGGGGAAATGCCCCAAGATATCTACAATCCCTTGTGCAGGCTTATATGCCGGCTCGCTGTCTTAGGTCGGCATCCCAATGCCTTTTTTGTGTGCCGAAAGTGCGTAGAGTAAAGATTGGAGGAAGGTCTTTTTCATTGCTAGGCCCCAAACTATGGAATGCTCTCCCACTGAACGTACGTCTGGAAACTCGCTACAACCACTTCCGCAGAGCCATCAAAACTTGGCTCTTTAATCAGTAAGTTGCTCCGGCTTTCTCTCAGAGTTTCAAAATCTGCTTTTAAACATAGTGTCTCTCAGCGCCGGGAAACCCTTCTTGGGTAGCTGTCGCGCTTTAGAAACCTAATAAATAAATAAATAAATACCAAGTTGCGCTTCAAAGACTGTATGTCTCAGATTGAGAAGTGGATGTGTACTAACCATCTTCAGTTGAATGGTGGGAAAACTGAGATTGTACTTTTTGGCAAGGCGGATGAGTACTGGACACCTGACTGGTGGCACTCTAGCATTGGCCTTTGTCCTACTCCGACTCAGTCAGTGAGACAATCTGGGTTTCCAATTGGACAATAAACTATCAATGAAAGACCATGTCAATAAGACCTTTGGCGCTTGCTTTGGAGTTATGCGTAGCCTGCGTAAATTTTTTACGTGGATTCCACTGGAGGCAAGAAAACCCCTAGTCCAGGGTCTTATCATCAACCGTATGGACTATGAGAATGCCCTTCTGGCCTCCACCACTGAAAATCGTCTATCTAAGATGCAGGTTCTGCAGAATACTGCAGCAAGACTAGTACTTGATCTTCCATCTAGATCTCAATCGGCTCCCAGTTTTAAATGTCTGCACTGGTTGCCTGTACGAAAACGCATATATTTTAAGGTACTTTGCTTGACGCATAGGAACATGTACGTAAAAGGCCCAGCTTTCTGGGCAAAAAAACGAACCTGGTATCACCCTGGTAGAACTTTGAGATCCAGCAATCAAGCGCTCCTTGTGTCTCCCAGAGTACGCACCACTACTGGTGGAGGGCGTTCTTTCTCCTTCCTTGCTCCGTCTTTCTGGAATAAATTACCTTTACACCTACGCACCATAAGAGATCACAATCATTTTCGTAGGAATCTTAAGACATGGTTGTTCGACTCTAGCTGCATCGAAGTCTCAGAGACATCCACCAGTGTCATGAGACTCCCGAGTGATATGTGCGCTCAATAAATGTTTTATGATTTGATTTGATTTGAATACCAATACACGGCGTGGCACAGGGTTACGTGAATGCCACACTTAAGCCGCATTACCTCCTCATCCATCTTCCTCACCAAAATAATTAACACATGAGCTTTAGGTTCCCACAGAAACTCCAAGAAAAAAAAGTCAGCCTACTAGTCTCCTATCCCTCCAACATGGCTCCCATCTCCATCCACCAATGGAATAAGAGGAAACACCATTCACCTCATAGACCAGGTTTTTTGTTTCTGCACAGCTCCGAGTGCTGTTTCCAGTTTTGTAGGTAAGTGGGACTGAGGTCCTGCTTTTCCGGACTCTGGGATCCCTGTGGTCATGGTGTGCTGGGCACACAGGGGCGACCTCATCTTATATATGATATGTTTCACACTCCCTGTATCCTGTTTTAGTGGACTCCCGGGGAATGTGTTGGCATTGACTGTGTGAGCTGCCTACTGCAAACTATTAGCCGTGTATTCTGTCGGTCTTGTCCTGCTTGAGCCGGTGAGTCACGGTCTTTGTCTGGGGTGCTGACTCACCTTTTCAGACTTCTGTGGCACTCCTTTCAGGGCGAGCAGAGTCAGCGCCATACGGCCTCGTCTTTTGTTCCATGGCTCCCTATCGGAGGTGTGTGGGCGTTACTTTGAGTGGAGTGTCATTCAGTAAAGTGTCATAGAATGGAAGAGTCATAGAGTGGAGGGCCATAGATTGATGTGTAGTTGCGTAGCATGGAGAAGAGAAGCATAGAGTGGAATAGATTGTTGTAGAGTGGAAGTGCGTTGAGTTGAAGTGCGTAGAGTGGAGGGGTGGGCACAATATTATTGAATTCCCTCGTGGCCTAAACACTTTATATCTTGAAACATAGTTCATTTCATCATCTAAGACCTCACAAACATTGCAAGAACAATTTCTTTGGTTTTATTTTTGATTATTTTATTTCCTTCGTGTACATACTTTTAATTTTTTATCTTTCAAATTCAATCTTTCTATCTCATTTTTGTTCTTTTTATCATTTTTAAACAAACATCACATATATAAAAAATACATTATTTAAATACATAAATTATCACCATTGTATAAAGTGCAACACTTTTAGTATGGTATTCTTTTCTTTAAAAGAGGAACAACCAAAGAAAAAACAATATGAAGAAAGATACACTGGTTTCACATCCCTACTCACACAGACCTCTTACTCTCTCACAAACTCATACACTTACATAATCATCACTCACAACTTTATCTGTATATGACAAAATATACTATCCGATACAAAAGGGGATGATGGACGTAGCGTTTGAGCAAATCAAACACTCACCTCCTGTCAACTGATCTGGGTTTAATCCATCACCGTTCTTTAGCCCACTCTGCCATCCCAGTTCAGACATGGCCATATGCAAATCAGTCTGACCCTGTGCCTCATGGGAACAGTCCAGCCCGAACTGCCAAGCCATGCCTTCCCTGGACCGGAAGCAAGCCGGGCTGAAGACGGCTGAAATGCAAGAAACCGGTCCTCGGAAGCTTGTTTCCGGTCCAGGGAAGGCATGGCTTGGCAGTTCGGGCTGGACTGTTCCCATGAGGCAAAGGGTCAGACTGATTTGCATATGGCCATGTCTGAACTAGGGTGGCAGAGTGGGCTAAAGAACGGTGATGGATTAAACCCAGATCTCTTGACTGGGTGTGAGTGTTTGATTGGTTCAGATGCTCCGTCCATTACCACCCCCTTTTGTACCATTTTGTACCCATAAGTTGGCAGGGTATGCTCAGACGTGAGTCCCTTGCTCACTTTGCCATTGGATTCAAGCAAGCCGGGCTGAAGACGGCTGAAATGCCAGAAACCGGTCCTCGGAAGCTTGTTTCTGGTCCAGGAAAGGCATGGCTTGGCAGTTCGGGCTGGACTGTTCCCATGAGGTATAGGGTCAGACTGATTTGCATATGGCCATGTCTGAAATGGGGTGGCAGAGTGGGCTAAAGAACGGTGATGGATTAAACCCAGATCTCTTGACTGGGTGTGAGTGTTTGATTGGTTCAGATGCTCCGTCCATCACCACCCCCTTTTGTACCATTTTGTTCACCATAAGATGGCAGGGTATGCTCAGACGAGAGTCCCTTGCTCACTTTGCCACTGGATTCAAGCAAGCCGGGCTGAAAACGGCTGAATTGCCAGAAACCGGTCCTCGGAAGCTTGTTTTCGGTCCAGGGAAGGCATGGCTTGGCAGTTTGGGCTGGACTGTTCCCATGAGGCACAGGGTCAGACTGATTTGCATATGGCCATGTCTGAACTGGGGTGGCAGAGTGGGCTAAAGAACGGTGATGGATTAAACCCAGATCTCTTGACTGGGTGTGAGTGTTTGATTGGATCAGATGCTCCGTCCATCACCACCCCCTTTTGTACCATTGTGTTTGCCATAAGTTGGCAGGGTATGCTCAGACGTGAGTCCCTTGCTCACTTTGCCACTGGATTCAAGCAAGCCGGGCTGAAGACGGCTGAAATGCCAGAAACCGGTCCTCGGAAGCTTGTTTCCGGTCCAGGGAAGGCATGGCTTGGCAGTTTGGGCTGGACTGTTCCCATGAGGCACATGGTCAGACTTTTTTGCATATGGCCATGTCTGAACTGGGGTGGCCGAGTGGGCTAAAGAACGGTGATGGATTAAACCCAGATCTCTTGACTGGGTGTGAGTGTTTGATTGGTTCAGATGCTCCGTCCATCACCACCCCCTTTTGTACCATTTTGTTCACCATAAGTTGGCAGGGTATGCTCAGACGTGTGTCCCTTGCTCACTTTGCCACTGGATTCAAGCAAGCCGGGCTGAAGAAGGCTGAAATGCCAGAAACCGGTCCTCGGAAGCTTGTTTCCGGTCCAGGTAAGGCATGGCTTGGCAGTTCGGGCTGGACTGTTCCCAGAAGGCACAGGGTCAGACTGATTTGCATATGGCCATGTCTGAACTGGGGTGGCAGAGTGGGCTAAAGAACGGTGATGGATTAAACCAAGATCTCTTGACTGGGTGTGAGTGTTTGATTGGTTCAGATGCTCCGTCCATCACCACCCCCTTTTGTACCATTTTCTTCGCCATACGTTGGCAGGGTATGCTCAGACTCGAGTCCCTTGCTCACTTTGCCACTGGATTCAAGCAAGCCGGGCTGAAGACGGCTGAAATGCCAGAAACCGGTCCTCGGAAGCTTGTTTCCGGTCCAGGGAAGGCATGGCTTGGCAGTTCGGGCTGGAATGTTCCCATGAGGCACAGGGTCAGACTGATTTGCATATGGCCATGTCTGAACTGGGGTGGCAGAGTGGGCTAGAGAACGGTGATGGATTAAACCCAGATCTCTTTGACTGGGTGTGAGTGTTTGATTGGTTCAGATGCTCCGTCCATTACCACCCCCTGTTGTACCATTTTGTTCGCCATAAGTTGGCAGGGTATTCTCAGACGTGAGTCCCTTGCTCACTTTGCCACTGGATTCAAGCAAGCCGGGCTGAAGACGGCTGAAATGCCAGAAACCGGTCCTCCGAAGCTTGTTTCCGGTCCAGGGAAGGCATGGCTTGGCAGTTCGGGCTGGACTGTTCCCATGAGGCACAGGGTCAGACAGATTTGCATATGGCCATGTCTGAACTGGGGTGGCAGAGTGGGCTAGAGAACGGTGATGGATTAAACCCAGATCTCTTTGACTGGGTGTGAGTGTTTGATTGGTTCAGATGCTCCGTCCATCACCACCCCCTGTTGTACCATTTTGTTCGCCATAAGTTGGCAGGGTATTCTCAGACGTGAGTCCCTTGCTCACTTTGCCACTGGATTCAAGCAAGCCGGGCTGAAGAAGGCTGAAATGCCAGAAACCGGTCCTCGGAAGCTTGTTTCCGGTCCAGCAGTTCGGGCTGGACTGTTCCCATGAGGCACAGGGTCAGACTGATTTGCATATGGCCATGTCTGAACTGGGGTGGCAGAGTGGGCTAAAGAACGGTGGTGGATTAAACCCAGATCTTTTGACTGGGTGTGAGTGTTTGATTGGTTCAGATGCTCCGTCCATCACCACCCCCTTTTGTACCATTTTGTTCGCCATAAGTTGGCAGGGTATGCTCAGACGTGAGTCCCTTGCTAATTTTGCCACTGGATTCAAGCAAGCCGGGCTGAAGACGGCTGAAAGGCCAGAAACCGGTCCTTGGAAGCTTGTTTCCGGTCCAGGGAGGGCATGGCTTGGCAGTTCGGGCTGGACTGTTCCCATGAGGCACAGGGTCAGACTGATTTGCATATGGCCATGTCTGAACTGGGGTGGCAGAGTGGGCTAAAGAACGGTGATGGATTAAACCCAGATCTCTTGACTGGGTGTGAGTGTTTGATTGGTTCAGATGCTCCGTCCATCACCACCCCCTTTTGTACCATTTTGTTCGCCATAAGTTGGCAGGGTATGCTCAGACGTGACTCCCTTGCTCACTTTGCCACTGGATTCAAGCAAGCCGGGCTGAAGACGGCTGAAATGCCAGAAACCGGTCCTCGGAAGCTTGTTTCCGGTCCAGGGAAGGCATGGCTTGGGAGTTCGGGCTGGACTGTTCCCATGAGGCACATGGTCAGACTTTTTTGCATATGGCCATGTCTGAACTGGGGTGGCCGAGTGGGCTAAAGAACGGTGATGGATTAAACCCAGATCTCTTGACTGGGTGTGAGTGTTTGATTGGTTCAGATGCTCCGTCCATCACCACCCCCTTTTGTACCATTTTGTTCACCATAAGTTGGCAGGGTATGCTCAGACGTGAGTCCCTTGCTCACTTTGCCACTGGATTCAAGCAAGCCGAGCTGAAGAAGGCTGAAATGCCAGAAACCGGTCCTCGGAAGCTTGTTTCCGGTCCAGGTAAGGCATGGCTTGGCAGTTCGGGCTGGACTGTTCCCAGAAGGCACAGGGTCAGACTGATTTGCATATGGCCATGTCTGAACTGGGGTGGCAGAGTGGGCTAAAGAACGGTGATGGATTAAACCAAGATCTCTTGACTGGGTGTGAGTGTTTGATTGGTTCAGATGCTCCGTCCATCACCACCCCCTTTTGTACCATTTTCTTCGCCATACGTTGGCAGGGTATGCTCAGACTCGAGTCCCTTGCTCACTTTGCCACTGGATTCAAGCAAGCCGGGCTGAAGACGGCTGAAATGCCAGAAACCGGTCCTCGGAAGCTTGTTTCCGGTCCAGGGAAGGCATGGCTTGGCAGTTCGGGCTGGAATGTTCCCATGAGGCACAGGGTCAGACTGATTTGCATATGGCCATGTCTGAACTGGGGTGGCAGAGTGGGCTAGAGAACGGTGATGGATTAAACCCAGATCTCTTTGACTGGGTGTGAGTGTTTGATTGGTTCAGATGCTCCGTCCATTACCACCCCCTGTTGTACCATTTTGTTCGCCATAAGTTGGCAGGGTATTCTCAGACGTGAGTCCCTTGCTCACTTTGCCACTGGATTCAAGCAAGCCGGGCTGAAGACGGCTGAAATGCCAGAAACCGGTCCTCCGAAGCTTGTTTCCGGTCCAGGGAAGGCATGGCTTGGCAGTTCGGGCTGGACTGTTCCCATGAGGCACAGGGTCAGACTGATTTGCATATGGCCATGTCTGAACTGGGGTGGCAGAGTGGGCTAGAGAACGGTGATGGATTAAACCCAGATCTCTTTGACTGGGTGTGAGTGTTTGATTGGTTCAGATGCTCCGTCCATCACCACCCCCTGTTGTACCATTTTGTTCGCCATAAGTTGGCAGGGTATTCTCAGACGTGAGTCCCTTGCTCACTTTGCCACTGGATTCAAGCAAGCCGGGCTGAAGAAGGCTGAAATGCCAGAAACCGGTCCTCGGAAGCTTGTTTCCGGTCCAGCAGTTCGGGCTGGACTGTTCCCATGAGGCACAGGGTCAGACTGATTTGCATATGGCCATGTCTGAACTGGGGTGGCAGAGTGGGCTAAAGAACGGTGGTGGATTAAACCCAGATCTTTTGACTGGGTGTGAGTGTTTGATTGGTTCAGATGCTCCGTCCATCACCACCCCCTTTTGTACCATTTTGTTCGCCATAAGTTGGCAGGGTATGCTCAGACGTGAGTCCCTTGCTAATTTTGCCACTGGATTCAAGCAAGCCGGGCTGAAGACGGCTGAAAGGCCAGAAACCGGTCCTTGGAAGCTTGTTTCCGGTCCAGGGAGGGCATGGCTTGGCAGTTCGGGCTGGACTGTTCCCATGAGGCACAGGGTCAGACTGATTTGCATATGGCCATGTCTGAACTGGGGTGGCAGAGTGGGCTAAAGAACGGTGATGGATTAAACCCAGATCTCTTGACTGGGTGTGAGTGTTTGATTGGTTCAGATGCTCCGTCCATCACCACCCCCTTTTGTACCATTTTGTTCGCCATAAGTTGGCAGGGTATGCTCAGACGTGACTCCCTTGCTCACTTTGCCACTGGATTCAAGCAAGCCGGGCTGAAGACGGCTGAAATGCCAGAAACCGGTCCTCGGAAGCTTGTTTCCGGTCCAGGGAAGGCATGGCTTGGGAGTTCGGGCTGGACTGTTCCCATGAGGCACAGGGTCAGACTGATTTGCATATGGCATTTCTGAACTGGGGAGGCAGAGTGGGCTAAAGAACGTTGATGGATTAAACCCAGATCTCTTGACTGGGTGTGAGTGTTTGATTGGTTTAGATGCTCCGTCCATCACCACCCCCTTTTGTACCATTTTGTTCGCCATAAGTTGGCAGGGTATGCTCAGACGTGAGTCCCTTGCTCACTTTCCCACTGGATTCAAGCAAGCCGGGCTGAAGATGTCTGAAAAGCTAGAAACCGGTCCTCGGAAGCTTGTTTCCGGTCAAGGGAAGGCATGGCTTGGCAGTTCGGGCTGGACTTTTCCCATGAGGCACAGGGTCAGACTGATTTGCATATGGCCATGTCTGAACTGGGGTGGCAGAGTGGGCTAAGGAACGGTGATGGATTAAACCCAGATCTCTTGACTGGGTGTGAGTGTTTGATTGGTTCAGATGCTCCGTCCATCACCACCCCCTTTTGTACATTTTGTTCGCCATAAGTTGGCAGGGTATGCTCAGAAGTGAGTCCCTTGCTCACTTTGCCACTGGATTCAAGCAAGCCAGGCTGAAGACGGCTGAAATGCCAGAAACCGGTCCTCGGAAGCTTGTTTCCAGTCCAGGGAAGGCATGGCTTGGCAGTTCGGGCTGGACTGTTCCCAGGAGGCACAGGGTCAGACTGATTTGCATATGGCCATGTCTGAACTGGGGTGGCAGAGTGGGCTAAAGAACGGTGATGGATTAAACCCAGATCTGTTGACTGGGTGTGAGTGTTTGATTGGTTCAGATGCTCCGTCCATCACCACCCCCTTTTGTACCATTTTGTTCGCCATAAGTTGACAGGGTATGCTCATACGTGAGTCCCTTGCTCACTTTGCCACTGGATTCAAGCAAGCCGGGCTGAAGATGGCTGAAATGCCAGAACCCGGTCCTCGGAAGCTTGTTTCCGGTCCAGGGAAGGCATGGCTTGGCAGTTCGGGCTGGACTGTTCCCGTGAGGCACAGGGTCAGACTGATTTGCATATGGCCATGTCTGAACTGGGGTGGCAAAGTGGGCTAAAGAACGGTGATGGATTAAACCCAGATCTCTTGACTGGGTGTGAGTGTTTTGTTGGTTCAGATGCTCCGTCCATTACCACCCCCTTTTGTACCATTTTGTTCGCCATAAGTTGGCAGGGTATGCTCAGACGTGAGTCCCTTGCTCACTAAGCATGGGCGGATTTTGCGGATTCGCAATCCGTGAATTTGCGGATTTGCGGATTGCGAAAATCTGCAAAATCCGCGAATTCTCGCGGATTTTGCGGATTTTTTTGAGTGTGTGTTCGCACGGGTTTCTGCAAGTTCGCGAGGGTTTTGTACAATTTCGCAAATTGCGAACTTACTTGTCGGGTCACCAGTTTTGCGAACTTGTTGTTTCTACGTGCCCAGCCTGTTTGCAAGGCTTTCTTCATCACTGCCACCCTCTGTCACCACTGGCACTCTCTTTGTTCACCCATGCCACCCTCTGGCTCACCCATGTCACCCTCTGTGTCATCACAGCACCCTCTGGTTCGCCAGTGTACATTATTGGGGCAAAGCAAAGCACTGCCATCCTCTGTCAACACTGGCACTCTGGTTCACCCATGCCACCCTCTGGCTGGCACACCCATGCCACCCTCGGTGTCATCACAGCACCCTCTGATTGACCAGTGAGTGTACATTATTGTGGCAAAGCAAAGCACACCTGCTAAGTGCTTTAAGTTTTGCAAACAACAACACCTGCCCTGCTCCAACTGGCATTAATGAAGGCTGGCACCTGCTTGTCTGCTCCCTTTCCTTTTTGTTGCAGTGTAAAACATTTTTAACAGGATGCAATGGCATACTTCTAACTATTCTGTGACTGTCAGAGCAGGGTCACACAATAGTTGCAAGTAGGCAACCGGATTCTGGAGGGCCCCTTCAGGAAGCACTACAGGGAAATGGGTACAAATGATGAGCTCGAACTTTTGCACCTGCTCGTTGGTTTTGCTTTTGCAAAACTCGTTTTTCGGTAATTTCGCGCTATTCGCGAGACGCGGCGTCGTGCGAAATCGACCGTGGAAGCGGCGAACTTGTGCGAGTTACCAAAAGGTTGAGTATGGGCGCCGCCATTTTGTTTGCGTGACGTATTTCCGTTTCCGCCCGCTATGTGTAATCTCGCGGAATGAGCGCCTTGCGAATGCAAGTTCGCACGAGTTCGCGAGAGAAATCGCGTGCGAACTTAGTAACGCGCACGTGATCGGGCCGCCATCTTGTTTTTCATTCATTCCTATGTGTCTGGGCATGGTGTTTCTATCCTCTCTATATCTCTGCCATCCTTTGCTTGTTTTAATATTTTTTTGATCTATTTAACTTTTTTTCTATCCCTCTAGTTTTCTAGGTCTATATTTTTGTGTTTTAGCTTTTAGGCTACTTTTGTTTACTTTTCAACTACTTTTTTAAACTTTTATTTTCTTCTTCCCTAGTCTTATTCTTTTTCATTTTTTCTCCTTGTTCCTACCACCTGCCCAGACCATGGTGAAGCCAGCTGTGAAGCTGCCCAAGACGGGTCCCGCAGCCCGTGCCCGGCTCCCGTGTGGCCGTTTGAGGGCGGAAATGGTGGTGCCCAGGGACATCTTCAGCCCTGAGGAGGTGGGCGCACTCGTTTTCTATGTACAGCGCCGCCTCCCCAGGACCATCGTGGCAGGCGGCAGGATCGCTGGTGGCTACATCAACCGCCAGGAGCGACGGAAGCGGTGGGAGCAGGTGTGCCGGGCCCTGTTTGACATCTCGGGGGTCCAGCGCACCTACAACCAGGTGACCCACCGCTGGACCGATATCCTGGACCGGGAGCGCGACCTGCTCTACCTGCTGGGAGTGGAGGTCCCCGGGCTTGGTGAGTAGTAGTAGCAATTTTTTCATCACTCACTACTCTGTTTTTTCTCCTGCTCTGTGTGTTATATTGCAAATGTTTGTTTTAACTTTTTTACAAAGAGCAATAATGCTGCCGATTACATTGATAGGAGAGGTAAATTAATATTTCAAAATCTTCTGTGCATTTCAGGTGCACTGCTCTCCTTCTCTGTGGCAGTGCCACTGCTTATTTGTTTTCTATTTTGTGTTCATTTAATTGGGCTGAGTAATGTATGAGTGTACTTTACAGAACTGCGTAATGCTAGACACAAAGGGGCAGATTTACAAGCCCCTTGCGCCACGTTTACGCTGCCTTACCTGACGCACAGCGACGTAAACGTGGCGCATCCCTGCGAGTCATGTACAACGTGATGCATCTAGGGAGATGCGCCACGTTAAGGCCTGGGCCTGCGCCACAATGGGTGCGTTCCCACGTAGGGGGGGGAGGGGGTTTGGGTGGCGGTCAGGCAGCTATGCGCCTCGCAAAAGTGCCTGTGTGAAATCTACAAGATTTAACGCAGGCACTTCCGCGACGCTACTACGTCAATTCTTTATGCCTGCTTGCTTGAAGCAGGCGTAAGGACTGATGCGGTATGTTGAGTATTGGGCAGCCCTGAGCATTGCTAGAGTTGCATCGCGCCTGTGACGCGACTCTAGAGATGCGCCCCTCTTTCGTCACGAGATGCGTCACGCATCTGCCTACCCTTGCGCCAGGGTTTGCCGCATTGTAATTGCGGCGCATCTACCGTGACGCAAGGTTAGTTTTGCGTTACGCATTTGTTCTGGTGCACCTCTGGAGGTGTGCAGCCCAGAACTCGTAAGTATGCCCCTAAGTGTCAGATTAGCAATTACCTGCGCATCCCTGCAAAATGTGCGGCACGCCAGCACCACCCATGGTGCGCCGTATTTACAATGCGGCACACCATGGTCCCAAAACGTCACCGAAGCGTTACGCATCGGTGCCGTAAAGGCGGCTCATTGATGGAGTTGCGTTGCAACGATGGCGCAGCTCCAGCAATGCTGCGTCAAGCCTTACGTCTGCTTCATGCATGCGCAGGGTTTCAGTGACGCATCATTGTCCTAAAAGACTGATTGAAATTTTATATATTCCCCATAGCCACTTTTAGCATGCGTTCCTGCGCAGGAACGCCCTCCCTTGCGCTGGAACGCTCCCTTATGGCGCAGGGCTTTAGAATGGGATGCATCTCCCATATGCGTCACGTTGTTAATATACGCCACACCATGGCGCCTCTCTTGTTGTGGCGCTGCGTCACAAAAGTGACGCAAGAACGGAGCAAAAGAGCTGCAAGGGGCTTGTAAATCTGCCCCTAGAGTAGAGGCTCAGGTGCAGTCCTTCCTTTGTAGCCCTCTTTTTGGCTGAAATAGTTGGTTCTTGTTCTTTCTAAATGTTTGATTTGGTTGACAAGGACATCGACAAGCAGCAATCATCAATGTTTTCTGTTCTTTCTTTCATGTTGTACGTCAGGTCCGCCCAGGGGCAAGCGGACGGAAAAGGAGGATGCTGTGGCTCCAAAGGAGGAGGATGCAGGCCAGGGCGGCGAGTGCTCCTTTGCTGGCCCCAGTAAGTTTTCATTTAAATATAGAGGACCTATTGTTGTCCAAGCGTTCCTAATTTAATTTTTTCGAAATAGTGTTTAGATAGGAGCAAAATCCATAATACTACTGTTGCAGGGACAATTCTCCACAAACCGAACTATGGACACCAAAGACCAGAGTAATAATATTTCAGAGTGGCGTGTTTGGCACACTGTATAAACCTGGTAGTGTCAGCGGCACGGACTCCTCCTTGCAAAAATTGCAAAACCTTTCGCTCAGTCACTCTAGTCTGGAGGACAAAAAACCAATGAGTCTATTCAAGTTTAAAAGCTTTATTAAAAGTAAAAGTAAAAGTAAACACATATATTAAAATAAAGTTAGCTGGAAATGGAAAAGTGCTTGGTGCTGAGTTGATGAGTAATGGAACACATTTCTTGTGGTCGAGCCGAGCTTTCACCTGGTTTGAAGTTGATGTTGCTCTTGTCCTTAGAAGTCCAGCTTCTGTCTGTTCAGAGAAAAATGGTGTGTGTTAAAATTAAGCAAGCATTCATCAATTGTGACAAAAAAGTGCAGCAAGACAATAGCCTTCCCTGGAAGGAGGGACATTTTTACTTTAGACTAGAGTAGACAGTCAATTACTTTTTCTGTTGTTTTCACATTTCTTCATTCCTAGACCGAATACTAGTGAGTGGTGTAATCTAACATTCTTAAATCTACTTTGTAGGTGGAACATCTGATGGCGGGGCCAGCTCGGATGTGGTGGTGGTGATCGACTCCGAGGACAACTCTGGGGAGGAGGCGGCGCAAGTGGCCCAAGAACAGACTGTGAGGAAGCAGACAGTGGTGGTGGCGGGTACAGGTAAGCTGGATCATGGTACTATCTGACTCTTAGATAGCATATGATGTGTATCTACAGAGAGTAGACGGTCACTGGATGAACTACGAACATACTATGAAATGTTTCCAGGGGGGGGGGGTGCAACATCATCACCATCTCCTGAGTCCTACTCCTGACATGATTGAGCACAAGTATTAAATAATTTTTTTTTAAATCTAACACGACATAGAGCTTAAATAAACAAAGAACCCCATAGGGGGAAGAGAAAAATCTTGTGCGGCACCACAGCAGACGACCTGGCAACTACATTAAAACAGAGGGAAAAACAAAAAATGCCAGAAAAAAACAATTCAATCTAAATCAGGAGGATGTGGTTATAGAGCATGGGTCCTCACAAACTTTCTCTCGGGGCCAAATTGACAGTGTGGTTTGTGGCCAAGGGCCGCACCGAAGGGGGCAGGGTCAGTGGGGGAGGGGGGTGGATCTAGAGCAACAAAAAAAACTATGACCATGAGGTTGAACTCATGCCCCTGCAGCGGATGCCTTCGTCCACTGAGCCACCAGACCTGGCATACACATTACACACATCTTTCTTTCTCTCTCTCTCTGTCTCTCTCTCTGTCTCTCTCCCTCCCTCTCTCTCTGTCTCCCTCCCTCTCTCTCTGTCTCCCTCCCTCTCCTTGTTTCCCTCTCTCTCTCTCTCTCTCTGTCTCCCGCTTTCTGTCTCCCGGTGTCTCCCTCTACCTCGCTGTCTCTCTCTCTCTGTCTCCCTCCCTCACCCTCCCTCTGTCACCCTCTGGCTCCCTCCCTCTCTCTCTCTCCTTCTGTCTTCCTCTCTCTCTGTCTCTGCCTCTATCTGTCTGTCGGTCCCAGCCTGCTGTAATTACCATATTGTAATTTGTCACTGGGCCAGCACTGGATGGACCTGCGATCCAGGGGGGGCAAGCGCCCCCCCCTTGCCCCTCCCTGCGGACGCCCATGATACTGGCCTGAATAGTTTTGTACTGCGCTGGCTAGTTGCTAGTTGTACTGTGACACAACTTCCTGCTGAATCATTTTGTGTTAATCATATTCTTAAAGAGTATTGGTTACAGATTATGTCTTTCTTTCTTCATATAGTTGGTCATACTAAAACATCAAAACCAACAAGGAGTATGCAGGCTGTACTGGCACGGCAACGGAGGCTGGATGCTACTGTTGCCCAATATCGGCGGCTGGTGGAACTGGAGGGGGACGACACGCAGTCCAGTACATTGAATGGGACATCTGCATCCTCCTCCGTGACCCCACGTTCTGCCGGTCAGCGCAGTGCTCCGGCGAAACGGAGCCGTGCTGGCAGACGCCACCGCCGAGCAGCAAAGGCTGCCCCTCACAGTACTCTAAAGGCTCGCTTGCGCCGTGCAATCCACAGAGTGTCCGACCTGGAGGCGGAGGTCCGGAAATTGAAAGAATATCAAAATTTGTTGGAGGGCCTCCGCTTAGACCACGCCACCCTCCGGGAGCAGTACGATGCCCTGGCCCTAAGGCATGATGCCCTGGAGGCCAAAGTCAACACCATGCATCCCTAGAGTGTCCCTTGCCCCTTTTTTAGAGACTTTTGGGGGGTGGGAATTGGGAGTTGGGGTTTTTGGGGACTTTTGAAGGACTATTTATTTGTTGGGGTAAGGGAGGGTCTTGCGGGAGTTTATTTTGTTAGGGATATAAAAATGTACTTTTTCAAACTTTATCTGAGCATATCTGTTTTTTACTACTTTTGAGCCTGGTGGGCGGTGGTTTTGCAGTAAGTTCGTTTTACTGAACACTGTCATCGTGTTGGTTCACGTGTAATTGGCCAAATGTTTTCCAAAGTAAATGCCTGTCACAGAGTTTGTTAATTCAAGAGTCCTAGGACTTTACTACTAGTACCACTGTCACTCTCTCGCCTCTCCTAATACTCCATTATACTACCTCCCATCCAAACGCTTATCTTACCTGTAATTTGTGTTTGAGGGCTGGCTCCACCTGGAATTCACAGTGTCCTAAAGCGTTCTGCAGCAGGGCCCCAACTGGAGTTTCCCGGCGTGGATTTTCTGCAAAACAAAAGCAATCAACATTAGAAATGTGGCAGCGGTGCTCACAGACCCCAAAAACCTAGAAGCCCCACAGACAGCACCCCTAAGACAGGCAAGCGAGCAATAATAACGCCTAAACGTTCACGTGTAATTGGCCAAATGTTTTCCAAAGTAAATGCCTAACCAATTTCATCCCTTAATAGACCTTGCCAGCAATGGCCCAGCCAAGACCCGTAAACCCAAGCGCAAACAAGTTTGACACCCCCCAAACGACCAAAAAGCTAATTGGGGAAAAAAAGTCACACTTAGCAAAATGTATTTAAATGAGGACTCACTACTTCCAATCCCTCTTTAGGGGACTCGTCAACGTAAGTTTCTTCATTGTGCAGAATCCAGGCATCAGCATTACGGGAAATGGATAGGGTGAGTCTGGAGGAGGAGGATAGACGACCAGGACTGAGTTCTTGTCAACTAACTGTTGTGAACCTGAGGAATGCTGCGGCATCAAAATCAAGACAGTTCTGCTGATGGGCTTGTTGTTTGATTGGGTGATTACAGTTTTGTTGTGAATGTGATGAAGCACTTGCTAAACAAAGAAAGACAGACACACAGGAATAAAAGTGAATAAGGACGAAAAATAAAGTTAATGAATCATTGACTCATTTTCAGAACTCGCTGTCAGGGAAGCAGAGCTCGTCCTCAAACTCTGCAAATTGAGTCGGTAGTACTTCTGGTAACTGAGGAGAACTTTCCTCAGGTAGGTCGGTGTCCTCTTCTTCCTGCGTGCATTCTCGTACTTTGTAATCTGGTGGTATGAAGTGCTGGTTCATCTTTATCATGGTGAGCCGCTCCACATTTGCGGGCAAGAGGCGGGACCTTTTGCAAGTCACAATGCCACCAGCAGAACTAAAAACACGTTCTGAAGACACGCTTGCGAGTGGGCAAGACAAGTAATTGATAGCCAGGTTGGTGAACTCTCGCCATATGTTTCTTTTCCCATGCCAATA
The DNA here is from genome assembly GCF_964261635.1 of Lissotriton helveticus. Lineage (NCBI taxonomy): Eukaryota > Metazoa > Chordata > Amphibia > Caudata > Salamandridae > Lissotriton > Lissotriton helveticus. The sequence goes on along the minus strand of NC_136058.1, from coordinate 315,937,362 downwards.
CGCCAATGGGTCCTCAGTAATATTGACCGCTGTTGAGTCATCCAGATAGGCCTGCACCATTGAAACAATGTTCTCCCGGATTCCTGTACTTTGCACTTCTGTGTCCTTTCTGGGACAAGGAAACCCTAGCTCACTTAGCCAATCCGCTTCAGACATATCGCCTGGGACTGGTGCAGATGATACGGTTGCTGGTGTGGTTAACGGCTCAGAGGAAAAGTCACTCACTTCTGCCACAGGCACAGATGCAGAAGTGTTTTTTTGGGACGCCTGATGGCCTGCTAATTCACTAGTAGTACTGTCTTCTCCTACAGTTTCCTTCCGCTCTCTTTCAAAACGAATGGCTGACTGAGCTAGCCAACCTTTGTACTATGTAACATCTGATGTTTCAAAAGGAATTATTACTTTGCCAAACAATGGCTTTTTGTAACGTGGATCCAGAATAGTAGCACAAATGTAGTGCTGTTGTTTCTTGATATTTACAAGCCGTTTATTGCTAACTAGGCGTTGTAATAATCTCTGCGCCAACTCATATGCTTCATTCTTTCCAGCATCTTTTAATTCTGAAGACACCACCTTGACTTGGTGCTCGAGTTTCAGCAACAATGGGATAGCTTTGCTCAAAGAACAGTCCTCCCTGCTGACTTCACGCGTGAAGACCTCAAAAGGATGAAGCATGTCTGTCAGGCTTTTAACTAGCTGCCATTGCTCCACCGCTAGCATCATTTCTGTCGTATCACCACCCAGGTTGTAGAAATACTCATTGACTACTGGAAACAGCTCATGCAGACGCTCAAGCATGTAAAAGGTTGAGTTCCAACGTGTTGCCACCTCCTGGATAAGTGCTTTCACTGGCATTCTACGTTCATTTTGCTTGCGCCTCAGCTCCTTCCGGGCCTTAAAAGAATGGTTGAAATGTGTGCATATTCTTCTGCAGATGGTCAGTATTTTGTCGACTGCAAGTTCTTTTTTCAAGAACTTTTGCACGACAAGGTTCATACAGTGCGCCAAACACGGCACTCTGAAATAGTCACCGTTCTCCATGGCCTTAACTACATTGCTGCCATTATCAGTAGAAACATAACCAACCTTGCAATTTCTTGGGGGCAGCCATTGCAAGACCTTTTTGTTAAAGTCATCCAAAATGTTGTCTGCAGTATGACTTTTCTCCATGCCAAACATGGCTAATGTTGCATGTTTACGAGCACCCTTAAAAATCTCGACCAAGTCACCACCTGCATTTATCTGTTTTGCAACCCCTGAAAAAGAGACCCAGTGTGCAGTGATGCACATGTAATCAAGGGCTTGGCAACTGGTCCACATGTCTGTTGTCAGGTGTATAGTGTGAACAGCACTCTTCTGCAAAGCTGCACCAACCAACTCAAGCACCTCTTTATGTAGTGCTGGAACAGCAACCCTGGCAAAATAGAATCGGCTAGGAACCTTCCATTTAGGGGCCAGTGTTGCCACGAGTTCAAGAAAACCCACACCTTCGACAAACGAAAAAGGGAGAAGGTCCACCGCTAGCATTTTAGCCAGCTTAGTGTTATACAGGTGTACAATTGGGTGGTTGCGTTGAAATTGCGCATCTGAGGAGAACATGTTTGTAATGGTGCGCTGGACAAATTTACTGGATGATGCTGATGCCTTCTTCGACCCACTTCTGCTCAGTGTTGACATTTTCCGCATTGGTGTGTCTCCCAGACTCTCAGTGTGCCTCCTATGTGTTCCGGAGGGTGTGGTGCTGCCAGGGGTACTGGGTGCAACCGGACAAATGTCTGACGCTTCTTCTACCTCCCCGTCATCTTCAGATGAAACACCTAGTATGGGTATATTTTGGCCACTTGCCCTTTGGGATTGCTTTCCTTTGATGTTTGCTAGGTGCGCAAACCATTCGACAGCGTGCCTTCTTTTAAGATGACCTATCTGGCCTCCGGTTCCATAGTTGGTACCAGTCTTACCACGGCTAACTCTAGTCTTACAAATGCAACAAACGGCTATGTTATCATACTTTGCATGGACACTAAAAAAGTTCCAAACTGGGGACTGGAAACTTCTGGTTTTGCCGCACGAGATGATACTGCCAATGCCAGATGAAGCAGTGGTGGATGAGCCTTGCAGACATCTACTGGGTTGTGCAATTATTGCAGCAACCCTACTTGAGGGAGTCGAGCTGGATGGAGTCCCCCTCTGGGGAGAAAATATGGGAGCTGTAGGTTTTGTTGAACTTGTTGTACTACTTGACTCCGTTGGTGGTGCTACCAGTGCCACGTCGCCAGGGTCACGCTCAGCATGACGTCGGGATAGGGTATAAATGTCTGTCTGCTGCATGGCCGGTGTGGCTGGTATGACGTGTGTGATGACTAGGTCATTGCTGTCATCCTGTTCAACAACATCAGAATGCACCACTTCATCAAGTCCGACGTTCGGATCCATAAGTATGAGTTTTCCGGGGCCCTTCCTTTTAACATTTGATACCTTTCGCAGCTCATGGTGTGCCTCCCTCTCAGATGTCGGAGATGGTTGCCAATCTAGATCCAGATCATCTTAGAGCGGGGCTTGAAGAGGAACCTCTACACACACTCCTTGATCTTTTCCTTGCTGGGGAGCTGGGAGAAAATGAATCATCAGGAGGAGTGCCTTCGTCTTCCTGACATGATACCCCGGCTCCAAAGTCAATTTCCTCCTGTGCCCCTACTTCTGGAAGAACAACCATTGTGGGCACTTGCACCGCTCCATGCGACGCTACATGGGCCTCTTCACTGACCTCTACTTGCAACTCTCCATGGACCTCTCCTTCTCGGCCTTGTCCTTCTCGGCCTTCTCCTTCTCGGCCTTCTCCTTCTCGGCCTTCTCCTTCTCGGCCAGCTCCTTCTCGGCCAGCTCCTTCGCGGCCAGCTCCTTCTCGGCCAGCTCCTTCTCGGCCAGTTCCTTCTCGGCCAGCTCCTTCTCGGACAGCTCCTTCTCGGACAGCTCCTTCTCGGACAGCTCCTTCTCGGCCAGCTCCTTGCGCATGTACTTGTGCTTGTACTAGTAGCCCATGCAGTTGTTGTTGCGGCTTTGGTTGTTGAATAGTACTTGTGAGATGAGTTACAACCTGTGTTGATGGTGTGCTGCTACTTTATTGCGATGAGCCAACATCACTGGTCGTTGGTGATTGAACCACTAAACAGGCTACCTGTGCAGCACTCATGGTGGGCCTTTGTTTATTCAATAAAAATTTAGTGGTCGAGCCACCAGTCTCCTTGGTAAGTGGTGCCACTTGCTTCTTCTTCTCCTTAGTAGAGACATCTTTCTTGCAAGAGGAGCTACGGGCACCTCTTTTTGGAGCCATCTTCTTCAGATGTCGGAACAGCAGGCCGCAGCAGGACTTCTTCCTGGCACTGATGCTGAACGATGATGCGGAGTTATTGACTTTGTGCACCTAAAAGCAAACGAAGACAGAGGAACATCAGTAAATATATGTTGCATATGTAGCGCTTCAATAAATAGTTTGCAAGTAGGCATTTATGAATACACACGTGCACACCACACAATATGGAAATTTCAAAATTAAGAATTGCTAAATTTTTGGGAAACAGGAATTTAACATTGATCCAAGAGAGCACACACAGAGAGGGTTATAGTTTCATGTACCACTGACTCCCCCTGGGCACAATGGGTGAAAGCAAGGCAAAATGGGTGCAGGCCTATGGCACAAAGCTCACTGCCTGCCTTCAAAATGTCCGCTTGACCCCCATCCACATGGCCAGGACCATGCCTCAAAATGGCCCCCACCAACATAGCCAGCCCCCAACCCCTACTCCAAAAAGTCAAAAAACACAACACCAATCAAATCACCACAATCCAATGCCATCCATCAAGTTTCAGAAGGTTTATGCTGCCTGCTGGTGGTTTTCTGGTGCAGAATTACAATTTTTGCAATTTCGCGAGTGCGAGATTGTTGCTTCACGACGCGAACGTGGCGAAAAACCAGCAAAATCCGCGAACAGACCGATTCTGGGCCCCCTGGGCATGATAAAATCACAGCACACTGGGTGCAGGCCTATGGCACAAAGCACATAAACTGGCTTAAAAATGGCCCCTAAACCCCCACCCACACGGGACCAGGCAATAAAATGGCCCCCACCCACATAGCAAGCCCCCAACACCACCCCAAAAAGTCGTAAAACACACAAAAATCACCACAATACAATGCCATCCATGCCCTGGCCAGAATCATGTTAAAATTCAACAAAACAGTTGTATCATGCATGCACCCATAACTAAGCCTGGTAGTTTTCAATTCATGTGCAGAATTGTAATTTTTACAATTTCGCGAGTGCGAGATTGTTGCTGCGCGGGACGCGAGCAGTGCGAACACAGGCAACATTTTTTTTTTTTAAATCCGATTTTCGGGTAATCCGAGGGAGTTCTAGGCCCCCTGGGCATAATGAAAGAAATCAGAGCAGACTGGGTGGGCCTAGGGCACAAAGCACACTGCCTGACTTCAAAATGGCCGCTTGACCCCATCCACATGGCCAGGACCTGCAGGACCATGCCTCAAAATGGCCTCCCACCAACATAGCCAGCCCCCAATCCCACCCCAAAAAGTCGAAAAACACACACAAAAATCACCACAAACAAACAACATCAACTTATCAACTTACTTGTGAAATCAAATTTCGAATCCAAAAGTAATCCAAAAGGCCTCAAAGCCAAATCTCCAGCAGCATCCACAAAAAGTAATCCTTCCCAGTCAAGATCGAATTCAAAGTGGCCAGGAAATGGACTAAGCAATGGGAGGAGCTTGCTGGACAGGAACAGGAAGTTGGAGACTGGGGCACTTCCTTCACCCCACCCCTATGGGAGGAGCTTGCTGGACAGGAACAGGAAGTTGGAGACTGGGCCACTTCCTTCACCCCTCCCCAATTGTAATTTTTGTAATTTTGCGAGTGCGAGATTGTTGCTGCCCGCGCCGCGGACCGCGAGCAGTGCGAACACAAGCAAAAAATCCGCAGCGTGCGGATTTGCGTATTTTCGCTACATCCGCGAGAGTTCGCGGATTGCGGATTTACCGAAAATCTGGAAAATCCGCGAGCGGAACGGATTTTACGCCCATGCTTATTGCTCACTTTGCCACTGGATTCAAGCAAGCCGGGCTGAAGACGGCTGGAATGCCAGAAACCGGTCCTCGGAAGCTTGTTTCGGTACAGGGAAGGCATGTCTTGGCAGTTCGGGCTGGACTGTTCCCATGAGCCACAGGGTCAGACTGATTTGCATATGGCCATGTATGAACTGGGTTGGCAGAGTGGGCTAAAGAACGGTGATGGATTAATCCCAGATCTCTTGACTGGGTGTGAGTGTTTGATTGGTTCAGATGCTCCGTCCATCACCACCCCCTTTTGTACCATTTTGTTCGCCATAAGTTGGCAGGGTATGCTCAGACGTGAGTCCCTTGCTCACTTTGCCACTGGATTCAAGCAAGCCAGGCTGAAGACGGCTGAAATGCCAGAAACCGGTCCTCGGGAGCTTGTTTCCGGTCCAGGGAAGTGTGGAAAAGTAAATTTTGCCATGTTCTGTGTCCCTACGTGTCATCCATCATATGTTATGTGTGCATGATTAAATATGCATATGCATTCCCCATGTTCGATTAATGACGCAATTACAGTTGTGTCCACCTCTAGTATGCCAGTTTCCAGTCCTCGTGAATACTATGAATATCAGGCCTATGTAAAGCTACGTTGCCACGTTTCTCAGTGTGCACGTTATTCTATTATAAAGTCCCCGTTTCTAGGCCTCAAAAGGGCCTGGACACCAGATTCAGCTCCTGTCTCCTGAAGCCTCGCTGAGGAGCGATACAGCCCCCACCTGTATCCTCGACCCTTCACTTACTTCCTGCCTCGCAGTGCCCGGCTCAGCCTGGCTCAGTCTCTGAGTCTGCCAAAAGTATGTTATAGTTCCAGTTATCAGTTCAGTCCTCCTTCTCTGCATTCCTAAGCTACTGAACTGCATCAATAGTTTCCGTCATTGTCTAGCCTTCACGTCTCCACGTTAGAGAAATACTGCATTTAATGGTCATTTAATATTCTTCATCACGCACTACATGTAGAATAATGCATGGTCCAGTCTTAGAATCAAGTTAGCCTTTCCTCTCCTGACTTCTAGTTTATATCAACATGTTCTCTAAACATCAGATACTAGATACTGTTTAGGTACATGTCGCCCTGACTCTCCAGACTTCAGTCTCTGCTCCTAGCACAGAGTTCATAGCCCCCAGCTTCTCCTAGTGATACGTCATTGCTAGTTTGCGCGCACTATCAGGTTAGAGGTCCCGGCTCCTTAGGTAGCCCCCTCCATGGTTTCCGCCCCATTCATGACATATTCTGTTATGTTTGCATCACATGTCCATGTATACGCCCAGTTACACCTACTTTCGCCCTTATCTTTCGCGACTGCTACGCGTCACGCCTTCTGCTCCACCCTCTGCTACGCCTACTGCAATGTAATGCTATGTGTTTGCGTTATGTATATATGCTCATGTATTGTTATTAAAAGTCAGCGCGCTCATCCCAGACCCAGCCCCAGCAGCTGCTGGGCCCTGTCATCCTATTCCTATGCAGGTTGTCCTGTTCCTGTCCTTATGCTGTATTAAACCTGCAAAACTCCTACTACCTCGAATCTTGACTCTTATTTATTGAGCTATCTGTTATGATATATGTCTAGTCAAAAAGAGAGGTATTATTTATTTATTTACCACATAATGGCGCCCGAATAGGGACTTGCCCTTTCCCCACGCATCGGTGAAGCCACGCCGACCCCCTGACCCTCTGCAGTCGTGACGGAACTCTTCTGTGCACCGGCAGATATTTCTGCTTCAAGTATCCCTCAGGCCCACGGAGGAGACGGAGGAGGCGGTCCAGCATCCAAACGAGACGGTGGAGGAACGCGGCGAGTCCCGACCAGAGCCCAAGCCAAGAGTCCAAGGTCCGAGGTATCCGGAGGCCCACCCGTAACTGAAGTCCGAAGTTCATCGTCCGTCGTCGTAGCAGTCCAGTCCAGTCCGAGGCCTTCCGTTCTTGCTGCCCGGTGAGTACCATTACTGGGGTAGTATCTAGACAGGGTCAATCTAAATTGACTCTGGTCCGTGGGTTGGTGGTACACAGACTCACAAACGAAGTGTTCATCTAGGTGGATACGGGTCTTGATGCGTCCCTTTACGGGACCGGTATGTTCCGTACTGTTTCAGCAGTGCATCCAGTAACTCTAGTCTGTTCCGTTCTCGAGAAATTCTTGTGTTTCTGTTCTCAGTATTCCAGGTAATATTCTGTCCGAACTGTTATGTTATGATGTTGTTCAATGTATTTCCAATGTCGTGGTATGCCTGAATTGTTCTCCCAATTGTTATTGTTTCTCGTGTATTGTATTGTGTTCCGATTCAAGTTTACAATGTCTCTCTTTTCGAGATTACGTCAGCTAAAAACTAGAAAAGGTTTGTTAGAAGAAGCAGTTCCTGTTCCGCCGAGGGACAGTCCAGGTCATTTTATGTATCAGAAGCATGGCATAAGCGCCATATTGTATCTAGATTTATGGGTAGAGTATACCAAACAGTTAGAAGAAAAGTATAGATGGCCCGTATCGGGTACATGGGATGCCGAGTGCATCATGCGAGTAGAAGAGGCATTATGGAAAAAGAAAGCCAGACAGTCACAGAAAGATGCCATCGAGTTATGGCGTAAAGAATCTCATAAAAGAACTGAAAAGGAAATCAGAAAGTCAGAATTAAGTAGAGAATCCTTAGAACGAGCACAAGAAAAAGAACTAATCGAGATAGGTGAACAAGTCAAAGCCGAACAGTCAGACAGACAGAGGCATGCCCTTATTAGGGGTATGTATCCTCTCCTTGCCGAGGGCTTGCCAAAAGCGACCCCAGAGGCATCCAGTAATTTCCCGCCACCATTAGTTCCGACCAAACTACGTCACAAACAGACCGCAGCTGATATTTTTATTTCGTCCTATTTGGACGACACAGTCCCAGAATATGCAAATCCTGTTCGCGCTCCACCAGTCCCTGTAAATCAGGCACTTCCCGCTCCTCCAGACACCGGAGTACCTGTTACGGTACCCCCGGTCCAGCCCGCCATACAAGTCCAGCCTGCATTTCCATTTCCCACTCTGCCGGGACGAAGAGCCTCAGTAGACGACTCCAGTTTAGGGGCCGCAGGGGGAGGTACTCCTCAAACCCCGCCGCCACACAAGCGTTTAACGACAGCCGAATTACATGCACAAGCGTCACAGCGTACGCCCAGACATCAGACTGTAGCAGAAATAAGAAAATCCCTTGCCGAATGCGGCTATGATCCAGTCCCAGGCGAGGATAATATGGTTTTATATTCATTTCGCGTAAGAAAGGTGGCCGAGTATCTAGTCACCTTACCGAATATGAAAGAAGATCTAGACAGAATATATCGTTTCATCCGTACAGGAGATGATCCAGAAAGCATTAGCGAGGCCATGTCTCAAAGGAAAGCCGAGATCCAGCTCATGATATTAAAGTTTCTGATCAATTGTCTAATAAGAGAACAAGATTACCCGTCTAAAGATCCGGCCGAAATGAAAACCCTGACAAGGTGGAGTGATAATATAGCCTAGGGTAAACACAAGACCGTCGGTGCTGTGGAGAGTATGTACAAGAAAATCCGTAGAGAAATAATAAAGATACACGAACAACGTAAAGCAGCACAAGTAAGTGAGAAAGAAAGTAACTCTGATACTGAAGAGGTAGAGGACGAGAATCCCGCCAGAATAGCGTATGTAGGAAAATCTAGATTTCCAGATCGCCATTTACGCCTAGAACACAAGTCTATTTTTCATTCTCCAGCACCAGAACAAGGTTCACTAGAACAAGTATTCCAAGCTACCGATCACATTCTGAAACCACGAATCGGTTACAGTGAGTTAAGTACCATGCATGAACAAGAACTAGCCCGATCAGCAGTCCGATGGATTACTGATTCTACCACTTTTCCAGACGAAATAGTGGCACAAATGTTTCTGAAAATGCCCCCAGCCGAACAACGACTGGCGGGTATGTATATGATCCAGCACCTCATTACATTGTATGAGGGTCAGCACTCTGATCCAGGTCCGTTACATGATATCCTGAACGAGTTACTCCAGTATAGATGGAAAGGTTTAGGTACCGATTTAATTAGTGTCATTCTAGAACAGCGTCACAAATATAGGACGTTTTTGAACCCGCATTTTGTTCATGTCTCACCTCCAGAAAGTAAACCATTTTACATGGAGAGACAGAATCCGTTACGAGAAGTCCACCCAGTTAAAGGAACGGGTGGCGAAATGCAGCGAGTGTTTGTATACACTCCAATAACAAAGATGGAACTCCTCGAGATGAAGAAATTAATTCCCTGTCATGACAAAGATCCAGCAGGGTTCCATAGAGAACTAAAAGACATGCTCCGTATGGGAGAATACACATACCCAGATATAATTAAAATGTTAAAGGTTCTGCTGCCCGCAGGGGTGTATGAAAAGCTCAAGGAAAAAGAATGGGAGGTGGGAGAGAAAAAGATCGATTGGGCAGTCCTAGAAGCTGAAGATAAGGCACGAGTACCAGGTACCGGTCTTGGAGATAAATGTAAAGAATTACCAGAATTATTAATACAAGTTTTACCCCGATTATTGACAACTAGAAAAGAAGACTGGGATGCAATCTCAGCCTGTAAACAGAAGCAAGATGAGGATATTAGTGATTTTTATTCTAGATTTGAAAAATGTTTTAGCATCAACAGTGGCCTCAAGACAAGTAGTGAGTCATACCCTCACCTTTTTGTTACCAAATTAGTCGAGAATTCAAGTCCACAAATTAAAAATCGAGTTTTGAAAGTCGAAAGTACCTGGCAAGCTAATACCCCGTCCCAGATGTTGCAGATGCTTCAATACCACCAGAATAGAATCAGAGAAGAACAAGAACACGAGAGAAAACGTATGAAAGATACGAAAATGAAAGTACTAGTTGCACAATCTGTTCCTCAAGACAGTCAGAAGAGGGGTCCGAATCAAGCCAGTCATCCTGCAGCTCCCGTTAAAGGGAACTGCAATTATTGTAAACAGCCAGGTCATTTTATAAATGAGTGTGCAGTTCTGAAACACAACATAGCTACTGGTAAGACTAAAGAAAGACCACGTCCGCCTAGACAAGGACAAGTTTCACAGATTCCTCAGCCACAGAATGCACCACAGACAGTTACCGCACCGCAGCCTATTGCTGCAACACAGCATGTTACATCGCAGATGTACCAGTATGCACAGTCTGAGTATCCAGAGTACCAGCAGTATTCATGAAACAGCCTAGAGAGGGAGGTAGGCTTGCCTCTCATCGAGATACCTGTAGATCAAGAAGGTCCCTATGTTCACAGTCAAGTATTAGGGAAAGACAGAAAGTTTTTGATCGATACAGGGGCAAGTAGGACCACAATTAGTCATGCCGAAGTTCCAGGGGCTCCGCTCTCAGGCTCAAGAAATGTTTCCCTTGGATTTTCAGGAAAACTTATCGTAAATGAGATTTCAAAGCCAGTTACTCTAGAAGTAGGTCCATTGTCCCGCACTACTGATCTGTTACTTACTAAGTCATGTCCAGAAAACCTATTAGGCATTAAAACACTGAAAGAGTTAGGTGCAGTTATATGCTGTTCCCCAGAGGGAATACGATTGTTCCTACGTGACTTTAAGGGTCACTATGTATTACGAGATTTTGATTCAAGACTGTCTAATGTTCCGCAGCACTTATGGGCGCAAGGTCCAACTGATGTAGGTTACATGCAAATCACACCCTATCGTGTGACTCTCAAGCCAGGTGTAGTGTTACCACGAATCAGACAGTACAGATTGCCACCTGAGGCTGTAGCAGCCTTATCCAAAATTATTGACGAGCTCATGGCTCAAGGAGTGGTTGTAGAAACTGACTCCAATGTATGTAATTCTCCGATCATTCCAGTCATGAAACGTACTGATCCAAATGCACCCCCAGTATATCGATTAGTGATTGACCTACGAGAGCTTAATAAATGTATTATTCCGCAGTACCCAGTTGTCCCAGACATCTCTTCCCTATTGACAGCCATTGATTCCGAAGCCACGTTCTTCACTGTCATAGACCTCAAGAACGCGTTTTTCAGTGTTCCTATTCATCCAGACAGCCAGTTCCTTTTCGGATTTTGTTTAAATGGAAGGAGCTATATGTTTACACGAGCTCCTCAAGGTTTCACAGAAAGTCCTAGTATTTACAGTCAAGCACTCAAGAGACAACTAGACAACATTCACATGCCAACTGACACTGCCCTGCTCCAGTATGTCGATGATCTACTGATCACAGCCCGTTCTGAACGTGCTTGCGAGCGAGCATCACTTACAGTCTTGTATTTCCTAGCCGAGATGGGGCACAAGGTGTCCCCTTCGAAGCTTCAATTCTGTGTCCAGCAAGTGGTCTACTTAGGACACTTACTGTCCAAGAGGGGTAGGCAGTTGACACCAGACCGTATCCAGTTAATAGCGAGTCTTCCTCAGCCCAAGACCCAGAAGGAGGTACGTGCTTTTATCGGCCTCACTTCTTACTGTAGACAATGGATTCCTCAGTATGCATTTCTAGCCAAACCACTGATACAGTTAACGACACAGGAGGCAGCCGTATCGACTGTCCTCCCTTGGACATCTGAACATACACTTAGTTTCAATGAGTTAAAGAAAGCCCTATGCCAAGCTCCAGTTCTAGCGACACCGAACTACAGTAAGCCTTTTACACTTTTCGTTACTGAACGTGAAGGTACAGCATTATCTGTTCTCACACAAGATCAAGCAGGACAATACAAGCCCTGTGCTTATTTTTCGAGCACATTAGATCCTGTAGCCCAGGCTCTGCCTGCGTGCCTCAAGTCAGTTGCAGCCACAGCCCTAGCTATCAGACAAAGTGATTCCATAGTCTTAGGACACTCCTTGACAGTACAAGTTCCACATTCTGTGGAAGTTCTTTTAAACCGAACACAAACTCAGCACTTGACAATTGCACGTTTAACAGGTTATGAATTGACACTGTTCCAGCCTCACATAGAAATCAGACGCTGCAACATTTTAAATCCTGCTACACTGTTACCATCAGTTACTTCGAATCCTGACCCACATGACTGTGTGGAAGTAGTTAACATTACGACAAAGCCAAGACAAGATCTGACAGATATTCCGTTACCAGACCCCGACCTGACACTTTATGTGGATGGTTCATGTATGAGAACAAGTACAGGAGAACTAGTCGCCGCGTATGCAGTGACTACTGACACCGAAGTTATTGAAACACACCGTATTGACACCCTGTCCGCTCAAGCAGCAGAGCTAGTTGCTCTGACACAAGCCTGTATACATGCCAAGAACCAGAAAGTTAATGTTTACACAGATTCACGCTACGCATTCGGAGTTGTACACGACTTCGGAGTGCTCTGGCAGGAGAGAGGTTTCATGACTTCTCATGGAACCAAGATTCAGCATGGTCTCCTTATTCAAGCTCTGTTAGATGCCATACACTTGCCGACATCTATCGCTATCATGAAGTGCAAAGCACATACGAAAGTTACTGACATTATTTCCCAAGGTAATGATCTAGCAGATCGCACAGCCAAGCTTACAGCACAGACTCCAGACATTCAAGTTAATCCGACACAGACACATGCTCCAGATCCGACTACATGTATGACAGTTAAGGACCCTACACAAGATGTCATAGATATCCAGTTACATGCTACTCCTGAAGAAATCAAGAAATGGTCCGAACAAGGAGGGGTCCAGACAGATCAAGGATGGTTAACGAAGGGTAGAGCCACATGGTTTCTCCCCGACTCTATGGTTCAAGTCATTATCAATACCGCACATAGTCCAGCACATTTAGGAGAAAAAGCTATGTTAGACAGTATCCAGAACATTTGGTTCAACAAGCATTTACGAGCTGCAGCCAAGCAGAAAGTCCGTACCTGTATGATATGTTGTCAGTTTAATCCAGGTAAAAGTGTCCCGGTGGAACAAGGTGGATTCCAGCCCCCTGACCACCCTTTTGAAGTCCTCCAGATGGATTATATTCAGATGGAGCGATGTCGAGGTTTCAAGTATGTCCTTGTAGTTGTATGCGCTTTGTCCAGGTGGACAGAAGCATATCCAGTCCCAGATTACACAGCCGCGACCACTGCCAAGCAGTTGGTTCGTGAGTTCTTCCCTCGTTATGGACTCCCTAGAGTCGTATATTCTGACAACGGCCAGCCATTCTCATCTGAACTCATGAAGCATGTTTCCCTGTTATTAGGGTACCAGTGGAAGTTTCATTGTGTACGCCATCCTGAAGCAGCCGGTCTCGTAGAGAGACATAACCAGACTCTGAAAATCCGTATCGCCAAAATATGTAAAGAGAAAGGTGTGGACTGGCTAGTAGCTCTACCAGTCGCTTTATTTTATATGCGCATGGTCGCACATTCCAGATCAGGTCTGTCCCCGTATGAGGTCGTATTCGGCCGCCCCCCTAACATGTGGGGTACTCCTAGACCCCGAAGTATTACCAATGTTTCAAGTAATATGCTGACAGATTACCTAGCTTCCTTGATGTCTGCCCTCAACTCATGTCGTTCACAGGTTGCCGCCGCATTTCCAGACAATACCGAGGTGGCACCGCATGAAATCGTTCCAGGATCCATGGTGATGGTCCGCAACTTTGACAGATCAAGTCCGCTGGAGCCTCGTTGGAAAGAGCCCCGACAGGTCCTCCTCACCACCCGTACAGCCGTGAAGTTGGAAGGACGCAAAGGCTGGGTACACCTTTCTCATGTCAAACTTTTTAATGGACTGAAACCCGTCTTAAAGAACATTTCCCAGGATTTGAAGGATTGCCAAAGCATTGTTCTCAAGGACTGTCCCGCAAAAGACATTGCTACAACCCCTCCCCTGTTAGAGAAAACTCCACAACAGGAGTACAAGCTAAAACTCCGGTCTAGTAAAATAAGTCAGTCAGTTTGATTGTCTAAGTCCTCCCCTAGGTGAAACGGTTAGACTGTTTCTGACATGTATAAAATAGACCCCCATAGTGAGAGAGTTAGTCAAAACTCAATCCGATGTATCGTTTTTCTATGTTTCATATTGTTTCTCAGCCTTATGATTTCCTGCACCAGTTATGCATTTTTCTTGTATTTCCCAGTTCTTCATGTAAATAAGTCTGCTAATGCTACAGTAGAGCACACGTTTAGTGATCTGCCTCCTCATGAACTCTCTTACCGCCTCGCTATGCGAAATAACTCATTTATCCGCATGTTACATTACTCACACCAGTCCAGCAATACCACTAATTGTTGGGTGTGTGGTCGACTCCCCCCTTTCCAGACCCCGAAGGGAGTTCTGCCACTTTTTCCTTATCCATTTTCACATAATGGTTCGTGTGGAGCATGGTCCACGTTAACGTCATCCTCAACAGATATGTCTTTTCTTAACAGTACATGTTTTCCAGACAAGCAAGGTCTCCCCCACAGAACAGGGTTAGATCTAGAAAATGAAGTGTATAATTTAGGTAATTATTCGTCGAATTTCATGGTCCTGAATGTTCAGTCTGATACTACTCCAGACTTACCTGCTATTTCAGTACTACCAGTCAAAGGCGAATTATGTGTCCGAAATAATGGTTCCGTACATGTAGGACATAGTGATTGTACTACTATTGTCAAGTATAGTGACAGTGGGAAATCTATTTTCAAAGCTTCACGTCATTCTTATTTTATTTGTGGTCAAACCGCATATGTTCGTTTGCCCCTCGATTGGGAGGGAACCTGTTACATTGCCTTCCTACTGCCACCAGTTTTTCTAGCCCCACCTGATTATCATAGGAACACACATCTAGTACACATTAGACATAAAAGGGAGTCCCCAATTGTCGATTATACTGAAACTGCTCTAGAACAGTATACAGATTTCAACAGAGGTTTCTTTTTCTTTATAGGACCTATCCAGAATAGTAAACTGATCCGTAGGTTAACCAGAACCCTCGAAGCTGTAGTAAATGAGACTGCCTCTGCTCTAGGTAACTTAACCGAAGAGCAATCTGCTATGAGATTTGTCGTTTTACAGAATCGTCTCGTCCTTGACGTCATACTGGCCGATAGGGGCGGGGCCTGTAGAGTCATCGGATCTAGTTGCTGCATTTTCATTCCAAATAACGCGCCGTCTGTTTATTCAGCTATAACCAGACTCCATAAAATTGCCCATCTGATACACCAAGATCCAGGCACCTGGACATGGTCCGGTTGGTTCTGGAATATAATTTCCGCATGGGGATGGAAAGTCTTGTCCTTTCTAGGTATTGCAGTAGCGATCATATTCAGCTGCTGCCTCTGTATACAATGTGGCCCTGCGATTTGCGGCATTTGTGCTACCTCTTGTATTCCTAGTCCCAAGCCCCGTTCTACATCCCGTTCCAGGATAATTCGAGACGAGCAAATGATACTGTATGAAATGATAGATGGTATCATGAATATTGATGTTTCCTGATGGAAACGTAGTGACAAGGAGGGAATGTGGAAAAGTAAATTTTGCCATGTTCTGTGTCCCTACGTGTCATCCATCATATGTTATGTGTGCATGATTAAATATGCATATGCATTCCCCATGTTCGATTAATGACGCAATTACAGTTGTGTCCACCTCTAGTATGCCAGTTTCCAGTCCTCGTGAATACTATGAATATCAGGCCTATGTAAAGCTACGTTGCCACGTTTCTCAGTGTGCACGTTATTCTATTATAAAGTCCCCGTTTCTAGGCCTCAAAAGGGCCTGGACACCAGATTCAGCTCCTGTCTCCTGAAGCCTCGCTGAGGAGCGATACAGCCCCCACCTGTATCCTCGACCCTTCACTTACTTCCTGCCTCGCAGTGCCCGGCTCAGCCTGGCTCAGTCTCTGAGTCTGCCAAAAGTATGTTATAGTTCCAGTTATCAGTTCAGTCCTCCTTCTCTGCATTCCTAAGCTACTGAACTGCATCAATAGTTTCCGTCATTGTCTAGCCTTCACGTCTCCACGTTAGAGAAATACTGCATTTAATGGTCATTTAATATTCTTCATCACGCACTACATGTAGAATAATGCATGGTCCAGTCTTAGAATCAAGTTAGCCTTTCCTCTCCTGACTTCTAGTTTATATCAACATGTTCTCTAAACATCAGATACTAGATACTGTTTAGGTACATGTCGCCCTGACTCTCCAGACTTCAGTCTCTGCTCCTAGCACAGAGTTCATAGCCCCCAGCTTCTCCTAGTGATACGTCATTGCTAGTTTGCGCGCACTATCAGGTTAGAGGTCCCGGCTCCTTAGGTAGCACCCTCCATGGTTTCCGCCCCATTCATGACATATTCTGTTATGTTTGCATCACATGTCCATGTATACGCCCAGTTACACCTACTTTCGCCCTTATCTTTCGCGACTGCTACGCGTCACGCCTTCTGCTCCACCCACTGCTACGCCTACTGCAATGTAATGCTATGTGTTTGCGTTATGTATATATGCTCATGTATTGTTATTAAAAGTCAGCGCGCTCATCCCAGACCCAGCCCCAGCAGCTGCTGGGCCCTGTCATCCTATTCCTATGCAGGTTGTCCTGTTCCTGTCCTTATGCTGTATTAAACCTGCAAAACTCCTACTACCTCGAATCTTGACTCTTATTTATTGAGCTATCTGTTATGATATATGTCTAGTCAAAAAGAGAGGTATTATTTATTTATTTACCACAGAAGGCATGGCTTGGCAGTTCGGGCTGCACTGTTCCCATGAGGCACAGGGTCAGACTGATTTGCATATGGCCATGTCTGAACTGGGGTGGCAGAGTGGGCTAAAGAACGGTGATGGATTAAACCCAGATCTGTTGACTGGGTGTGAGTGTTTGATTGGTTCAGATGCTCCGTCCATCACCACCCCCTTTTGTACCATTTTGTTCGCCATAAGTTGACAGGGTATGCTCATACGTGAGTACCTTGCTCACTTTGCCACTGGATTCAAGCAAGCCGGGCTGAAGATGGCTGAAATGCCAGAACCCGGTCCTCGGAAGCTTGTTTCTGGTCCAGGGAAGGCATGGCTTGGCAGTTCGGGCTGGACTGTTCCCGTGAGGCACAGTGTCAGACTGATTTGCATATGGCCATGTCTGAACTGGGGTGGCAAAGTGGGCTAAAGAACGGTGATGGATTAAACCCAGATCTCTTGACTGGGTGTGAGTGTTTGATTGGTTCAGATGCTCCGTCCATTACCACCCCCTTTTGTACCATTTTCTTCGCCATACGTTGGCAGGGTATGCTCAGACGTGAGTCCCTTGATCACTTTGCCACTGGATTCAAGCAAGCCGGGCTGAAGACGGCTGAAATGCCAGAAACCGGTCCTCGGAAGCTTGTTTTGGTACAGGGAAGGCATGTCTTGGCAGTTCGGGCTGGACTGTTCCCATGAGGCACAGGGTCAGACTGATTTGCATATGGCCATGTCTGAACTGGGTTGGCAGAGTGGGCTAAAGAACGGTGATGGAATAATCCCAGATCTCTTGACTGGGTGTGAGTGTTTGATTGGTTCAGATGCTCCGTCCATCACCACCCCCTTTTGTACCATTTTGTTTGCCATAAGTTGGCAGGGTATGCTCAGATGTGAGTCCCTTGCTCACTTTGCCACTGGATTCAAGCAAGCCGGGCTGAAGACGGCTGAAATGGCAGAAACCGGTCCTCGGAAGCTTGTTTTGGTACAGGGAAGGCATGTCTTGGCAGTTCGGGCTGGACTGTTCCCATGAGGCACAGGGTCAGACTGATTTGCATATGGCCATGTCTGAACTGGGTTGGCAGAGTGGGCTAAAGAACGGTGATGGAATAATCCCAGATCTCTTGACTGGGTGTGAGTGTTTGATTGGTTCAGATGCTCCGTCCATCACCACCCCCTTTTGTACCATTTTGTTTGCCATAAGTTGGCAGGGTATGCTCAGATGTGAGTCCCTTGCTCACTATGCCACTGGATTCAAGCAAGCCGGGCTGAAGACGGCTGAAATGGCAGAAACCGGTCCTCGGAAGCTTGTTTCCGGTCCAGGGAAGGCATGGCTTGGCAGTTCGGGCTGGACTGTTCCCATGATGCACAGGGTCAGACTGATTTGCATATGGCCATGTCTGAACTGGGGTGGCAAAGTGGGCTAAAGATTGGTGGTGGATTAAACCCAGATCTCTTGACTGGGTGTGACTGTTTGATTGGTTCAGATGCTCCGTCCATCACCACCCCCTTTTGTACCATTTTGTCCGCCATAAGTTGGCAGGGTATGCTCAGACGTGAGTCCCTTGCTCACTTTGCCACTGGATTCAAGCAAGCCGGGCTGAATAAGGCTAAAATGCCAGAAACTGGTCCTCGGAAGCTCGTTTCCGGTCCAGGGAAGGCATGGCTTGGCAGTTCGGGCTTGACTTTTCCCATGAGGCACAGGTTCAGAGTGATTTGCATATGGCCATGTCTGAACTGGGGTGGCAGAGTGGGCTAAAGAACGGTGATGGATTAAACCCAGATCTCTTGACTGGTTGTGAGTGTTTGATTGGTTCAGATGCTCCGTCCATCACCACCCCCTTTTGTACCATTTTGTTCGCCATAAGTTGGCAGGGTATGCTCAGACGTGAGTCCCTTGCTCACTTTGCCACTGGATTCAAGCAAGCCGGGCTGAAGACGGCTGAAATGCCTGAAACCGGTCCTCGGAAGCTTGTTTCCGGTCCAGCGAAGGCATGGCTTGGCAGTTCGGGCTGGACTGTTCCCATGAGGCACAGGGTCAGACTGATTTGCATATGGCCATGTCTGAACTGGGGTGGCAGAGTGGGCTAAAGAACGGTGATGGATTAAACCAAGATCTCTTGACTGGGTGTGAGTGTTTGATTGGTTCAGATGCTCCGTCCATCACCACCCCCTTTTGTACCATTTTCTTCGCCATAATTTGGCAGGGTATGCTCAGACGTGAGTCCCTTGCTCACTTTGCCACTGGATTCAAGCAAGCCGGGCTGAAGATGGCTGAAATGCCAGAAACCGGTCCTCGGAAGCTTGTTTCGGTACAGGGAAGGCATGTCTTGGCAGTTCGGGCTGGACTGTTCCCATGAGGCACAGGGTCCGACTGATTTGCATATGGCCATGTATGAACTGGGTTGGCAGAGTGGGCTAAAGAACGGTGATGGATTAATCCCAGATCTCTTGACTGGGTGTGAGTGTTTGATTGGTTCAGATGCTCCGTCCATCACCACCCCCTTGTGTACCATTTTGTTCGCCATAAGTTGGCAGGGTATGCTCAGACGTGAGTCCCTTGCTCACTTTGCCACTGGATTCAAGCAAGCCAGGCTGAAGACGGCTGAAATGCCAGAAACCGGTCCTCGGAAGCTTGTTTCCGGTCCAGGGAAGGCATGGCTTGGCAGTTCGGGCTGGACTGTTCCCATGAGGCACAGGGTCAGACTGATTTGCATATGGCCATGTCTGAAATGGGGTGGCAAAGTGGGCTAAAGAACAGTGATGGATTAAACCCAGATCTCTTGACTGGGTGTGAGTGTTTGATTGGTTCAGATGCTCCGTCCATTACCACCCCCTTTTGCACCATTTTCTTAGCCATTCGTTGGCAGGGTATGCTCAGACGCGAGTCCCTTGCTCACTTTGCCACTGGATTCAAGCAAGCCGGGCTGAAGACGGCTGAAATGCCAGAAACCGGTCCTCTGAAGCTTGTTTCCGGTCCAGGGAAGGCATGGCTTGGGAGTTCGGGCTGGACTGTTCCCTTGAGGCACAGGGTCAGACTGATTTGCATATGGCATTTCTGAACTGGGGAGGCAGAGTGGGCTAAAGAACGGTGATGGATTAAACCCAGATCTCTTGACTGGGTGTGAGTGTTTGATTGGTTTAGATGCTCCGTCCATCACCACCCCCTTTTGTACCATTTTGTTCGACATAAGTTGGCAGGGTATGCTCAGACGTGAGTCCCTTGCTCACTTTCCCACTGGATTCAAGCAAGCCGGGCTGAAGACGTCTGAAATGCTAGAAACCGGTCCTCGGAAGCTTGTTTCCGGTCAAGGGAAGGCATGGCTTGGCAGTTCGGGCTGGACTTTTCCCATGAGGCACAGGGTCAGACTGATTTGCATATGGCCATGTCTGAACTGGGGTGGCAGAGTGGGCTAAGGAACGGTGATGGATTAAACCCAGATCTCTTGACTGGGTGTGAGTGTTTGATTGGTTCAGATGCTCCGTCCATCACCATCCCCTTTTGTACATTTTGTTCGCCATAAGTTGGCAGGGTATGCTCAGAAGTGAGTCCCTTGCTCACTTTGCTACTGGATTCAAGCAAGCCAGGCTGAAGACGGCTGAAATGCCAGAAACCGGTCCTCGGAAGCTTGTTTCCAGTCCAGGGAAGGCATGGCTTGGCAGTTCGGGCTGGACTGTTCCCATGAGGCACAGGGTCAGACTGATTTGCATATGGCCATGTCTGAACTGGGGTGGCAGAGTGGGCTAAAGAACGGTGATGGATTAAACCCAGATCTCTTGACTGGGTGTGAGTGTTTGATTGGTTCAGATGCTCCGTCCATTACCACCCCCTTTTGTACCATTTTGTTCGCCATAAGTTGACAGGGTATGCTCATACGTGAGTCCCTTGCTCACTTTGCCACTGGATTCAAGCAAGCCGGGCTGAAGATGGCTGAAATGCCAGAACCCGGTCCTCGGAAGGTTGTTTCCGGTCCAGGGAAGGCATGGCTTGGCAGTTCGGGCTGGACTGTTCCCGTGAGGCACAGGGTCAGACTGATTTGCATATGGCCATGTCTGAACTGGGGTGGCAAAGGGGGCTAAAGAACAGTGATGGATTAAACCCAGATCTCTTGACTGGGTGTGAGTGTTTTGTTGGTTCAGATGCTACGTCCATTACCAACCCCTTTTGTACCATTTTGTTCGCCATAAGTTGGCAGGGTATGCTCAGACGTGAGTCCCTTGCTCACTTTGCCACTGGATTCAAGCAAGCCGGGCTGAAGACGGCTGAAATGCCAGAACCCGGTCCTCGGAAGGTTGTTTCCGGTCCAGGGAAGGCATGGCTTGGCAGTTCGGGCTGGACTGTTCCCGTGAGGCACAGGGTCAGACTGATTTGCATATGGCCATGTCTGAACTGGGGTGGCAAAGTGGGCTAAAGAACGGT
Organism: Lissotriton helveticus; assembly: GCF_964261635.1. Classification (NCBI taxonomy): domain Eukaryota; kingdom Metazoa; phylum Chordata; class Amphibia; order Caudata; family Salamandridae; genus Lissotriton; species Lissotriton helveticus. Next base: position 315,916,146 of record NC_136058.1, on the reverse strand, counting down.
GATGGATTAATCCCAGATCTCTTGACTGGGTGTGAGTGTTTGATTGGTTCAGATGCTCCGTCCATCACCACCCCCTTTTGTACCATTTTGTTCGTCATAAGTTGGCAGGGTATGCTCAGACGTGAGTCCCTTGCTCACTTTGCCACTGGATTCAAGCAAGCCAGGCTTAAGACGGCTGAAATGCCAGAAACCGGTCCTCGGAAGCTTGTTTCCGGTCCAGGGAAGGCATGGCTTGGCAGTTCGGGCTGGACTGTTCCCATGAGGCACAGGGTCAGACTGATTTGCATATGGCCATGTCTGAACTGGGGTGGCAGAGTGGGCTAAAGAACGGTGATGGATTAAACCCAGATCTGTTGACTGGGTGTGAGTGTTTGATTGGTTCAGATGCTCCGTCCATCACCACCCCCTTTTGTACCATTTTGTTTGCCATAAGTTGACAGGGTATGCTCATACGTGAGTCCCTTGCTCACTTTGCCACTGGATTCAAGCAAGCCAGGCTGAAGATGGCTGAAATGCCAGAACCCGGTCCTCGGAAGCTTGTTTCTGGTCCAGGGAAGGCATGGCTTGGCAGTTCGGGCTGGACTGTTCCCATGATGCACAGGGTCAGACTGATTTGCATATGCCCATGTCTGAACTGGGGTGGCAGAGTGGGCTAAAGAACGGTGATGGATTAAACCCAGATCTCTTGACTGGGTGTGAGTGTTTGATTGGTTCAGATGCTCCGTCCATCACCACCCCCTTTTGTACCATTTTGTTCGCCATAAGTTGGCAGGGTATGTTCAGACGTGAGTCCCTTGCTCACTTTGCCACTGGATTCAAGCAAGCCGGGCTGAAGACGGCTAAAATGCCAGAAACCGGTCCTCGGAAGCTTGTTTCCGGTCCAGGGAAGGCATGGCTTGGCAGTTCGGGCTGGACTGTTCCCGTGAGGCACAGGGTCAGACTGATTTGCATATGGCCATGTCTGAACTGGGGTGGCAAAGTGGGCTAAAGAACGGTGATGGATTAAACCCATATCTCTTGACTGGGTGTGAGTGTTTGATTGGTTCAGATGCTCCGTCCATCACCACCCCCTTTTGTACCATTTTGTCCGCCATAAGTTGACAGGGTATGCTCATATGTGAGTACCTTGCTCACTTTGCCACTGGATTCAAGCAAGCCGGGCTGAAGATGGCTGAAATGCCAGAACCCGGTCCTCGGAAGCTTGTTTCTGGTCCAGGGAAGGCATGGCTTGGCAGTTCGGGCTGGACTGTTCCCGTGAGGCACAGGGTCAGACTGATTTGCATATGGCCATGTCTGAACTGGGGTGGCAAAGTGGGCTAAAGAACGGTGATGGATTAAACCCAGATCTCTTGACTGGGTGTGAGTGTTTGATTGGTTCAGATGCTCCGTCCATTACCACCCCCTTTTGTACCATTTTCTTCGCCATACGTTGGCAGGGTATGCTCAGACGTGAGTCCCTTGATCACTTTGCCACTGGATTCAAGCAAGCCGGGCTGAAGACGGCTGAAATGCCAGAAACCGGTCCTCGGAAGCTTGTTTTGGTACAGGGAAGGCATGTCTTGGCAGTTCGGGCTGGACTGTTCCCATGAGGCACAGGGTCAGACTGATTTGCATATGGCCATGTCTGAACTGGGTTGGCAGAGTGGGCTAAAGAACGGTGATGGAATAATCCCAGATCTCTTGACTGGGTGTGAGTGTTTGATTGGTTCAGATGCTCCGTCCATCACCACCCCCTTTTGTACCATTTTGTTTGCCATAAGTTGGCAGGGTATGCTCAGATGTGAGTCCCTTGCTCACTTTGCCACTGGATTCAAGCAAGCCGGGCTGAAGACGGCTGAAATGGCAGAAACCGGTCCTCGGAAGCTTGTTTTGGTACAGGGAAGGCATGTCTTGGCAGTTCGGGCTGGACTGTTCCCATGAGGCACAGGGTCAGACTGATTTGCATATGGCCATGTCTGAACTGGGTTGGCAGAGTGGGCTAAAGAACGGTGATGGAATAATCCCAGATCTCTTGACTGGGTGTGAGTGTTTGATTGGTTCAGATGCTCCGTCCATCACCACCCCCTTTTGTACCATTTTGTTTGCCATAAGTTGGCAGGGTATGCTCAGATGTGAGTCCCTTGCTCACTATGCCACTGGATTCAAGCAAGCCGGGCTGAAGACGGCTGAAATGGCAGAAACCGGTCCTCGGAAGCTTGTTTCCGGTCCAGGGAAGGCATGGCTTGGCAGTTCGGGCTGGACTGTTCCCATGATGCACAGGGTCAGACTGATTTGCATATGGCCATGTCTGAACTGGGGTGGCAAAGTGGGCTAAAGATTGGTGGTGGATTAAACCCAGATCTCTTGACTGGGTGTGACTGTTTGATTGGTTCAGATGCTCCGTCCATCACCACCCCCTTTTGTACCATTTTGTCCGCCATAAGTTGGCAGGGTATGCTCAGACGTGAGTCCCTTGCTCACTTTGCCACTGGATTCAAGCAAGCCGGGCTGAATAAGGCTAAAATGCCAGAAACTGGTCCTCGGAAGCTTGTTTCCGGTCCAGGGAAGGCATGGCTTGGCAGTTCGGGCTTGACTTTTCCCATGAGGCACAGGTTCAGAGTGATTTGCATATGGCCATGTCTGAACTGGGGTGGCAGAGTGGGCTAAAGAACGGTGATGGATTAAACCCAGATCTCTTGACTGGTTGTGAGTGTTTGATTGGTTCAGATGCTCCGTCCATCACCACCCCCTTTTGTACCATTTTGTTCGCCATAAGTTGGCAGGGTATGCTCAGACGTGAGTCCCTTGCTCACTTTGCCACTGGATTCAAGCAAGCCGGGCTGAAGACGGCTGAAATGCCTGAAACCGGTCCTCGGAAGCTTGTTTCCGGTCCAGGGAAGGCATGGCTTGGCAGTTCGGGCTGGACTGTTCCCATGAGGCACAGGGTCAGACTGATTTGCATATGGCCATGTGTGAACTGGGGTGGCAGAGTGGGCTAAAGAACGGTGATGGATTAAACCAAGATCTCTTGACTGGGTGTGAGTGTTTGATTGGTTCAGATGCTCCGTCCATCACCACCCCCTTTTGTACCATTTTCTTCGCCATAAGTTGGCAGGGTATGCTCAGACGTGAGTCCCTTGCTCACTTTGCCACTGGATTCAAGCAAGCCGGGCTGAAGATGGCTGAAATGCCAGAAACCGGTCCTCGGAAGCTTGTTTCGGTACAGGGAAGGCATGTCTTGGCAGTTCGGGCTGGACTGTTCCCATGAGGCACAGGGTCCGACTGATTTGCATATGGCCATGTATGAACTGGGTTGGCAGAGTGGGCTAAAGAACGGTGATGGATTAATCCCAGATCTCTTGACTGGGTGTGAGTGTTTGATTGGTTCAGATGCTCCGTCCATCACCACCCCCTTGTGTACCATTTTGTTCGCCATAAGTTGGCAGGGTATGCTCAGACGTGAGTCCCTTGCTCACTTTGCCACTGGATTCAAGCAAGCCAGGCTGAAGACGGCTGAAATGCCAGAAACCGGTCCTCGGAAGCTTGTTTCCGGTCCAGGGAAGGCATGGCTTGGCAGTTCGGGCTGGACTGTTCCCATGAGGCACAGGGTCAGACTGATTTGCATATGGCCATGTCTGAACTGGGGTGGCAGAGTGGGCTAAAGAACGGTGATGGATTAAACCCAGATCTGTTGACTGGGTGTGAGTGTTTGATTGGTTCAGATGCTCCGTCCATCACCACCCCCTTTTGTACCATTTTGTTTGCCATAAGTTGACAGTGTATGCTCATACGTGAGTCCCTTCCTCACTTTGCCACTGGATTCAAGCAAGCCGGGCTGAAGATGGCTGAAATGCCAGAACCCGGTCCTCGGAAGCTTGTTTCCGGTCCAGGGAAGGCATGGCTTGGCAGTTCGGGCTGGACTGTTCCCGTGAGGCACAGGGTCAGACTGATTTGCATATGGCCATGTCTGAAATGGGGTGGCAAAGTGGGCTAAAGAACAGTGATGGATTAAACCCAGATCTCTTGACTGGGTGTGAGTGTTTGATTGGTTCAGATGCTCCGTCCATTACCACCCCCTTTTGCACCATTTTCTTAGCCATTCGTTGGCAGGGTATGCTCAGACGCGAGTCCCTTGCTCACTTTGCCACTGGATTCAAGCAAGCCGGGCTGAAGACGGCTGAAATGCCAGAAACCGGTCCTCTGAAGCTTGTTTCCGGTCCAGGGAAGGCATGGCTTGGGAGTTCGGGCTGGACTGTTCCCTTGAGGCACAGGGTCAGACTGATTTGCATATGGCATTTCTGAACTGGGGAGGCAGAGTGGGCTAAAGAACGGTGATGGATTAAACCCAGATCTCTTGACTGGGTGTGAGTGTTTGATTGGTTTAGATGCTCCGTCCATCACCACCCCCTTTTGTACCATTTTGTTCGACATAAGTTGGCAGGGTATGCTCAGACGTGAGTCCCTTGCTCACTTTCCCACTGGATTCAAGCAAGCCGGGCTGAAGACGTCTGAAATGCTAGAAACCGGTCCTCGGAAGCTTGTTTCCGGTCAAGGGAAGGCATGGCTTGGCAGTTCGGGCTGGACTTTTCCCATGAGGCACAGGGTCAGACTGATTTGCATATGGCCATGTCTGAACTGGGGTGGCAGAGTGGGCTAAGGAACGGTGATGGATTAAACCCAGATCTCTTGACTGGGTGTGAGTGTTTGATTGGTTCAGATGCTCCGTCCATCACCATCCCCTTTTGTACATTTTGTTCGCCATAAGTTGGCAGGGTATGCTCAGAAGTGAGTCCCTTGCTCACTTTGCTACTGGATTCAAGCAAGCCAGGCTGAAGACGGCTGAAATGCCAGAAACCGGTCCTCGGAAGCTTGTTTCCAGTCCAGGGAAGGCATGGCTTGGCAGTTCGGGCTGGACTGTTCCCATGAGGCACAGGGTCAGACTGATTTGCATATGGCCATGTCTGAACTGGGGTGGCAGAGTGGGCTAAAGAACGGTGATGGATTAAACCCAGATCTCTTGACTGGGTGTGAGTGTTTGATTGGTTCAGATGCTCCGTCCATTACCACCCCCTTTTGTACCATTTTGTTCGCCATAAGTTGACAGGGTATGCTCATACGTGAGTCCCTTGCTCACTTTGCCACTGGATTCAAGCAAGCCGGGCTGAAGATGGCTGAAATGCCAGAACCCGGTCCTCGGAAGGTTGTTTCCGGTCCAGGGAAGGCATGGCTTGGCAGTTCGGGCTGGACTGTTCCCGTGAGGCACAGGGTCAGACTGATTTGCATATGGCCATGTCTGAACTGGGGTGGCAAAGGGGGCTAAAGAACAGTGATGGATTAAACCCAGATCTCTTGACTGGGTGTGAGTGTTTTGTTGGTTCAGATGCTACGTCCATTACCAACCCCTTTTGTACCATTTTGTTCGCCATAAGTTGGCAGGGTATGCTCAGACGTGAGTCCCTTGCTCACTTTGCCACTGGATTCAAGCAAGCCGGGCTGAAGACGGCTGAAATGCCAGAACCCGGTCCTCGGAAGGTTGTTTCCGGTCCAGGGAAGGCATGGCTTGGCAGTTCGGGCTGGACTGTTCCCGTGAGGCACAGGGTCAGACTGATTTGCATATGGCCATGTCTGAACTGGGGTGGCAAAGTGGGCTAAAGAACGGTGATGGATTAATCCCAGATCTCTTGACTGGGTGTGAGTGTTTGATTGGTTCAGATGCTCCGTCCATCACCACCCCCTTTTGTACCATTTTGTTCGTCATAAGTTGGCAGGGTATGCTCAGACGTGAGTCCCTTGCTCACTTTGCCACTGGATTCAAGCAAGCCAGGCTTAAGACGGCTGAAATGCCAGAAACCGGTCCTCGGAAGCTTGTTTCCGGTCCAGGGAAGGCATGGCTTGGCAGTTCGGGCTGGACTGTTCCCATGAGGCACAGGGTCAGACTGATTTGCATATGGCCATGTCTGAACTGGGGTGGCAGAGTGGGCTAAAGAACGGTGATGGATTAAACCCAGATCTGTTGACTGGGTGTGAGTGTTTGATTGGTTCAGATGCTCCGTCCATCACCACCCCCTTTTGTACCATTTTGTTTGCCATAAGTTGACAGGGTATGCTCATACGTGAGTCCCTTGCTCACTTTGCCACTGGATTCAAGCAAGCCAGGCTGAAGATGGCTGAAATGCCAGAACCCGGTCCTCGGAAGCTTGTTTCTGGTCCAGGGAAGGCATGGCTTGGCAGTTCGGGCTGGACTGTTCCCATGATGCACAGGGTCAGACTGATTTGCATATGCCCATGTCTGAACTGGGGTGGCAGAGTGGGCTAAAGAACGGTGATGGATTAAACCCAGATCTCTTGACTGGGTGTGAGTGTTTGATTGGTTCAGATGCTCCGTCCATCACCACCCCCTTTTGTACCATTTTGTTCGCCATAAGTTGGCAGGGTATGTTCAGACGTGAGTCCCTTGCTCACTTTGCCACTGGATTCAAGCAAGCCGGGCTGAAGACGGCTAAAATGCCAGAAACCGGTCCTCGGAAGCTTGTTTCCGGTCCAGGGAAGGCATGGCTTGGCAGTTCGGGCTGGACTGTTCCCGTGAGGCACAGGGTCAGACTGATTTGCATATGGCCATGTCTGAACTGGGGTGGCAAAGTGGGCTAAAGAACGGTGATGGATTAAACCCATATCTCTTGACTGGGTGTGAGTGTTTGATTGGTTCAGATGCTCCGTCCATCACCACCCCCTTTTGTACCATTTTGTCCGCCATAAGTTGACAGGGTATGCTCATATGTGAGTACCTTGCTCACTTTGCCACTGGATTCAAGCAAGCCGGGCTGAAGATGGCTGAAATGCCAGAACCCGGTCCTCGGAAGCTTGTTTCTGGTCCAGGGAAGGCATGGCTTGGCAGTTCGGGCTGGACTGTTCCCGTGAGGCACAGGGTCAGACTGATTTGCATATGGCCATGTCTGAACTGGGGTGGCAAAGTGGGCTAAAGAACGGTGATGGATTAAACCCAGATCTCTTGACTGGGTGTGAGTGTTTGATTGGTTCAGATGCTCCGTCCATTACCACCCCCTTTTGTACCATTTTCTTCGCCATACGTTGGCAGGGTATGCTCAGACGTGAGTCCCTTGATCACTTTGCCACTGGATTCAAGCAAGCCGGGCTGAAGACGGCTGAAATGCCAGAAACCGGTCCTCGGAAGCTTGTTTTGGTACAGGGAAGGCATGTCTTGGCAGTTCGGGCTGGACTGTTCCCATGAGGCACAGGGTCAGACTGATTTGCATATGGCCATGTCTGAACTGGGTTGGCAGAGTGGGCTAAAGAACGGTGATGGAATAATCCCAGATCTCTTGACTGGGTGTGAGTGTTTGATTGGTTCAGATGCTCCGTCCATCACCACCCCCTTTTGTACCATTTTGTTTGCCATAAGTTGGCAGGGTATGCTCAGATGTGAGTCCCTTGCTCACTTTGCCACTGGATTCAAGCAAGCCGGGCTGAAGACGGCTGAAATGGCAGAAACCGGTCCTCGGAAGCTTGTTTTGGTACAGGGAAGGCATGTCTTGGCAGTTCGGGCTGGACTGTTCCCATGAGGCACAGGGTCAGACTGATTTGCATATGGCCATGTCTGAACTGGGTTGGCAGAGTGGGCTAAAGAACGGTGATGGAATAATCCCAGATCTCTTGACTGGGTGTGAGTGTTTGATTGGTTCAGATGCTCCGTCCATCACCACCCCCTTTTGTACCATTTTGTTTGCCATAAGTTGGCAGGGTATGCTCAGATGTGAGTCCCTTGCTCACTATGCCACTGGATTCAAGCAAGCCGGGCTGAAGACGGCTGAAATGGCAGAAACCGGTCCTCGGAAGCTTGTTTCCGGTCCAGGGAAGGCATGGCTTGGCAGTTCGGGCTGGACTGTTCCCATGATGCACAGGGTCAGACTGATTTGCATATGGCCATGTCTGAACTGGGGTGGCAAAGTGGGCTAAAGATTGGTGGTGGATTAAACCCAGATCTCTTGACTGGGTGTGACTGTTTGATTGGTTCAGATGCTCCGTCCATCACCACCCCCTTTTGTACCATTTTGTCCGCCATAAGTTGGCAGGGTATGCTCAGACGTGAGTCCCTTGCTCACTTTGCCACTGGATTCAAGCAAGCCGGGCTGAATAAGGCTAAAATGCCAGAAACTGGTCCTCGGAAGCTTGTTTCCGGTCCAGGGAAGGCATGGCTTGGCAGTTCGGGCTTGACTTTTCCCATGAGGCACAGGTTCAGAGTGATTTGCATATGGCCATGTCTGAACTGGGGTGGCAGAGTGGGCTAAAGAACGGTGATGGATTAAACCCAGATCTCTTGACTGGTTGTGAGTGTTTGATTGGTTCAGATGCTCCGTCCATCACCACCCCCTTTTGTACCATTTTGTTCGCCATAAGTTGGCAGGGTATGCTCAGACGTGAGTCCCTTGCTCACTTTGCCACTGGATTCAAGCAAGCCGGGCTGAAGACGGCTGAAATGCCTGAAACCGGTCCTCGGAAGCTTGTTTCCGGTCCAGGGAAGGCATGGCTTGGCAGTTCGGGCTGGACTGTTCCCATGAGGCACAGGGTCAGACTGATTTGCATATGGCCATGTGTGAACTGGGGTGGCAGAGTGGGCTAAAGAACGGTGATGGATTAAACCAAGATCTCTTGACTGGGTGTGAGTGTTTGATTGGTTCAGATGCTCCGTCCATCACCACCCCCTTTTGTACCATTTTCTTCGCCATAAGTTGGCAGGGTATGCTCAGACGTGAGTCCCTTGCTCACTTTGCCACTGGATTCAAGCAAGCCGGGCTGAAGATGGCTGAAATGCCAGAAACCGGTCCTCGGAAGCTTGTTTCGGTACAGGGAAGGCATGTCTTGGCAGTTCGGGCTGGACTGTTCCCATGAGGCACAGGGTCCGACTGATTTGCATATGGCCATGTATGAACTGGGTTGGCAGAGTGGGCTAAAGAACGGTGATGGATTAATCCCAGATCTCTTGACTGGGTGTGAGTGTTTGATTGGTTCAGATGCTCCGTCCATCACCACCCCCTTGTGTACCATTTTGTTCGCCATAAGTTGGCAGGGTATGCTCAGACGTGAGTCCCTTGCTCACTTTGCCACTGGATTCAAGCAAGCCAGGCTGAAGACGGCTGAAATGCCAGAAACCGGTCCTCGGAAGCTTGTTTCCGGTCCAGGGAAGGCATGGCTTGGCAGTTCGGGCTGGACTGTTCCCATGAGGCACAGGGTCAGACTGATTTGCATATGGCCATGTCTGAACTGGGGTGGCAGAGTGGGCTAAAGAACGGTGATGGATTAAACCCAGATCTGTTGACTGGGTGTGAGTGTTTGATTGGTTCAGATGCTCCGTCCATCACCACCCCCTTTTGTACCATTTTGTTTGCCATAAGTTGACAGTGTATGCTCATACGTGAGTCCCTTCCTCACTTTGCCACTGGATTCAAGCAAGCCGGGCTGAAGATGGCTGAAATGCCAGAACCCGGTCCTCGGAAGCTTGTTTCCGGTCCAGGGAAGGCATGGCTTGGCAGTTCGGGCTGGACTGTTCCCGTGAGGCACAGGGTCAGACTGATTTGCATATGGCCATGTCTGAAATGGGGTGGCAAAGTGGGCTAAAGAACAGTGATGGATTAAACCCAGATCTCTTGACTGGGTGTGAGTGTTTGATTGGTTCAGATGCTCCGTCCATTACCACCCCCTTTTGCACCATTTTCTTAGCCATTCGTTGGCAGGGTATGCTCAGACGTGAGTCCCTTGCTCACTTTGCCACTGGATTCAAGCAAGCCGGGCTGAAGACGGCTGAAATGCCAGAAACCGGTCCTCTGAAGCTTGTTTCCGGTCCAGGGAAGGCATGGCTTGGGAGTTCGGGCTGGACTGTTCCCTTGAGGCACAGGGTCAGACTGATTTGCATATGGCATTTCTGAACTGGGGAGGCAGAGTGGGCTAAAGAACGGTGATGGATTAAACCCAGATCTCTTGACTGGGTGTGAGTGTTTGATTGGTTTAGATGCTCCGTCCATCACCACCCCCTTTTGTACCATTTTGTTCGCCATAAGTTGGCAGGGTATGCTCAGACGTGAGTCCCTTGCTCACTTTCCCACTGGATTCAAGCAAGCCGGGCTGAAGACGTCTGAAATGCTAGAAACCGGTCCTCGGAAGCTTGTTTCCGGTCAAGGGAAGGCATGGCTTGGCAGTTCGGGCTGGACTTTTCCCATGAGGCACAGGGTCAGACTGATTTGCATATGGCCATGTCTGAACTGGGGTGGCAGAGTGGGCTAAGGAACGGTGATGGATTAAACCCAGATCTCTTGACTGGGTGTGAGTGTTTGATTGGTTCAGATGCTCCGTCCATCACCATCCCCTTTTGTACATTTTGTTCGCCATAAGTTGGCAGGGTATGCTCAGAAGTGAGTCCCTTGCTCACTTTGCTACTGGATTCAAGCAAGCCAGGCTGAAGACGGCTGAAATGCCAGAAACCGGTCCTCGGAAGCTTGTTTCCAGTCCAGGGAAGGCATGGCTTGGCAGTTCGGGCTGGACTGTTCCCATGAGGCACAGGGTCAGACTGATTTGCATATGGCCATGTCTGAACTGGGGTGGCAGAGTGGGCTAAAGAACGGTGATGGATTAAACCCAGATCTCTTGACTGGGTGTGAGTGTTTGATTGGTTCAGATGCTCCGTCCATTACCACCCCCTTTTGTACCATTTTGTTCGCCATAAGTTGACAGGGTATGCTCATACGTGAGTCCCTTGCTCACTTTGCCACTGGATTCAAGCAAGCCGGGCTGAAGATGGCTGAAATGCCAGAACCCGGTCCTCGGAAGGTTGTTTCCGGTCCAGGGAAGGCATGGCTTGGCAGTTCGGGCTGGACTGTTCCCGTGAGGCACAGGGTCAGACTGATTTGCATATGGCCATGTCTGAACTGGGGTGGCAAAGGGGGCTAAAGAACGGTGATGGATTAAACCCAGATCTCTTGACTGGGTGTGAGTGTTTTGTTGGTTCAGATGCTACGTCCATTACCAACCCCTTTTGTACCATTTTGTTCGCCATAAGTTGGCAGGGTATGCTCAGACGTGAGTCCCTTGCTCACTTTGCCACTGGATTCAAGCAAGCCGGGCTGAAGACGGCTGAAATGCCAGAACCCGGTCCTCGGAAGGTTGTTTCCGGTCCAGGGAAGGCATGGCTTGGCAGTTCGGGCTGGACTGTTCCCGTGAGGCACAGGGTCAGACTGATTTGCATATGGCCATGTCTGAACTGGGGTGGCAAAGTGGGCTAAAGAACGGTGATGGATTAATCCCAGATCTCTTGACTGGGTGTGAGTGTTTGATTGGTTCAGATGCTCCGTCCATCACCACCCCCTTTTGTACCATTTTGTTCGTCATAAGTTGGCAGGGTATGCTCAGACGTGAGTCCCTTGCTCACTTTGCCACTGGATTCAAGCAAGCCAGGCTTAAGACGGCTGAAATGCCAGAAACCGGTCCTCGGAAGCTTGTTTCCGGTCCAGGGAAGGCATGGCTTGGCAGTTCGGGCTGGACTGTTCCCATGAGGCACAGGGTCAGACTGATTTGCATATGGCCATGTCTGAACTGGGGTGGCAGAGTGGGCTAAAGAACGGTGATGGATTAAACCCAGATCTGTTGACTGGGTGTGAGTGTTTGATTGGTTCAGATGCTCCGTCCATCACCACCCCCTTTTGTACCATTTTGTTTGCCATAAGTTGACAGGGTATGCTCATACGTGAGTCCCTTGCTCACTTTGCCACTAGATTCAAGCAAGCCAGGCTGAAGATGGCTGAAATGCCAGAACCCGGTCCTCGGAAGCTTGTTTCTGGTCCAGGGAAGGCATGGCTTGGCAGTTCGGGCTGGACTGTTCCCATGATGCACAGGGTCAGACTGATTTGCATATGCCCATGTCTGAACTGGGGTGGCAGAGTGGGCTAAAGAACGGTGATGGATTAAACCCAGATCTCTTGACTGGGTGTGAGTGTTTGATTGGTTCAGATGCTCCGTCCATCACCACCCCCTTTTGTACCATTTTGTTCGCCATAAGTTGGCAGGGTATGTTCAGACGTGAGTCCCTTGCTCACTTTGCCACTGGATTCAAGCAAGCCGGGCTGAAGACGGCTAAAATGCCAGAAACCGGTCCTCGGAAGCTTGTTTCCGGTCCAGGGAAGGCATGGCTTGGCAGTTCGGGCTGGACTGTTCCCGTGAGGCACAGGGTCAGACTGATTTGCATATGGCCATGTCTGAACTGGGGTGGCAAAGTGGGCTAAAGAACGGTGATGGATTAAACCCATATCTCTTGACTGGGTGTGAGTGTTTGATTGGTTCAGATGCTCCGTCCAACACCACCCCCTTTTGTACCATTTTGTCCGCCATAAGTTGGCAGGGAATGCTCAGACGTGAGTCCCTTGCTCACTTTGCCACTGGATTCAAGCAAGCCGGGCTGAATACGGCTAAAATGCCAGAAACTGGTCCTCGGAAGCTTGTTTCCGGTCCAGGGAAGGCATGGATTGGCAGTTCGGGCTGGATTGTTCCCATGAGGCACAGGGTCAGACTGATTTGCATATGGCCATGTATGAACTGGGTTGGCAGAGTGGGCTAAAGAACGGTGATGGATTAATCCCAGATCTCTTGACTGGGTGTGAGTGTTTGATTGGTTCAGATGCTCCGTCCATCACCACCCCCTTTTGTACCATTTTGTTCGCCATAAGTTGGCAGGGTATGCTCAGACGTGAGTCCCTTGCTCACTTTGCCACTGTATTCAAGCAAGCCAGGCTGAAGATGGCTGAAATGCCAGAAACCGGTCCTCGGAAGCTTGTTTCCGGTCCAGGGAAGGGATGGCTTGGCAGTTCGGGCGGGACTGTTCCCATGAGGCACAGGGTCAGACTGATTTGCATATGGCCATGTCTGAACTGGGGTGGCAGAGTGGGCTAAAGAACGGTGATGGATTAAACCCAGATCTGTTGACTGGGTGTGAGTGTTTGATTGGTTCAGATGCTCCGTCCATCACCACCCCCTTTTGTACCATTTTGTTCGCCATAAGTTGACAGGGTATGCTCATACGTGAGTCCCTTGCTCACCTTGCCACTGGATTCAAGCAAGCCGGGCTGAAGATGGCTGAAATGCCAGAACCCGGTCCTCGGAAGCTTGTTTCCGGTCCAGGGAAGGCAGGCTTGGCAGTTCGGGCTGGACTGTTCCCGTGAGGCACAGGGTCAGACTGATTTGCATATGGCCATGTCTGAACTAGGGTGGCAAAGTGGGCTAAAGAACGGTGATGGATTAAACCCAGATCTCTTGACTGGGTGTGAGTGTTTGATTGGTTCAGATGCTCCGTCCATTACCACCCCCTTTTGTACCATTTTCTTCCCCATACGTTGGCAGGGTATGCTCAGACGTGAGTCCCTTGCTCACTTTGCCACTGGATTCAAGCAAGCCGGGCTGAAGACGGCTGAAATGCCAGAAACCGGTCCTCGGAAGCTTGTTTCGGTACAGGGAAGGCATGTCTTGGCAGTTCGGGCTGGACTGTTCCCATGAGGCACAGGGTCAGACTGATTTGCATATGGCCATGTCTGAACTGGGTTGGCAGAGTGGGCTAAAGAACGGTGATGGAATAATCCCAGATCTCTTGACTGGGTGTGAGTGTTTGATTGGTTCAGATGCTCCGTCCATCACCACCCCCTTTTGTACCATTTTGTTCACCATAAGTTGGCAGGGTATGCTCAGACGTGAGTCCCTTGCTCACTTTGCCACTGGATTCAAGCAAACCGGGCTGAAGATGGCTGAAATGCCAGAAACCGGTCCTCGGAAGCTTGTTTCCGGTCCAGGGAAGGCATGGCTTGGCAGTTCGGGCTGGACTGTTCCCATGATGCACATGGTCAGACTGATTTGCATATAGCCATGTCTGAACTGGGGTGGCAGAGTGGGCTAAAGAACGGTGATGGATCAAACCCAGATCTTTTGACTGGGTGTGAGTGTTTGATTGGTTCAGATGCTCCGTCCATCACCACCCCCTTTTGTACTGCTTTTGGCTGCCATAAGTGTGGCAGGGTATGCTCAGACGTGAGTCCCTTGCTCACTTTGCCACTGGATTCAAGCAAGCCGGGCTGAAGATGGCTGGAATGCCAGAAACCGGTCCTCGGAAGCTTGTTTCCGGTCCAGGGAAGGCATGGCTTGGCAGTTTGGGCTGGACTGTTCCCATGAAGCACAGGGTCAGACTGATTTGCCTATAGCCATGTCTGAACTGGGGTGGCAGAGTGGGCTAAAGAACGGTGATGGATCAAACCCAGATCTTTTGACTGGGTGTGAGTGTTTGATTGGTTCAGATGCTCCATCCATCACCACCCCCTTTTGTACCGCTTTTGGCAGCCATAAGTGTGGCAGGGTATGCTCAGACGTGAGTCCCTTGCTCACTTTGCCACTGGATTCAAGCAAGCCGGGCTGAAGATGGCTAGAATGCCAGAAACTGGTCCTCGGAAGCTTGTTTCCGGTACAGGGAAGGCATGGCTTGGCAGTTCGGGCTGGACTGTTCCCATGAGGCACAGGGTCAGACTGATTTGCATATAGCCATGTCTGATCTGGGGTGGCAGAGTGGGCTAAAGAGCGGTGATGGATCAAACCCAGATCGTTTGACTGGGTGTGAGTGTTTGATTGGTTCAGATGCTTAGTCTATCACCACCTCTTTTGTACCGCCTTTGGATACCATAAGTGTGGCAGGGTATGCTCAGACGTGAGTCCCTTGCTCACTTTGCCACTGGATTCAAGCAAGCCGGGCTGAAGATGGCTTGAATGCCAGAAACCGGTCCTCGGAAGCTTGTTTCCGGGTCCAGGGAAGGCATGGCTCGGAAGTTCGGGCTGGACTCTTCCCATGAGGCACAGGGTCAGACTTATTTGCATATGGCCATGTCTGAACTGGGGTGGCAGAGTGGGCTAAAGAATGGTGATGGATCAAACCCAGATCTCTTGACTGGTTGTGAGTGTTTGATTGGTTCAGATGCTCCGTCCATCACCACCCCCTTTTGTACCATTTTGTTCGCCATAAGTTGGCAGGGTATGCTCAGACGTGAGTCCCTTGCTCACTTTGCCACTGGATTCAAGCAAGCCGGGCTGAAGACGGCTGAAATGCCAGAAACCGGTCCTCGGAAGCTTGTTTCCGGTCCAGGGAAGGCATGGCTTGGCAGTTCGGGCTGGACTGTTCCCATGAGGCACAGGGTCAGACTGATTTGCATATGGCCATGTCTGAACTGGGGTGGCAGAGTGGGCTACAGAACGGTGATGGATTAAACCAAGATCTCTTGACTGGTTGTGAGTGTTTGATTGGTTCAGATGCTCCGTCCATCACCACCCCCTTTTGTACCATTTTCTTCGCCATAAGTTGGCAGGGTATGCTCAGACGTGAGTCCCTTGCTCACTTTGCCACTGGATTCAAGCAAGCCGGGCTGAAGACGGCTGAAATGCCAGAAACCGGTCCTCGGAAGCTTGTTTCGGTACAGGGAAGGCATGTCTTGGCAGTTCGGGCTGGACTGTTCCCATGAGGCACAGGGTCAGACTGATTTGCATATGGCCATGTATGAACTGGGTTGGCAGAGTAGGCTAAAGAATGGTGATGGATTAATCCCGGATCTCTTGACTGGGTGTGAGTGTTTGATTGGTTCAGATGCTCCGTCCATCACCACCCCCTTTTGTACCATTTGGTTCGCCATAAGTTGACAGGGTATGCTCATACGTGAGTCCCTTGCTCACTTTGCCACTGGATTCAAGCAAGCCGG